>NC_066585.1:524812581-525135914 GCF_024323335.1 Lathyrus oleraceus | reverse complement strand
GTCAAAAGTTTGGACAATATGTTGGGGATTGTTACTTAAAAAAGAATCAAAGGAGAATGTCAACGGTGTAACACAACCTGCTCATGCTGGAAATACTGATTCAAAAGAAGTCACTTTGATGGCTCATATACACTTAACTCAAGACAAAACTAACTTTTGGTACCTCAACCAATCTCAGACGAGATATGAGGGGTGTTTGTCCCTAAGCGATTCAAACCTCCTTTTTTGCCAAGATTGATGGGTGCAGTGATTCCTACAAGCACGTCGGATCCATCAACACATAAATGACCACCATAAAAGCACTCAACTCCATGAAGGGCAAGCTACTATATGACACTTTTAGGGACGCTGCCATGCGATGGTATATGGGTCTACCCCGTGCCTCCGTCGCTAGCTATCATAAGCGGGTAAAAAAACTTGTACACCAGTTCACTGCTAGCCATCACAGAAAAATGTACACCACCAACTTGTTTAACATACTAAATGGTCCATAGAGTCTGACCAGTCTTGCCATTAGCGTGTCCTGAAGAAGAACTATGAAGCTAAAATGCAGTCACTTCTTCGTTTGCTGAAGCAATAAGAATGACCATAGAGGACCCTGCATAATTCATCTCTCTTTCTTGTTGAATCACCAATGAAAATGCCTTGTCAATGGTAGGAAGGGGATGCATCATCATTATTTGAGATTTGGAATGTGTAAACTTCTCATTCAAACCCTTAAGAAACCTGATAACATATTCTTGCTCTCTATATTTTCGAATTGAATCGATGGCACCACAAGAACATGACATGGCACAAGAACAAGCTGGTACAGGTCGATAATTCTCGAGTTCATCCCACATTACCTTCAATTGAGTGAAATAATTTGAAACATCAAGAGAACCCTGGCGAAACTTGTACAAATCTTCTTGAATATCTGAAATGCGGAAAATATCACCTTACAAAAAAACGGAGCTGCAAGTTCTTCCATACTCCAACTGCACTTTCGATCCACAACACGGACTTAGCAATAGATTCGGATATTGAACGGTGAATCCATGTTAGAACCATTATGTTACACCGAATTCATGAAGCGTATAAGGGATAAGAAACGAGAGGCTTTGTGAGTGTACCGTCAACGAATTTGTCCTTGTTCTTGGAGATCAACGCAATATGTATTCATCTCACCTAAGTATGGTAATTTTTATCATCAAGTAAAGGTAAAACGAGGATGATTGGAAGATTCTCATTCGGATGTAGGTAATACGGATTCGACGAGTTTGTGGAAAAATCAGTGAAGCTCTGGTTAGCCATGAAAGAAGAAATGAAGGAACAACAAGAATCTGCAAATTGGAATAATCTGTTGAAAGATAACGCAATCGGTTGAAAGATAACGCAATCGATTGGAGAGGAGAAAGGAAGAACAATGACTACCAGAGCTATTGAGGCTCTGATACCATGTCAATATTCAGATAAGAAGAAGCAGTGATAACAGAGATGATGAAGATAGAATCAAGATCCATTGAAGAAGAAGATACAAACAGAAGTTTTTTATAAAACAGTTAGAAAGAAGTAAATGATAAAATCTGTTATATTCACATTATCCACGTAAATTGATATTATATATATATATATATATATATATATATATAATATATATATATATATATATATATATATATATATTATCTGTATAATACACAAAGTTATGTATAAGCTAATAGACAATTCAAAAATATTAAATAGAGAGATCAAATTCATGATTTCTTTAAGAACTAAAAAAAATCTAAATAGATAATCAAAATGCATTTAAGCCAACATTTAATTTAATAGATTAAAAATTAATAATTAATGGTTACCATGATTTGTAGTCTTTGTTTAGTGATAGGAGAGAGTAATTTATGTAATTTATGATTCATAATTTAGTAATTTTTATTAACTCTAAATACTCTGAATTGTTGGATCAAGAATGGCGGAACTTTTTGGTTTGCTACTCTTGATTTGAGGTTATTTTAGGTATTTTTAGTTTTAATATTCTTGTTTATTTATTGTAATTAAGGTATATGATTTTATGAAATTTATGTTATTTGTTTGAATGAATAATGGCGTTTTGGTTACTTTAAATATTTAATTTGGATTTTATGATGGTAGAGATTAAGATATTTGAATTTGATTGAGACTTTATTTACAAATATTTAAATAAAACTTAAATACTTTTGAAGTGAATTATGAGATTGTTGAAATTGCGTTCAACTAAAAAGTTTCACAGAATTAAATTCAAAAAAGAATCCATCAAAATCTATATAATTTTGAAATTTAAAAACACAATTATTAATATAACTTCTATCAAAATAAATACCAACTCATTCATTACTCTAAAAAACATTCTATAATTGTATCGAAAAAAAATAGATTTAAAATATTTTTGCTCTCTGTTAATTTTATAGTTTATTAGATATAATATATTTTGGTCTTGCATATTAACCTCAACTAATCTAATTAAATTTTAAATTTCCGAATTTTCACATAGTTAATAAGATAAACATGAATAATATAATAACTTTTAAATAACTAAAGAATTTCGCGTAATTAATAAGATAAACATAACAATAAATTTTAAATAATTAAATAATTTCGCTTAATTAATAAGATAAACATGAACAACACAGTAAATTTTAAATAACTAAAAATTAATATGAATATCTTTTTTACATTAAAAAATTAAAATGTACCATGAAATTAACAAATCAGACAAAATAAATTAAGCGAAAAAAATTACAATAAAAGTGAGATTTCAAATGGCAAGAGACTTGACTTCATCGTCTTTCCAAATTCCTTCCTCGTACATGAACCATCTAGGAAATCCACAACCATCTCTTGTTCGATGACACATGATGCATGATGTTTGTTTCTCGCATAGGAAAAACTCACACAACCTAGAAGCCTTTTCTCTTATAGTACTAAGATCAATTTCATTGATAAACATGTACCTTTCACGATCATCAACATTAAAACCAGATTTCACAAAACAAGAATGTGAAATGTTGAGTACTTGTAAATGTTGAAGTTTATCTAAAATCAAAGCAAGAGCTTTCATATCCAAACATGAACATCGAATACTTAGTACTTCTAAGTTTGGAAGATGCATGGTGAGAGCAGAAGCAAACCGCATATGTAAATGTCCCATAATCTTTAGCTCTTTGAAATTCTTGCAATTCTTCGAAATTTCTTCAAATACATATTTTGGATCTCTTATACTTGGCATTGTCATTGATTCTAGATCCTTCCATCCCCTAATAGCTTTTTTAATAGATATTTTCTTGATTCTATTCCATGACACAAAAACTAATCGTCTTACAAGTGGACACCTGTCACAATACAATTTATCCATTCATCAGTTTCAGTTATCAATCATCCGTCATTAGATATTTTTAATGAAGAGAGTTGTAATGAAAAATCTATAATTACCTTTTAGCTGTATACATGAATTGATCATCGGTGAGAAACAAATTATAATGAAAAATCAAATTTTTGATATTTCCATTACTAGATTTCAACGCAGCAAACAACAAATTGTATAAATTGTTGTCGAAGTGATGATTAACCCAAACAAACGGCTCAACTCGAGTCTTGATAAAATCGGATTTCAACATCGAAAAATCAAGTGTTTGCCAACCCTCCTGGCTAGCTTTGCACCATGCTTCGAAAAATCGATCAATGGCGGAAGATGATTCAAAGATATCTAAATATTTAAAAATTTCAACCGACATATCACTGTTGAAATTCTTCATTAAAGTTTCAACAGAGACATCGTTGTTGAGATTCTTCATAAGGTTACTCATCATCACTGTCATGTTTTCAACTTCCATTGTAGTATCATCAAGTCTTCCAAATTCACTGCACATTGTGAAATCAATTTTAATGACACTTTGTTAGTTGCAAAAAAAGACGTTTAGGCGACAACGATTATATATTTAATGATATAACCTATTACCTATATATATGCCTTGTAAATCTATATCTTTTTTCTTTAGCATAACAAAATCGTTATTATAATCATATCTTCATAATCATAATCATATCTTCATAATCATATATAATAACAAATTATAATCCTAAATGTTTTTCTTCAAAATTTTCCAAGTGAAAAAATTGTAATAAATAATATTTATAATTAATTAAGTAACAATAACAATGATTGACTTTTAAAATATGCCAAAAAGTTATAAAATAATAAGAATTAATTAAATAAATAATAACTAATTAATTAAATAAATAATAACTAATTAATTAAATAATAATTACTAATATTAAAAAATGCCAAACTTTATGAAAATAATAATAATAAATTAAATAATCATTATTAATCTTAAAAAATCCCAACCTCCATGCTTCTAATTACTTAACTAAATAAAAAAAACTTAAGCAAAAAACTTAAAGTGGTGCTTTAAAATCACAATTCATATTCATTTGATTTTTCTAATAATCTATATCATTCATTATCTATGCCATTGTGTAATGAGAATTTCAAAATCAACTAAACTATTTACAAACTTTGTTTGGAAATTTTTCTAAAACAAATTTACTTTTTTTTAGATAAACCAGTAATAACGCACAGACATATCTCTAATGAATTATCTGAGATGATGTGCGGCGAGAATAGTCACATCATTAGGCTTCCATCTATCTTCCTTCGTCCTGTTAAATAAAGTTATGGCTTCATTGGGCCGGCTCTCTTGAGCCAACACAAAAAAACATTATAATCTAAGAAGCAATGTCTCGTTTGATCATTTCATCAAAAACTTTCTATGTAGCATTAATAAAACCAATTTTTGCATACACATCTAACAAAATATGAGTAATAATACATCAACATCACCCAAAACGTAGAATCTGAGAATGCAATTGGGTTGCTTCAGAGAAAGCTAAAGCACGCGTGCATCCCTTGATAGTGAATGAACATGTCAAAGCATAAATCTTTTGAAGGCAATGTAACTTGTTGTGATACTGTTATAAGATATGTAATTCAGTTTTAGAAGTTAGAAGCTAATTATACACTGTTTACTTCTAGTTATGTATGTTTTTACTAACAACTATGTATACGGTTACTGCTAATTGTGTATGTGGTTACTAATTAGAAGTTAGTTAATCATACAATCATATATAAAGAATGTAGCAAATGTTTGTAATACACTCAGTTCCATTATAATAATACTCCTATCTGAATTGCTCTTTATTCTTTTATATTTTTTCTCAATTTGCAAATAACTTGTAATTCAAGTTATCTAACAAATTTGTATCTAGAGCATTGGTTCGATCTTCGATCTCCATCCATGAAAAATAGTAGTACAACCTTCAATCAGTCCCCCGCCAATCTACTAGTTTTTAAGAGAAAAAATTATGATAAATGGTGTGTGTAGATGAATATGATATTCAGATTTCAAGACGTGCTTGAAATTGTGAATGATGTTTTCTTAACATTAACGATAAATGCTATCGAGGTGTAAAGAGTTTATCATTGTGAAATGATTAAGAAAGATGAGAAAGGATTGTACTTGATTCACCATTGTGTGAACTCAAATGTCTTTGAGAAGATCATTAAGCAAGAAACAAGCAAATATCCGTAAGATACTCTCAAGAAGTTGTATGGTAGGGATGACAGATTAAAGAAAATAAAGTTGAATGATGGTGAAGTCATTAATGAGTTCTTCTCAAAGTTGGTAATTTTTACAAACTAAATAAAGTCTTGCGGAGAGAAGATCTCTAAAGTGTAGAAAATGAATAAGGTTTTAAGTGCTCTTCCTGCAAAATTTGATCACATTGTTGTGGCCATTGAAAAGTTCAAAGATTTGTCATAAATGAAACTTGAAGAATTGCAAGCATCTCTTGAATGTAGTGAGTTGAGGTTAAAATGGAAAAATTCGAAAAAGGTATATGAAGAAGCTTTACATGCCAAATTCTTCAAGAAAATGAAAAAGGACTCCTCAAACAACAATAAGGGTAAATAAAAATGGAAGAATAAGTGGAATGAAAGTGATGGTGCAAGAAAGAATTTAAGAAGTCAGAGTGAGACAAACAAAAATGGTACTTTTCATAGTTAGGAATTCAAAAAGAAGGTGGAGATGAAATAAGTTCAATGAATTTTATGTCAAAAGTTTGGACAATATGTTGGGGATTGTTACTTAAAAAAGAATCAAAGGAGAATGTCAACGGTGTAACACAACCTGCTCATGCTGGAAATACTGATTCAAAAGAAGTCACTTTGATGGCTCATATACACTTAACTCAAGACAAAACTAACTTTTGGTACCTCAACCAATCTCAGACGAGATATGAGGGGTGTTTGTCCCTAAGCGATTCAAACCTCCTTTTTTGCCAAGATTGATGGGTGCAGTGATTCCTACAAGCACGTCGGATCCATCAACACATAAATGACCACCATAAAAGCACTCAACTCCATGAAGGGCAAGCTACTATATGACACTTTTAGGGACGCTGCCATGCGATGGTATATGGGTCTACCCCGTGCCTCCGTCGCTAGCTATCATAAGCGGGTAAAAAAACTTGTACACCAGTTCACTGCTAGCCATCACAGAAAAATGTACACCACCAACTTGTTTAACATACTAAATGGTCCATAGAGTCTGACCAGTCTTGCCATTAGCGTGTCCTGAAGAAGAACTATGAAGCTAAAATGCAGTCACTTCTTCGTTTGCTGAAGCAATAAGAATGACCATAGAGGACCCTGCATAATTCATCTCTCTTTCTTGTTGAATCACCAATGAAAATGCCTTGTCAATGGTAGGAAGGGGATGCATCATCATTATTTGAGATTTGGAATGTGTAAACTTCTCATTCAAACCCTTAAGAAACCTGATAACATATTCTTGCTCTCTATATTTTCGAATTGAATCGATGGCACCACAAGAACATGACATGGCACAAGAACAAGCTGGTACAGGTCGATAATTCTCGAGTTCATCCCACATTACCTTCAATTGAGTGAAATAATTTGAAACATCAAGAGAACCCTGGCGAAACTTGTACAAATCTTCTTGAATATCTGAAATGCGGAAAATATCACCTTGCAAAAAAACGGAGCTGCAAGTTCTTCCATACTCCAACTGCACTTTCGATCCACAACACGGACTTAGCAATAGATTCGGATATTGAACGGTGAATCCATGTTAGAACCATTATGTTACACCGAATTCATGAAGCGTATAAGGGATAAGAAACGAGAGGCTTTGTGAGTGTACCGTCAACGAATTTGTCCTTGTTCTTGGAGATCAACGCAATATGTATTCATCTCACCTAAGTATGGTAATTTTTATCATCAAGTAAAGGTAAAACGAGGATGATTGGAAGATTCTCATTCGGATGTAGGTAATACGGATTCGACGAGTTTGTGGAAAAATCAGTGAAGCTCTGGTTAGCCATGAAAGAAGAAATGAAGGAACAACAAGAATCTGCAAATTGGAATAATCTGTTGAAAGATAACGCAATCGGTTGAAAGATAACGCAATCGATTGGAGAGGAGAAAGGAAGAACAATGACTACCAGAGCTATTGAGGCTCTGATACCATGTCAATATTCAGATAAGAAGAAGCAGTGATAACAGAGATGATGAAGATAGAATCAAGATCCATTGAAGAAGAAGATACAAACAGAAGTTTTTTATAAAACAGTTAGAAAGAAGTAAATGATAAAATCTGTTATATTCACATTATCCACGTAAATTGATATATATATATATATATATATATATATATATATATAATATATATATATATATATATATATATATATTATCTGTATAATACACAAAGTTATGTATAAGCTAATAGACAATTCAAAAATATTAAATAGAGAGATCAAATTCATGATTTCTTTAAGAACTAAAAAAAATCTAAATAGATAATCAAAATGCATTTAAGCCAACATTTAATTTAATAGATTAAAAATTAATAATTAATGGTTACCATGATTTGTAGTCTTTGTTTAGTGATAGGAGAGAGTAATTTATGTAATTTATGATTCATAATTTAGTAATTTTTATTAACTCTAAATACTCTGAATTGTTGGATCAAGAATGGCGGAACTTTTTGGTTTGCTACTCTTGATTTGAGGTTATTTTAGGTATTTTTAGTTTTAATATTCTTGTTTATTTATTGTAATTAAGGTATATGATTTTATGAAATTTATGTTATTTGTTTGAATGAATAATGGCGTTTTGGTTACTTTAAATATTTAATTTGGATTTTATGATGGTAGAGATTAAGATATTTGAATTTGATTGAGACTTTATTTACAAATATTTAAATAAAACTTAAATACTTTTGAAGTGAATTATGAGATTGTTGAAATTGCGTTCAACTAAAAAGTTTCACAGAATTAAATTCAAAAAAGAATCCATCAAAATCTATATAATTTTGAAATTTAAAAACACAATTATTAATATAACTTCTATCAAAATAAATACCAACTCATTCATTACTCTAAAAAACATTCTATAATTGTATCGAAAAAAAATAGATTTAAAATATTTTTGCTCTGTTAATTTTATAGTTTATTAGATATAATATATTTTGGTCTTGCATATTAACCTCAACTAATCTAATTAAATTTTAAATTTCCGAATTTTCACATAGTTAATAAGATAAACATGAATAATATAATAACTTTTAAATAACTAAAGAATTTCGCGTAATTAATAAGATAAACATAACAATAAATTTTAAATAATTAAATAATTTCGCTTAATTAATAAGATAAACATGAACAACACAGTAAATTTTAAATAACTAAAAATTAATATGAATATCTTTTTTACATTAAAAAATTAAAATGTACCATGAAATTAACAAATCAGACAAAATAAATTAAGCGAAAAAAATTACAATAAAAGTGAGATTTCAAATGGCAAGAGACTTGACTTCATCGTCTTTCCAAATTCCTTCCTCGTACATGAACCATCTAGGAAATCCACAACCATCTCTTGTTCGATGACACATGATGCATGATGTTTGTTTCTCGCATAGGAAAAACTCACACAACCTAGAAGCCTTTTCTCTTATAGTACTAAGATCAATTTCATTGATAAACATGTACCTTTCACGATCATCAACATTAAAACCAGATTTCACAAAACAAGAATGTGAAATGTTGAGTACTTGTAAATGTTGAAGTTTATCTAAAATCAAAGCAAGAGCTTTCATATCCAAACATGAACATCGAATACTTAGTACTTCTAAGTTTGGAAGATGCATGGTGAGAGCAGAAGCAAACCGCATATGTAAATGTCCCATAATCTTTAGCTCTTTGAAATTCTTGCAATTCTTCGAAATTTCTTCAAATACATATTTTGGATCTCTTATACTTGGCATTGTCATTGATTCTAGATCCTTCCATCCCCTAATAGCTTTTTTAATAGATATTTTCTTGATTCTATTCCATGACACAAAAACTAATCGTCTTACAAGTGGACACCTGTCACAATACAATTTATCCATTCATCAGTTTCAGTTATCAATCATCCGTCATTAGATATTTTTAATGAAGAGAGTTGTAATGAAAAATCTATAATTACCTTTTAGCTGTATACATGAATTGATCATCGGTGAGAAACAAATTATAATGAAAAATCAAATTTTTGATATTTCCATTACTAGATTTCAACGCAGCAAACAACAAATTGTATAAATTGTTGTCGAAGTGATGATTAACCCAAACAAACGGCTCAACTCGAGTCTTGATAAAATCGGATTTCAACATCGAAAAATCAAGTGTTTGCCAACCCTCCTGGCTAGCTTTGCACCATGCTTCGAAAAATCGATCAATGGCGGAAGATGATTCAAAGATATCTAAATATTTAAAAATTTCAACCGACATATCACTGTTGAAATTCTTCATTAAAGTTTCAACAGAGACATCGTTGTTGAGATTCTTCATAAGGTTACTCATCATCACTGTCATGTTTTCAACTTCCATTGTAGTATCATCAAGTCTTCCAAATTCACTGCACATTGTGAAATCAATTTTAATGACACTTTGTTAGTTGCAAAAAAAGACGTTTAGGCGACAACGATTATATATTTAATGATATAACCTATTACCTATATATATGCCTTGTAAATCTATATCTTTTTTCTTTAGCATAACAAAATCGTTATTATAATCATATCTTCATAATCATAATCATATCTTCATAATCATATATAATAACAAATTATAATCCTAAATGTTTTTCTTCAAAATTTTCCAAGTGAAAAAATTGTAATAAATAATATTTATAATTAATTAAGTAACAATAACAATGATTGACTTTTAAAATATGCCAAAAAGTTATAAAATAATAAGAATTAATTAAATAAATAATAACTAATTAATTAAATAAATAATAACTAATTAATTAAATAATAATTACTAATATTAAAAAATGCCAAAATTTATGAAAATAATAATAATTAATTAAATAATCATTATTAATCTTAAAAAATCCCAACCTCCATGCTTCTAATTACTTAACTAAATAAAAAAAACTTAAGCAAAAAACTTAAAGTGGTGGTTTAAAATCACAATTCATATTCATTTGATTTTTCTAATAATCTATATCATTCATTATCTATGCCATTGTGTAATGAGAATTTCAAAATCAACTAAACTATTTACAAACTTTGTTTGGAAATTTTTCTAAAACAAATTTACTTTTTTTTAGATAAACCAGTAATAACGCACAGACATATCTCTAATGAATTATCTGAGATGATGTGCGGCGAGAATAGTCACATCATTAGGCTTCCATCTATCTTCCTTCGTCCTGTTAAATAAAGTTATGGCTTCATTGGGCCGGCTCTCTTGAGCCAACACAAAAAAACATTATAATCTAAGAAGCAATGTCTCGTTTGATCATTTCATCAAAAACTTTCTATGTAGCATTAATAAAACCAATTTTTGCATACACATCTAACAAAATATGAGTAATAATACATCAACATCACCCAAAACGTAGAATCTGAGAATGCAATTGGGTTGCTTCAGAGAAAGCTAAAGCACGCGTGCATCCCTTGATAGTGAATGAACATGTCAAAGCATAAATCTTTTGAAGGCAATGTAACTTGTTGTGATGCTGTTATAAGATATGTAATTCAGTTTTAGAAGTTAGAAGCTAATTATACACTGTTTACTTCTAGTTATGTATGTTTTTACTAACAACTATGTATACGGTTACTGCTAATTGTGTATGTGGTTACTAATTAGAAGTTAGTTAATCATACAATCATATATAAAGAATGTAGCAAATGTTTGTAATACACTCAGTTCCATTATAATAATACTCCTATCTGAATTGCTCTTTATTCTTTTATTTTTTCTCAATTTGCAAATAACTTGTAATTCAAGTTATCTAACAAATTTGTATCTAGAGCATTGGTTCGATCTTCGATCTCCATCCATGAAAAATAGTAGTACAACCTTCAATCAGTCCCCCGCCAATCTACTAGTTTTTAAGAGAAAAAATTATGATAAATGGTGTGTGTAGATGAATATGATATTCAGATTTCAAGACGTGCTTGAAATTGTGAATGATGTTTTCTTAACATTAACGATAAATGCTATCGAGGTGTAAAGAGTTTATCATTGTGAAATGATTAAGAAAGATGAGAAAGGATTGTACTTGATTCACCATTGTGTGAACTCAAATGTCTTTGAGAAGATCATTAAGCAAGAAACAAGCAAATATCCGTAAGATACTCTCAAGAAGTTGTATGGTAGGGATGACAGATTAAAGAAAATAAAGTTGAATGATGGTGAAGTCATTAATGAGTTCTTCTCAAAGTTGGTAATTTTTACAAACTAAATAAAGTCTTGCGGAGAGAAGATCTCTAAAGTGTAGAAAATGAATAAGGTTTTAAGTGCTCTTCCTGCAAAATTTGATCACATTGTTGTGGCCATTGAAAAGTTCAAAGATTTGTCATAAATGAAACTTGAAGAATTGCAAGCATCTCTTGAATGTAGTGAGTTGAGGTTAAAATGGAAAAATTCGAAAAAGGTATATGAAGAAGCTTTACATGCCAAATTCTTCAAGAAAATGAAAAAGGACTCCTCAAACAACAATAAGGGTAAATAAAAATGGAAGAATAAGTGGAATGAAAGTGATGGTGCAAGAAAGAATTTAAGAAGTCAGAGTGAGACAAACAAAAATGGTACTTTTCATAGTTAGGAATTCAAAAAGAAGGTGGAGATGAAATAAGTTCAATGAATTTTATGTCAAAAGTTTGGACAATATGTTGGGGATTGTTACTTAAAAAAGAATCAAAGGAGAATGTCAACGGTGTAACACAACCTGCTCATGCTGGAAATACTGATTCAAAAGAAGTCACTTTGATGGCTCATATACACTTAACTCAAGACAAAACTAACTTTTGGTACCTCAACCAATCTCAGACGAGATATGAGGGGTGTTTGTCCCTAAGCGATTCAAACCTCCTTTTTTGCCAAGATTGATGGGTGCAGTGATTCCTACAAGCACGTCGGATCCATCAACACATAAATGACCACCATAAAAGCACTCAACTCCATGAAGGGCAAGCTACTATATGACACTTTTAGGGACGCTGCCATGCGATGGTATATGGGTCTACCCCGTGCCTCCGTCGCTAGCTATCATAAGCGGGTAAAAAAACTTGTACACCAGTTCACTGCTAGCCATCACAGAAAAATGTACACCACCAACTTGTTTAACATACTAAATGGTCCATAGAGTCTGACCAGTCTTGCCATTAGCGTGTCCTGAAGAAGAACTATGAAGCTAAAATGCAGTCACTTCTTCGTTTGCTGAAGCAATAAGAATGACCATAGAGGACCCTGCATAATTCATCTCTCTTTCTTGTTGAATCACCAATGAAAATGCCTTGTCAATGGTAGGAAGGGGATGCATCATCATTATTTGAGATTTGGAATGTGTAAACTTCTCATTCAAACCCTTAAGAAACCTGATAACATATTCTTGCTCTCTATATTTTCGAATTGAATCGATGGCACCACAAGAACATGACATGGCACAAGAACAAGCTGGTACAGGTCGATAATTCTCGAGTTCATCCCACATTACCTTCAATTGAGTGAAATAATTTGAAACATCAAGAGAACCCTGGCGAAACTTGTACAAATCTTCTTGAATATCTGAAATGCGGAAAATATCACCTTGCAAAAAAACGGAGCTGCAAGTTCTTCCATACTCCAACTGCACTTTCGATCCACAACACGGACTTAGCAATAGATTCGGATATTGAACGGTGAATCCATGTTAGAACCATTATGTTACACCGAATTCATGAAGCGTATAAGGGATAAGAAACGAGAGGCTTTGTGAGTGTACCGTCAACGAATTTGTCCTTGTTCTTGGAGATCAACGCAATATGTATTCATCTCACCTAAGTATGGTAATTTTTATCATCAAGTAAAGGTAAAACGAGGATGATTGGAAGATTCTCATTCGGATGTAGGTAATACGGATTCGACGAGTTTGTGGAAAAATCAGTGAAGCTCTGGTTAGCCATGAAAGAAGAAATGAAGGAACAACAAGAATCTGCAAATTGGAATAATCTGTTGAAAGATAACGCAATCGGTTGAAAGATAACGCAATCGATTGGAGAGGAGAAAGGAAGAACAATGACTACCAGAGCTATTGAGGCTCTGATACCATGTCAATATTCAGATAAGAAGAAGCAGTGATAACAGAGATGATGAAGATAGAATCAAGATCCATTGAAGAAGAAGATACAAACAGAAGTTTTTTATAAAACAGTTAGAAAGAAGTAAATGATAAAATCTATTATATTCACATTATCCACGTAAATGATATATATATATATATATATATATATATATATATATATATATATATATATATATATATATATATATATATATATATATATATATATATATATATATATATATATATATATATATATATATTATCTGTATAATACACAAAGTTATGTATAAGCTAATAGACAATTCAAAATATTAAATAGAGAGATCAAATTCATGATTTCTTTAAGAACTAAAAAAATCTAAATAGATAATCAAAATGCATTTAAGCCAACATTTAATTTAATAGATTAAAAATTAATAATTAATGGTTACCATGATTTGTAGTCTTTGTTTAGTGATAGGAGAGAGTAATTTATGTAATTTATGATTCATAATTTAGTAATTTTTATTAACTCTAAATACTCTGAATTGTTGGATCAAGAATGGCGGAACTTTTTGGTTTGCTACTCTTGATTTGAGGTTATTTTAGGTATTTTTAGTTTTAATATTCTTGTTTATTTATTGTAATTAAGGTATATGATTTTATGAAATTTATGTTATTTGTTTGAATGAATAATGGCGTTTTGGTTACTTTAAATATTTAATTTGGATTTTATGATGGTAGAGATTAAGATATTTGAATTTGATTGAGACTTTATTTACAAATATTTAAATAAAACTTAAATACTTTTGAAGTGAATTATGAGATTGTTGAAATTGCGTTCAACTAAAAAGTTTCACAGAATTAAATTCAAAAAAGAATCCATCAAAATCTATATAATTTTGAAATTTAAAAACACAATTATTAATATAACTTCTATCAAAATAAATACCAACTCATTCATTACTCTAAAAAACATTCTATAATTGTATCGAAAAAAAATAGATTTAAAATATTTTTGCTCTCTGTTAATTTTATAGTTTATTAGATATAATATATTTTGGTCTTGCATATTAACCTCAACTAATCTAATTAAATTTAAATTTCCGAATTTTCACATAGTTAATAAGATAAACATGAATAATATAATAACTTTTAAATAACTAAAGAATTTCGCGTAATTAATAAGATAAACATAACAATAAATTTTAAATAATTAAATAATTTCGCTTAATTAATAAGATAAACATGAACAACACAGTAAATTTTAAATAACTAAAAATTAATATGAATATCTTTTTTACATTAAAAAATTAAAATGTACCATGAAATTAACAAATCAGACAAAATAAATTAAGCGAAAAAAATTACAATAAAAGTGAGATTTCAAATGGCAAGAGACTTGACTTCATCGTCTTTCCAAATTCCTTCCTCGTACATGAACCATCTAGGAAATCCACAACCATCTCTTGTTCGATGACACATGATGCATGATGTTTGTTTCTCGCATAGGAAAAACTCACACAACCTAGAAGCCTTTTCTCTTATAGTACTAAGATCAATTTCATTGATAAACATGTACCTTTCACGATCATCAACATTAAAACCAGATTTCACAAAACAAGAATGTGAAATGTTGAGTACTTGTAAATGTTGAAGTTTATCTAAAATCAAAGCAAGAGCTTTCATATCCAAACATGAACATCGAATACTTAGTACTTCTAAGTTTGGAAGATGCATGGTGAGAGCAGAAGCAAACCGCATATGTAAATGTCCCATAATCTTTAGCTCTTTGAAATTCTTGCAATTCTTCGAAATTTCTTCAAATACATATTTTGGATCTCTTATACTTGGCATTGTCATTGATTCTAGATCCTTCCATCCCCTAATAGCTTTTTTAATAGATATTTTCTTGATTCTATTCCATGACACAAAAACTAATCGTCTTACAAGTGGACACCTGTCACAATACAATTTATCCATTCATCAGTTTCAGTTATCAATCATCCGTCATTAGATATTTTTAATGAAGAGAGTTGTAATGAAAAATCTATAATTACCTTTTAGCTGTATACATGAATTGATCATCGGTGAGAAACAAATTATAATGAAAAATCAAATTTTGATATTTCCATTACTAGATTTCAACGCAGCAAACAACAAATTGTATAAATTGTTGTCGAAGTGATGATTAACCCAAACAAACGGCTCAACTCGAGTCTTGATAAAATCGGATTTCAACATCGAAAAATCAAGTGTTTGCCAACCCTCCTGGCTAGCTTTGCACCATGCTTCGAAAAATCGATCAATGGCGGAAGATGATTCAAAGATATCTAAATATTTAAAAATTTCAACCGACATATCACTGTTGAAATTCTTCATTAAAGTTTCAACAGAGACATCGTTGTTGAGATTCTTCATAAGGTTACTCATCATCACTGTCATGTTTTCAACTTCCATTGTAGTATCATCAAGTCTTCCAAATTCACTGCACATTGTGAAATCAATTTTAATGACACTTTGTTAGTTGCAAAAAAAGACGTTTAGGCGACAACGATTATATATTTAATGATATAACCTATTACCTATATATATGCCTTGTAAATCTATATCTTTTTTCTTTAGCATAACAAAATCGTTATTATAATCATATCTTCATAATCATAATCATATCTTCATAATCATATATAATAACAAATTATAATCCTAAATGTTTTTCTTCAAAATTTTCCAAGTGAAAAAATGTAATAAATAATATTTATAATTAATTAAGTAACAATAACAATGATTGACTTTTAAAATATGCCAAAAAGTTATAAAATAATAAGAATTAATTAAATAAATAATAACTAATTAATTAAATAAATAATAACTAATTAATTAAATAATAATTACTAATATTAAAAAATGCCAAAATTTATGAAAATAATAATAATTAATTAAATAATCATTATTAATCTTAAAAAATCCCAACCTCCATGCTTCTAATTACTTAACTAAATAAAAAAAACTTAAGCAAAAAACTTAAAGTGGTGCTTTAAAATCACAATTCATATTCATTTGATTTTTCTAATAATCTATATCATTCATTATCTATGCCATTGTGTAATGAGAATTTCAAAATCAACTAAACTATTTACAAACTTTGTTTGGAAATTTTTCTAAAACAAATTTACTTTTTTTTAGATAAACCAGTAATAACGCACAGACATATCTCTAATAAATTATCTAAGATGATGTGCGGCGAGAATAGTCACATCATTAGGCTTCCATCTATCTTCCTTCGTCCTGTTAAATAAAGTTATGGCTTCATTGGGCCGGCTCTCTTGAGCCAACACAAAAAAACATTATAATCTAAGAAGCAATGTCTCGTTTGATCATTTCATCAAAAACTTTCTATGTAGCATTAATAAAACCAATTTTTGCATACACATCTAACAAAATATGAATAATAATACATCAACATCACCCAAAACGTAGAATCTGAGAATGCAATTGGGTTGCTTCAGAGAAAGCTAAAGCACGCGTGCATCCCTTGATAGTGAATGAACATGTCAAAGCATAAATCTTTTGAAGGCAATGTAACTTGTTGTGATACTGTTATAAGATATGTAATTCAGTTTTAGAAGTTAGAAGCTAATTATACACTGTTTACTTCTAGTTATGTATGTTTTTACTAACAACTATGTATACGGTTACTGCTAATTGTGTATGTGGTTACTAATTAGAAGTTAGTTAATCATACAATCATATATAAAGAATGTAGCAAATGTTTGTAATACACTCAGTTCCATTATAATAATACTCCTATCTGAATTGCTCTTTATTCTTTTATATTTTTTCTCAATTTGCAAATAACTTGTAATTCAAGTTATCTAACAAATTTGTATCTAGAGCATTGGTTCGATCTTCGATCTCCATCCATGAAAAATAGTAGTACAACCTTCAATCAGTCCCCCGCCAATCTACTAGTTTTTAAGAGAAAAAATTATGATAAATGGTGTGTGTAGATGAATATGATATTCAGATTTCAAGACGTGCTTGAAATTGTGAATGATGTTTTCTTAACATTAACGATAAATGCTATCGAGGTGTAAAGAGTTTATCATTGTGAAATGATTAAGAAAGATGAGAAAGGATTGTACTTGATTCACCATTGTGTGAACTCAAATGTCTTTGAGAAGATCATTAAGCAAGAAACAAGCAAATATCCGTAAGATACTCTCAAGAAGTTGTATGGTAGGGATGACAGATTAAAGAAAATAAAGTTGAATGATGGTGAAATCATTAATGAGTTCTTCTCAAAGTTGGTAATTTTTACAAACTAAATAAAGTCTTGCGGAGAGAAGATCTATAAATTTGTATCTAGAGCATCGGTTCGATCTTCGATCTCCATCCATGGAAAATAGTAGTACAATCTTCAATCAGTCCACCGCCAATCTACTAGTTTTTAAGAGAGAAAATTATGATAAATGGTGTGCTTAGATGAAAGTGATATTCAGATTTCAAGACGTGCTTGAAATTGTGAATGGTGTTTTCTTAGCATTAAAGATAAATGCTACTGAGGCGTAAAGAGTTTATCATTGTGAAATGATCAAGAAAGATGAGAAAGGATTGTTCTTGATTCACCATTGTGTGAATTCGAATGTCTTTGAGAAGATCATTAAGCAAGAAACAGTCAAATATGCGTAAGATACTCTCAAGAAGTTGTATGGTGGGGATGACAAATTAAAGAAAATAAAGTTGAATGATGGTGAAGCCATTGATGACTTCTTCTCAAAGTTGGTGGTTTTTACAAACCAAATAAAGTCTTGTGGAGAGAAGATCTATAAACTGCAAAAAATAGAGAAGATTTTAAGTGTTCTTCCTGCAAAATTTGATGACATTGTTGTGGCCATTGAAAAGTTCAAAGATTTGTCATAAATGAAACTTGAAGAATTGCAAGCATCTCTTGAAGGTAGTGAATTGAGGTTAAAATAGAAAAAATCTAAAAAGGTGTATGAAGAAGCTTTATAGGCCAAATTCTTCAAGAAAATGAAAGAGGACTCCTCAAACACAACAACAAGAGTAAATAAAAATGGAAGAATAAGTGGAATGAAAGTGATGGTGCAAGAAAGAATTTAAGAAGTCAGAGTGAGACAAACAAAAATGGTACTTTCATAGTTAGAAATTCAAAAAGAAGGTGGATATGAAATATGTTCAATGAATTTTATGTCAAAAGTTCGGACAATATGATGGAGATTGTTACTTAAAAAAGAATCAAAGGAGAATGTCAATGGTATAACACAACTTGCTCATGCTGGAAATACTTGTTGAGAAGAAGTCATCTTGATGACTCATATACACTTAACTCAAGACAAAACTAATTTTTGGTACCTCAACCAATCCCATATGAGATATGAGGGGTGTTTGTCCCTGAGCGATTCAAACCTCCTCTTTTTTGCCAAGATTGATGGGTGCAGTGATCCCCACAAGCACATCGGCTCCATCAACACATAGATGAACATCATAAAAGCACCCAACTCCATGAAGGGCAAGCTACTATATGACGCTTTCAGGGATGCTGCCATGCGATGGTATATAGGTCTATCCCGTGCCTTCATCGCTAGCTATCATAAGCGGGTAAAGAAACTTGTACACCAGTTCGCTGCTAGCCATCACAGAAAAATGTCCACCACCAACTTGTTCAACATACTAAAGGGTTCATTGAGTCGTTGAAGGACTACGTCGCCTGGTTTAACGAAACCACCATCAGGGTCGTCCCACCTAACAAATAATTGTTTATGGGGGCATTCCAAAATGGAATCAAAGCGTGACACTTCAACAAGTCTTTTGCCCAAAAGCCAACGCTCTCGCTAGTATAAATGGTCACTATAGTAGAATGTTACATATAGGGCCTTCATCGATTATGCTGATGAATGTCGATGAAAAGAGTTCTATGCAGATAACAAAGAGATATGGCGAAAGAGGGGCCACCTTTTCATAATCCTCTAGTTGAAACAAAATTTGGTAGCCTTCTTCCATTCTAAAGAGTAGATATAGAGGAGCTAGCTACATATGTAGCGGTGTATTCGTCGCTATATGATTTATTGATTAAACCATAAGCAAAGTATACAAAGAAATCGAGTCGCCACCACACTTTTATTTATCCAAAGGATTGGCTAAAAAGCGAACAAAAGCCTAAGAAGTTTTACACATAGAAAACTAATGAAAAGATCAGAGAATCTGGGTAAGGGATAAATTACGCAATGGGGAGGTGTTAGGCACCCAAAACGTCCTAGGTACTCCTAGGGAGCCCTTTTCACACTTGTTGAATGAAAATGTTTATTTGTTTATGACATATTGTGCAAACATGAATGGGATAATGAGAAAAGAATGTACAATCTTATTATTTTTGTGTTTGAACGGATGAACCCGTGGCCTAGGTACCTTCCATGAAAGGTAAGGATCAAAACGCCGTAGTTCGGCTAAAAGATTTCCAAAAATTAGTGAGTTCATTTTAAAACAAGAGCACTAAGGCTTTTCGTTACCAATGGGAGAAAACTCAACCTGAATCAACAATCCACCATGCGAGGACGGCTTCAACATACTAGTGAGGGGTTAACCCTATAATAAGTATGGAAGGCTTACAATCAACTCACTAAGGATAAGGTAAGATTTACATCAACCACTATGGTAATTGAAACCTATGACTAATGTATGAAAACATATCAACAATGGACCAAGCCACGAAACAATTGAATGGGTGAAGTTAATTGATTAGGAGTATTCACAAAATATGGTCAAAGTATGATTAAGATTCAATTCAAAAAGAAGTGTTATGAAATGGAGTTTGAAAAGTCAAGGACTTAGGGTCCAGGTTTCTAATTTGAAAAGAGATGAGAATGTTTGTGTAACACCCAGAATATTGTTAGATTAATTTAAATATTATTTTAATATGATTATTTGAAGGTAAAATGAATTATTAAATAATATTGGGAATTATTATTATTATTATAGATGTTATTTATTTTAATAATAATTAAATAAATAAAATAAATGGAATATGAAGAGTGGAAGGGTAAAAGTGGAATTTGATAAAAGAGGCCAAAGTGAGAACTCAGAGTGTTTTCACGTATTTTTGCCTCAGAGTCAGAGAAAGGGAGAAACGCTGAAGAGAAAGAGAAGGAAGAGGAAAAGGCCAAAGATTGCTCAAAACTTCCTTCAATCCAAAGAGGTAAGGGGTCTGAACCTTATTAAACGATAATATGCGAGCAAATTCATGATATATGTTGGATTGTTGATGGATTTTGGGGATTTTAGGGAGCTTGGGAAAGTTGGGGTTTTGATGGAAATTCTCCGATCTGTGAGTTTTGTTGAGTTATATGCATTATAATCGAAGTATGTTGTGTATATATGACTGTTAAATGTTGATATTGGGTTGTTAGCTGTGGGGTATGAGTTATGGCGAGTAGAGAAGCAAAGCTGCACTGGTTTCCGTAGCAGATGGCTTCTGTTCGCGCGCGATTCGCGGCGCGAAGCCCAGTTCGCGGCGCGAACTGGGCAGGATTCAGAGGAGTTTTGTAACGCATCGTTCGCGGCGCGAACCCTGCTGCGCGGCGCGTACTGAAGCGAATTAATTGTTCGCGACGCGATCCTTCATTCGCGGCGCGTCCTGGAGTAATGGAGGAGTTCGCGGCGCGTCCCTATGTTGGCGGCGCAAACTGTGCTGTGAAGCTAATGTTGGTGAGTTTTTGAGTACGTTGAGTTGCGAGACTCTTAGTAAGTCGCTGTAATTGTATTATAAACAATTAACAGTGATTATATGATTGTGTATGAGGTGTTTATGATGATGAGATGTTGAATTTACGTGTTTAGTTATAAATGTGTTATGTAACGATGTGATATCGTTGTAATGTTGTTGTTGTTTTGTTGAGTTGTATGTCATGCTATTAATGATGATGATAACATGACTATATGATGCTGTTGTTGCTATGTTGATTATGATGCATGTTTGGTGTGCATGCATTCATGAAAGGCCGATGCCTAGTGATGAACGGACTGAGTTCCAAAGATGTTGTTGACTCCGGGCTTGTTGAGAGGCTTGGTTCCTTGCGGGGAACTCGGATTCTATGGTGATGAATCTGGGAGTGGTGATCCTGTAGTTGGTCACAAAATGGGTATACCGAGTCGTGTTGAGTCATGCATGGGTGTGTGCATTGCATTTGATATGTTGTTTTGTTGATGTTCATGAGTATGTTGATTATGATAATTATGATGAGCTGTGTTGGCATATGTGAAATATATTTATGTTTATATTTCTGTCGTTATATATTATTTAATAATGTAATTCTCACCCCTTCTGCATGTGTTTATGTTCATCTATGATGAGCAATGTGCAGATAAAGAGGAGTAGCTATTGTTGAGGTTTGAAGAATAAGTGTAGAGTTATTCTACAGAGTCGAGTCAAATGCTCTGGTCATGTGACACCGGGGTTATGGGATTCGATAGATAATTGGTTATTATTTACGTTGTTTATGATGACTAATATGTTGAGATGCTTTGTTGAGATAATGTTGAAACATTATTATGAATTGTTATATGATGAATGATAATATTTGTGTTGTTGTCCGCTGCGAAGTTTAATAAAATAAATAATATGTTTTATGTTGTGATGCGATAAGTGTTATGTTGTAAGAAATGTAAACTCTTCTACATGTTGTACTCTGATAATCTATTTAAATATGTCGTTTGGGTAGAAGGGTGTTACATTAGTGGTATCAGAGCATAGTCAGTCCAGTCGAGTCATAATGTGATGTTTTCCCTGTTGGTCGATTAGTGTAAATGACACTGTCGATATTTAACGGTTGTGGTTGTGTTGTGCAGAGTATGGCTGGAGAAAATGACCGTGCGATTGCTGAGGCTTTGGCTGCTATGGCGCAGGCTATGCAGGCGCAGCAGAATCCGCCGGTCGACGAGTTTAAGAATTTGGGAAGGTTTCTGAAGAATAACCCTCCTACATTCAAAGGGCGCTATGATCCAGATGGTGCTCAGATTTGGCTGAGGGAAATTGAGAAGATTTTCCGGGTGATGACGTGTACTGAAGCACAGAAGGTGCAGTTTGGTACGCATATGTTATCTGAAGAGGCTGAAAACTGGTGGGATAACACTCGCCAGAGAATTGAAGTACCAGGTGCTGAGATGACTTGGGAAAGGTTCAAGACGGTCTTTCTGGAGAAATATTTTCCTGCTGATGTGCGATGTAAGAAGGAGATGGAATTTCTAGAACTGAAGCAGGGTAACATGTCTGTTGCTGATTACGCTTCGAAGTTTGAGGAGCTGGTGCAGTATTGTCCTCATTATAATGATGCTGATGCTGAGGAATCCAAGTGTGTCAAGTTTGAGAACGGGTTGCGTCCCGAGATCAAACAAGGCATTGGTTACCAGGAGATTCGTAGGTTTCCTACACTGGTTAATAAGTGCAGGATATTTGATGAAGATAGCAAGGCTAGGACTGCTCATTACAAGAGTCTTAGTGAGAAGAAGAATAAGGATCGTGGTAGTCCTTATGCATCTCCGAATGGTAAAGGTAAGCAGAAAGTGGTAGATGAGAAGAAGCCAAGTGGGGGAGGATCTCCCATAGCTGGTAAATGTTTCAAGTGTGGCGAGCCAGGCCACCGTGCTGATAGCTGTACCAAGAAAGTGCTGAGATGTTTCCGATGCGGTCAGGCTGGTCATAGAGTTACTGAATGTAAGGATGCTGGTCCGACATGTTTTAATTGTGGCGAGAAAGGCCATATCAGTTCGCAGTGCTCGAAACCGAAGAAGGCGGCTACTGCAGCTCATACTACTGGTAGGGTGTTTGCTCTGAGTGGGGCTGAAGCTCCTAAAGAAGATAATCTGATTAAAGGTACTTGCTTGATTAATAATGTTGAATTGCTTGCTATTGTTGACACTGGTGCTACTCATTCGTTTATTTCGTATGAGTGTGCGACCAGGATTGGTGTGATTATGTCGTCCCTAGGCGAAAGTATGGTGATAGATACTCCTGCTAATGGTTCTGTGAAGACTTCTGTTGTCTGTCGAGGTTGTCATTTGACGATCTTTGAGAGAGAGTTCGTGGTTGATTTGGTGTGCTTACCCTTGCACCAAATTGATATTATTCTGGGAATGAATTGGCTAGAATTCTATGGCGTGTGTATCAACTGCTATAGGAAGACGGTGCGGTTTTCTGAAGTTGGTGAGAATGATGAGGCAAGATTTCTATCTGCTAGGCAGGTGGGGGATTTTGTGAAAGATGAAGCTCAGATATTCGCTTTATTTGCGTCTCTACAAGCGGATAAGAAAGTGGTGAGTGTAGATTTGCCTGTTGTCTGTGAATTTCAGGATGTGTTTCCGGAGGATGTAAGTGATTTACCTCCAGAACGTGAAGTCGAATTTGCCATTGACTTAGTACCAGGTACGAGTCCAGTGTCGATGTCTCCTTATAGAATGTCGGCAACTGAATTAGTTGAATTGAAGAAGCAACTTGAAGAATTGCTTGAGAAGAAGTTTGTGCGTCCAAGTGTTTCTCCTTGGGGTGCACCAGTATTGTTAGTGAAGAAGAAAGAAGGTACGATGAGGTTGTGTGTCGATTATCGGCAGTTGAATAAGGTGACTATCAAGAATCGGTATCCATTGCCGAGGATTGATGATTTGATGGACCAGTTGGTTGGAGCTCATGTTTTCAGTAAGATTGATTTGCGGTCGGGTTATCATCAGATCCGAGTGAAGTCAGATGATATTGCGAAGACTGCTTTCCGTACGAGGTATGGTCATTATGAATACACTGTGATGCCGTTCGGTGTGTCTAATGCTCCAGGTGTGTTTATGGAATATATGAATCGTATATTTCATCCGTACCTTGATAATTTTGTTGTGGTGTTCATAGATGATATATTGATATATTCTAAGACGGAAGAAGAGCATGCAGGACATCTGAGAATTGTTTTGCAGGTGTTAAGAGAAAAGAAATTATATGCAAAGTTATCTAAATGTGAGTTCTGGTTGAAGGAAGTGAGTTTCCTTGGCCATGTGATTTCGAGTGGTGGGATTTCTGTTGATCCTGCTAAAGTTGATGCTGTATTACAGTGGGAGACTCCGAAGTCTGCTACTGAGATACGCAGTTTTCTGGGGTTAGCTGGTTATTATCGCAGATTTATTGAGGGCTTCTCTAAGTTGGCATTGTCGTTGACGCAGTTGACTAAGAAGGGTCAAGTGTATGTGTGGGATGCAGCTTGTGAAGCGAGTTTTGTTGAGTTGAAGAGGCGGTTGACCAGTGCTCCAGTGTTGATCTTGCCTAATCCTGGTGAGTCCTTCGTTGTTTATTGTGATGCTTCTTTGATGGGTCTTGGTGGTGTTTTGATGCAGAATGGTAAAGTTGTAGCTTATGCTTCTAGACAGTTGAAAGTTCATGAGAGGAATTATCCTACGCATGATCTAGAACTTGCAGCTGTTGTATTTGTGTTGAAAATGTGGAGGCATTATCTGTATGGTTCCAGATTCGAAGTGTTCAGTGATCACAAGAGTCTGAAGTATCTGTTTGATCAGAAAGAGTTAAATATGAGGCAGAGAAGGTGGTTAGAATTACTGAAGGATTTTGACTTTGAATTGAGTTATCATCCCGGTAAAGCTAATGTAGTTGCAGATGCGCTGAGTAGAAAGTCTCTACATATGTCTATGATGATGGTTCGGGAGCTTGAGTTAATTGAACAGTTCCGTGATATGAGTTTGGGTTGTGAAGTTTCCGCTGATAGTGTAAAGTTGGGTATGCTGAAGTTGACTAGTGGAATTCTGGAAGATATTCGGAATGGTCAGCAAGTTGATGTCGCTCTAGTTGATCATATTACTATGGTTAACCAGGGTAATGGTGGTAATTTTGAGATTGATGAGAATGGCATCCTGCGATTTAAAGGTAGAGTTTGTGTTCCTGAGGTGTCTGAATTGAAAAAGAGTATTCTTGAAGAGGGCCATAGGAGTGGATTGAGTATCCATCTAGGTGCAACTAAAATGTATCAAGATTTGAAGAAGTTGTTTTGGTGGGCTGGTATGAAAAGAGATGTTGCTAAGTTTGTGTATGCCTGTTTGACTTGTCAGAAGTCAAAGATTGAACATCAGAAACCGGCAGGTATGATGCAACCTTTGAAGATTCCTGAATGGAAGTGGGATAGCATTTCCATGGATTTTGTGACGGGATTGCCGAGGACGGTGAAAGGTAATGATTCTATTTGGGTGATTGTGGATCGATTGACTAAGTCGGCGCATTTCTTGCCGATGAAGATTAATCACTCTTTAGAGAAGTTGGCAGAGTTGTATATTGAGGAGATAGTGAGGCTGCATGGTATTCCATCCAGTATTGTGTCTGATAGAGATCCCAGATTTACTTCTAGATTTTGGGAAAGTTTGCAAAAAGCGTTGGGGACTAAGTTGAGGTTGAGTTCAGCTTATCATCCTCAGACTGATGGTCAGACTGAAAGAACTATCCAATCCTTGGAGGATTTGTTGAGAGCTTGTGTGTTGGAGCAGAGTGGTTCTTGGGATAGTTATTTGCCGTTGGTGGAGTTTACTTATAATAATAGTTTTCATGCTAGTATCGGTATGGCTCCATATGAAGCATTGTATGGTAGGAGGTGTAGAACTCCATTGTGTTGGTATGAATCAGGTGAGAGTGTTGTACTCGGACCTGAGATTGTGCAGCAGACGACTGAAAGGGTTAAGATGATTCAGGAGAAAATGAAGATTTCTCAGAGTCGTCAGAAGAGTTATCATGATAAGAGGAGAAAGGCACTTGAGTTCCAAGAGGGAGATCATGTGTTCTTGAGAGTTACTCCGACGACAGGTGTGGGTAGAGCTTTAAAGTCTAAAAAGCTTACTCCGAGGTTTGTGGGTCCGTATCAGATTTTGAAGAGGGTTGGGGAAGTGGCGTATCGGATAGCTTTACCGCCGTCGCTTTCTAATCTGCATGATGTGTTTCATGTATCTCAGTTGAGAAAATATATTGCGGATCCTTCGCATGTTGTTCAGTTGGATGATATCCAGGTGAGGGATAATTTGACCGTTGAGGTGTGGCCAATTCGGATAGATGACCGAGAAGAGAAGACCCTGAGAGGTAAGAAGATTGCTCTAGTGAAAGTTGTTTGGGGAGGTCCAGCTGGTGAGAGCTTGACTTGGGAGCGTGAAGATCAGATGAAGGAGTCGTATCCGGCTCTATTTGCTTGAGGTATGTTTTCGAGGACGAAAACTTCTAAAGTGGGGGAGAGTTGTAACACCCAGAATATTGTTAGATTAATTTAAATATTATTTTAATATGATTATTTGAAGGTAAAATGAATTATTAAATAATATGGGAATTATTATTATTATTATAGATGTTATTTATTTTAATAATAATTAAATAAATAAAATAAATGGAATATGAAGAGTGGAAGGGTAAAAGTGGAATTTGATAAAAGAGGCCAAAGTGAGAACTCAGAGTGTTTTCACGTATTTTTGCCTCAGAGTCAGAGAAAGGGAGAAACGCTGAAGAGAAAGAGAAGGAAGAGGAAAAGGCCAAAGATTGCTCAAAACTTCCTTCAATCCAAAGAGGTAAGGGGTCTGAACCTTATTAAACGATAATATGCGAGCAAATTCATGATATATGTTGGATTGTTGATGGATTTTGGGGATTTTAGGGAGATTGGGAAAGTTGGGGTTTTGATGGAAATTCTCCGATCTGTGAGTTTTGTTGAGTTATATGCATTATAATCGAAGTATGTTGTGTATATATGACTGTTAAATGTTGATATTGGGTTGTTAGCTGTGGGGTATGAGTTATGGCGAGTAGAGAAGCAAAGTTGCGCTGGTTTCCGTAGCAGATGGCTTCTGTTCGCGCGCGATTCGCGGCGCGAAGCCCAGTTCGCGGCGCGAACTGGGCAGGATTCAGAGGAGTTTTGTAACGCATCGTTCGCGGCGCGAACCCTGCTGCGCGGCGCGTACTGAAGCGAATTAATTGTTCGCGACGCGATCCTTCATTCGCGGCGCGTCCTGGAGTAATGGAGGAGTTCGCGGCGCGTCCCTATGTTGGCGGCGCGAACTGTGCTGTGAAGCTAATGTTGGTGAGTTTTTGAGTACGTTGAGTTGCGAGACTCTTAGTAAGTCGCTGTAATTGTATTATAAACAATTAACAGTGATTATATGATTGTGTATGAGGTGTTTATGATGATGAGATGTTGAATTTACGTGTTTAGTTATAAATGTGTTATGTAACGATGTGATATCGTTGTAATGTTGTTGTTGTTTTGTTGAGTTGTATGTCATGCTATTAATGATGATGATAACATGACTATATGATGTTGTTGTTGCTATGTTGATTATGATGCATGTTTGGTGTGCATGCATTCATGAAAGGCCGATGCCTAGTGATGAACGGACTGAGTTCCAAAGATGTTGTTGACTCCGGGCTTGTTGAGAGGCTTGGTTCCTTGCGGGGAACTCGGATTCTATGGTGATGAATCTGGGAGTGGTGATCCTGTAGTTGGTCACAAAATGGGTATACCGAGTCGTGTTGAGTCATGCATGGGTGTGTGCATTGCATTTGATATGTTGTTTTGTTGATGTTCATGAGTATGTTGATTATGATAATTATGATGAGCTGTGTTGGCATATGTGAAATATATTTATGTTTATATTTCTGTCGTTATATTATTATTTAATAATGTAATTCTCACCCCTTCTGCATGTGTTTATGTTCATCTATGATGAGCAATGTGCAGATAAAGAGGAGTAGCTATTGTTGAGGTTTGAAGAATAAGTGTAGAGTTATTCTACAAAGTCGAGTCAAATGCTCTGGTCATGTGACACCGGGGTTATGGGATTCGATAGATAATTGGTTATTATTTACGTTGTTTATGATGACTAATATGTTGAGATGCTTTGTTGAGATAATGTTGAAACATTATTATGAATTGTTATATGATGAATGATAATATTTGTGTTGTTGTCCGCTGCGAAGTTTTAATAAAATAAATAATATGTTTTATGTTGTGATGCGATAAGTGTTATGTTGTAAGAAATGTAAACTCTTCTACATGTTGTACTCTGATAATCTATTTAAATATGTCGTTTGGGTAGAAGGGTGTTACAGTTTGCACAACATGTATTTACAAGTTTTAAAATCAACAAGTGAAAAGGGGTTTTGAAACAAAAGGATATGGATGAAGGAGTGTAAAACTTCCTAGAAGTTCACCTCTTGAAATCATATAGAAGATGATTCAAGTGTGTCCTTTGGAATGAAGCAACAAAGCAAGTAAGCAAAATAAAGGCAAGGTGATACCGGATGCCATCAATGGACTTATACCAATCTCACAAACAAAGGCGGATACCGGATACCAATAAATGGATTTACACCAGTCTCCTAAAACAAAACAATGATACCGGAAGCCAATAAATGGGCTTACTCCAATCTCACTCAACAAAATAAAACATGGATGTCAGATGCCAATCTATCTGGGCTTACTCTAATCTCCAACAGATGATCATGGGAGTACAAATGCCAACAACATGGACTTATAATTGCATCCTCACAGACAACAATCAAACAAAAAGATGGATGTCAGATGCCAATCTATCTGGACTTATACCAACCTCCAAAGGATGATCATAGGAGTACAAAGGCCAACAACATGGACTTATAATTGTATCCTCACATACAACAAACAAGATACAAGCACTAAGCAAAGAGGACATAAGTGGCCAATGAAATGGTCTTACACTCAATCCCTTCCAAATCATAGGAACAACGGCCAACGAATGAACTTATAGTTGATTCCTCAATGGGCAAACTCAAACAAGTCACAAAGATATGAAATGATGATCATGCAATAATGAACCATTAATGATGATAAATGCACCAAGGTATGCAAGCAAATATGTACATATGAATCAAACAAAGTCATTTAGCACACACTATAACCAAGCAATCAGGCTCAAGCAAGGGTTAGACTTTAAAGTCAACTGGAATGGGGTAAGTGGTGTTCTTAACCTTAACATTGAGAGTTAAGGTGAAGCAGATGAAAGGATATGAGGGGTGTGCCTCATCACTCTTATCCCTGGTCAGGGAGAGCATTGAATATCAGAAGGTGTGGGAGTTCAGAAAGTTGGAACTCTCTCCACAAGTTAATGACTCGATAGATCTTGGGTTAAGATCCACAATGCTACAACATGTAATGTGAGCAAAGGGAAGACACACAGAATAGTAGGAGATGGACTACACATCTCTTCTATCTACCAATTGCCTTATTCAAAGGACTTTTCCTGCTTGGGGACAAAGATAAACAATCACAAACATTGCCTCTTAGGGAGGACTTCAGACAGGTGTCTGGCTAAGTAACAAGCCAGGTCTTCCAGACTACATGAAGAAGAAGATGTTATACCTCAATGCTAATGCTATCAAGCAAAGCAAAAGCAAGTTCACAAAGGAACTATAGCAACTAATGTACCTGAAATCAATCAAATATAATCAGTATACCAATCACAAAGTCAAAACAGACAAGATAAGAACCAACAGTCAGCACAATCAATCACATGTGCAAAGCACAAACTCAAATCAAATGAGCTAGAGGCATCCTACAAAACAAAACAAGTTAGTCCATAACAATCAAGTAAACCAAACTCAATCAACTTGAATTAATCTCCTTAAGGCAATTGCTTCTTCAACCTGAAAACCAACTCAAACATGAGAAGTAGACCACTAGGACAAAGCCTAGGGTCAAAGGAGGAGCAATAAACCAAAACAGAACATGAAAGTTGATCAAAATCAAGATTAATCAAATAAGGACAAAGTCCAATTGGTCTCATGTCAAAACTATGCACCAAATCCATTTCACAAAGCAAAACATGTCAAAGTAAGCACATTGGAATCACATTGGAGCAAACAGAATGAACACAAGCATATCAATACCAAAATGGCTCAATAAATTCCAAGAAACATCATGCCTAAACAGAACACATTCAATGAGAAACACACCAAAAATCATTGCATTTGGATAAGTGGAAGTATTGAAATAAAAATCCCTAAGTCAAAGCATGTTCAAACAAGCTCATACAAGGCACCAAATCAAGCATCAACTTCAAGCAAGCATAAAACAGGAACCAAACATGATAAATGAATGAAACCAAAGCCATGGCAAACTTCAAGATGTCTATAATACACATGCCAAATTTCAAGTCCATCCAATAAACACCAAGGATTTCACAAATCATATAAGATCATGACTCACAAAAGGTCCACAATTGGTCAAACAGAGGGAAAATTCTCAAACAAATAGAAAATGCATTCAAAAATTCCAGGAAAAATCACAAGCAAACTTAACATCCATAAGTATCAACATGCAAAAATCCAGATCAATTCAAGTTCAATAGGCATGGCAAAGAAATTCCACAAGTTGGACAAGAAATGGTGTGACATACATTGTCACACCTCCAAAGATCAGGTCATATCTCACAATCCAGAAATGCAAAAATAGAAAACTATATACCAAAATGACCAGGAATGAGTCTAGATTATGCATGTAAAATCTCAAGAATTTTGGATCAAGCATCATGATTTCACAAATGAAATGGCAAGCTATGTGCAAGAAATGACATGTGAGAACAAACCCTAGGCAATTATTTTTTCCAGCCGTGCACAAATTCATTAAAAATCAACAAAAAATAGAAGACATTGCAAGGATCATGGTGGAAAAAATCTCATGTGATTTGGATTATTATTGAGAGAGTTATGATTTTTTAATATGAGGAAAAAATAAAAAAAGTGAAAGGAAGCATGTTAACATGGAAGCACAATTGAAAATAAATGCCAAAAAGCAAATATGAAGAAACGCTGGAATCCGGATTCGAACTGCGTGCGTTTTCAAATAGGGCGCCACTTAAGTGAAATGTTGCGTTTCACTTAAGTGCGTGGCATGATGCTATTGGACGCATGGCTCACAAACAGAAAATTCATGCAAAACAAAGGCCAGGCAAGATCTACACACGATCTGGAAACGAAACCTAAGCATTCATCATCATCTTCATCGTGTTCATCATCATCATGAACTTTTGGTCACAGAAATTTATGAAACTTATATCAATCGAACCAGCATTCATCATACATCACTAATCTAGCATTGATTTGTCCTAATTCTACGCATGGCAAAAGAATCGATCCAAAGAAGTTTCAGCATCCAAGATTCAAATCCACATATCTTGCTCAAAACTTAATGAAATTACACGATCTAAATTGCAGAATGATCTACATGCTAGGATCTACAAGAACCACATGATAATTGCAAGAATTGAGAGTATCGAGTTCCAACCTCTTTGAAGATGCAGAACTTGATTCGTGTGTTTCAAGGCTCCAATTATGAAAACAGATGCTCAATGATGAAGAGGAAGATGAATGAATGATGTACTTTAGCTCAACAATGCTCAGATTTGAAGAAAACTCCAAATGCCATGTGAATGCTCAAGTTTCAACAGCTGCAAATCTTCAAGAATTCTCCAATCTTTGCTTCAACAGATCTTCAATACTTCCTGCAGATGATGATTAGCACAAGAACAAGCAAAAGGAATGGTGAAATTCGATGAAAAAAGTTGAAAAAGTTTGAGAGAATTTGAGAGAATTTGAGATGAAAATGAGTTTGGATCTGAAATTGTGAATTGTTCTTGTAGAATTCTGTTATGATTAGTGCTTTATACCACCTGTTAATCCAGCTAGTTAAACATGATTAGCAAAATGAAAATGGATTAAGTGAAATAAGCATGTTATGCCAAAATGTCAAAACCACCCTTATGATCATGTGCCAATGGAACAGTGCGAAATTCAATTGCAGCAAGTCCAAAATCCTGTTTTAAGGCAATTGGCATTGGTTTGGAGTGAAAATTGTGCATACTTTTCAAAATCACCTTTTTTCCCACCAAAATTCAAATGAAGTCACTTGGAAAATGCACTTTTTGTATGATGATTTTTGATGAAATGTAATGAATGATTATGATAGCTCATGTCAAATGGAGATTGTAGCAAGAAACCCCACTCAATTTGGCCAAATGGTGTGAAAGTTATCCCACTTTGAAGTTCAAAATTTCTTGACAATGATTTGATCATAACTTGCCAACCACACATGAGAAATGGATGTTCTTGGACTTTTTGGAAAGGTGAGAGCAAGATCTTCAACTTTCATGTTGGACAAAATTTGATTTGAAGCTTTCTTGATGATGTAAAGTTGAGGAGAAGACCTTTCCATTTTTGGCAGTTGGAAATTACAGGTCACTTACTATTTTTGGAAACATTTCATCTGACCTCACATTCTTCAATGATGATCTTTGAAATGTCAAATGAGACTTGTATGGACATGAATGAGACCTTTCTAACCATCTCACACCTTCAAATCCTTGATTTTATGCACAGTTGACCACATTTGACTTTGTTAGGGTTTCAGTTGACTGAGCCATGATCTGATGAACTTCAAGCCTCTACCACTTGAGATCTTGACTCCAAATGATATTACAATTCATATGAACTCTTGATGACTGATCATGGTGCCCAAATTCTCAATAATGGCCACCATCTATGGCTCAATGAATGATTTTGACTGTCTTGACCTAGTGTTGCTTCATCTGCAAGTAACAAGGTTAGATGACAATATTTTTGTACTTTTGGTTAGTAAACAAATGAAAAGCAATGATATACAAATGCTAGACATGCTTGGTGATCAAGAACCACACTCACAAGATGACCCACCCACAGGGAAGGAGGCAAGGTGCACAATGATCCTTGAGGCAATGATATGATATGATATGATGCCATGAGGGATCTTAGGGACAAAATTAGGGTCTTACAGATGCCCCTATTTAAGGTCATTCTAGCCGGAGAAGTGAAGTTTAGAAATCTTCATCTCGACGCGGTAGAATGGGCTTAAATAAAGTAATGAGACAAATTTTGGTCCCTAAGAGACCTCATGATGCAGATGTATGCATGTAAAAGACACAAACTCTGTGGGGATATGATTCACACAGAAGAAAAGACGATCCATCGGAGTAATACACTCACTAAGAACAGAGACTCTAACAGGACTCTTATGGGGATGATAATAAAAGAAAAAGAAATGCGTGAGCAGGACACGACTCTGAGTTGGGGAAAACAGAAAACAGACTGGAGACTTTACTGGGGAAGTAAAGGACTCAAACTGAGGTTCAGACGAATTCCAAAGGATAACACATCCACTGGAAAGACACAAGCTGACTCAAACTATCCACAAAGGATACTTCGGATAAAAATTCGGACTCGGACCAGGAAAAGATTCACAAAGAATCTCCCTGCCGGGGAAAATTGCATATATTGGGGAAAACGCCAATACAACAAAGGGGTAAAATCACAACAGGAATTCCACTGGAGAAGGTCTAACAAAGAGACTCTCACGGGGAAAAGCAACAAGATGAGATGTTACCGGTATAAGGGTAACAAACTCAGGAAGAATGAATATCTAAGACCGGTATAAGGGTGAGAGATATCAATCAACCAACATCTGAGAAAGACCTGAAAAAGGTACATCAACTCAGGAAAATATCTGACTCCAAAAGGGAGCAGACAGGAAGGAACACCAGGGATACCGAGGTATATAATAGGTGACCGACCGAAGCGTGAATTGGTATATATGCCAAAACACTCATCATCCGAAAGAAGGGCTTGAAAAAGCAAATCGACTTACAGGATGGGCATTCGAATCCAGAATAGGAAGACGAATCTTACTCAACTGGGGACACAAACCCAAAGAGTGCATGAGATATAATATCCATTACCGTCAGAACGTGGATAGAGTACTCGCATGAGATATATTATCTATTACCGTCAGAACGTAGATAATATGCTCGCATGGTAAGAAACACCAGAGATACCAAGGTATATAATAGGTGATCTACCGAAACGTGAATTGGTATATATGCCAAAACACTCATCATCCGAAACACAAACTGGTTAAAGGATGGATATTCGATTCTCCAAAGAATACGAATCTTACTCTATTGGGGAAAGAAAGATCAACAAAGGACTCCAACCAAAGAGCGCATGAGACATATTATTCATTACTGGCAGACCGTGAATAATACACTCGAAAGGAAAAGACACCAGAGATACCGGTTAGGGCATATAATAGGCGACTAACCAAAAAAGAGGGACAATTGATACCAAGCATCCGGGTAAACGAAAGATAACTCAAAGGGATAAGTTGCAAGCATCCGGCAATTATCCAACAACAAATATTCGACTCCACAAAGGGAAATAACGAATCTTACTCAACTGGGGAAACACAAAAGGCTTCGACTGAAGAGTGCATGAGATATATTATCCATTACCGTTAGAACGTGAATAATATACTCGCATGGAAGATTATCCACAACCGGTTACTGGGTTAACAAAGGATAAATCAACCGAAAAGAAAGGCATCTGGATACCAAAACTAGGTATATAAAGATGACCAATCAAAGGGAGCAACAATCATTACCAAGCAAACGGGTAAATGAAAGAAGACTCAACTGGGGATGAATTGCAAGCATCCGGCAATTACCCACAAGGACTAGTTGGGGATACATTGATAAAAAATCAATGATCCGGGGAACAAATCACTAGCAAACGGTGACAAGACCCACTGGCGACTTCAAAGGGATAAAATTGCAAGCATACGGCAATTATGCAGAAGACTGGCAGGGGATACAATTGCTAGCATACGGCAATTATCCACAAGCAAAGGGAGGAATATCAACATCAAATATTGAATGAAGATAACCACAAAGAGTAACCATCATCGGTTAGGATGAACAACAAGGTTAACTCTGCAAAGGGGAGAAATTAGGGTTTACAACTACCGAATACGGGGTAGAATACCAAAAATCTGGCTGGGATAAAATTGAAAGCATCCGGCAATTATCCAACTGTACCACAAGGTACAAAACTCCGATGGGGGGAAAAACACCGCGAAAGGATTTACAACTACCGAATACGGGGTAGAAGACCACAGACTCCACTGGGGAAAGGGTGAATGAAGGCCAAATACTGAGCACTTATTCAACTTATTCCACAGGGAAACACAAACTTTGTTGGGGATAAGACCACAACAGCACAACATCCACCATCAACCAGAACGAACCACAAAGATTACCTCTGATAGGGGAAAGGAGATAGGACTTACGACTACCGAATACGGGGTAGTAGCCATACTCTAGTGGGGATAAACACGAATTAGGGTTTACATCTATCGAATACTAGGTAGAAAACCAACAACTCCGCGTGGGGATGAGAAGGATCACAAATCCGCACGGGAACAAATAATAGGGTTTATAACAAACCACAAACTCTGCTGGAGAGCAAGCAAACAGGATTTACGACCACCGACTACTGGGTAGAAAACCAACAACTCTTGCTGAGGAATAAAAGGTATATAACCATAAATTCCGCCAAGAAGCAAGAACATAGGACTTACAACTACCGGTATAAGGGTAGAGGCCCACAAAACTCCGCTGGGGATAAGAGAATTATTACCGGTTACTGGGCAGTTCATTCGTTTATTCCACAGGGAAGCCCAAGAACAGTTGACAAAACGCCAATTCGGGATTGATCCGAAAAGACAGACTGAATCAAGACTCGTCCTATTGAGGATATAACTCAAAAGGAACAATTCATCCCAATATATGTGTTAGGAGGAAACGGAAGAAACCGTCATCCACGAGGATAATCTCAATGGGGAACTGCAGAAGGAAAAAACAGACACTTTCTGCTTATGGGCTGACTCTATATGGAGAGATTAACCACCCGACATCTGCTTAAGGAGATCTATAAAGAGATTTATATCACCCATAGCAGGAGAACAACAAACAAGCGATATATGGCAAAAAATGCAATATGAATATCTGAATGTTTATGAATATGCATGAATATGCGTGATTTATGTTTGATGGATGCTGACAAAACAGACATATCTAACACAACCAGGTCCAGGAATCATACGCCCGGTACTATATTTCCAGGGAGAACCAAGGAGGTCCAACTGGAAAGCCAATCTGTTGGAGATCTTCAAGCTGAAAAGCAAAGATCTGCGGGGAGGCAAAAGATCGGAGATATCACAAAATCTCTGAGTGATGGATCAACAAACATCCCAACTGGAGTACAGAAAGTCACAACAGGCAACAACAGCCACAAAAGACAAATCTGTTGGGGAAGGAGAGTAATCCCGAGGTGTCTGCAGGGGATTCCAGTATCAAAAAGTTCACTGCTACGAAAGCGCATCCGAAAGGACTTCACTGGGGAACAACCCACTGGAAGAGAAAAGATTACACAAGTAGGTTCTGCAACAAGCCACTCTACTTGGGGGATCAAAAGCATCAGGAAATCAACCAAATCTCTAGATGATAAGCCACCAACACAACCTACTGGGGAACAGAGGTTTCAACAGGCAAAACTGCCACAACAACTCCTCTGCAGACTAAACTGGGGAGAAATGGACGAAATGTTGGGATATCAACCCAATCAACCACTGAATCTTCCAGAAAAACCCAAACAACCGCTGAGTAGGAACAATAAACACTGCTCTGCTGAAGGGATTAAGCACTCTGATGGAGAGCGAACAACTCTGTTGACGACTCCGAGGAGAAGGGTAAAGTACCGGGTGTTAACCCACCAACTTACCGAATCTTCTCGAAAGGAAATCGACTGCGCTGAGGATAGAGACAACTCCGCTGGCAACTGTACTAGGGAGTGACGGGGTACCGGGCTTCAAACCACTGACCACAAAATCTTTTGAAAAGGGAAACAACCATGCTGAGGAGAGACTACTGCTGGAGAAGCAACTGAGTCTTCAACAAACACTCTGCTCTGGGAATCAAAATATCAACAGAAGCTCTGCTTAGGGAACAACCCTAACAACAATCTCTGCTTGGGGAGCAACCCCAACAACAAAATCTGGAGAAAAGGATACAAACCCAGCCAGGAGTATGAACAAACGTCTTACCTGTTGGAAATCATGCCACCCTCGGGAGAGCACTGAGAAGCTCTTAAGTATCCTTTCATCATTGTGAATGTTCACTTTGTTTAAAACAATAGTTTTGAAAATTCTTTGTTTTAGAACAATGACATTTTATCAATTAAAACATGCAAAACATTTGTTGAATTGAAACAAATAAGAGTGCAAATAATTGGATAAAAAGGCTCAAATTTATTTGATGGAATGGTAGCCTGCAAATGGCAAGACTCCATAGATCTGTACAAATTTGAAATCAGTGATATATATTGGAAGAGGGCTACATTGAACATAATGATCCTTTCTCTACCAATTTGAATCTCGATGTATGCGAAGCCTCAGTTGACGACGAATCGAGAATCCCTGACGAACAGACAGTTGTGAAACCGAAAGCCTTGTTAGGACGCAGTTACTTGCCAAATCCCTAATTTTTGCCTAGATTGCCTCGGGGTGAGGTACTCAATCTAGCGGGATGCAAATATACTTTTTTTCTCAAGTCTCTAATTTTTGCCTGGATCACCCTTGCGGGTTCTCCACCGAGACGCTCATTTTTGCCTAAGCCGCCCTTCCGAGTTTTCAACTTAGCGAGCTATTCTGTTTTTCATTTGCATATACCTTTTTTTTAGGCAAAGTATTTCTTGACTGCATCTGAATTCACAGGACGAGTGAAATCCTCCCCATCCATTGTCGTAAGCATCAAAGCTCCGCCTGAAAAGGCTCTCTTAACAACATATGGACCCTCGTAGTTTGGAGTCCACTTGCCCCTGGAGTCGGGCGCGAAAGACAAGACTTTCTTGAGCACGAGGTCACCTTCTCGGAACACACGAGGCTTGACCTTCTTATCGAATGCTTTCTTCATTCTCTGCTGATATAACTGACCATGACACATGGCAGTCAATCACTTCTCTTCAATCAAATTCAGCTGGTCATAACGACTCTGAATCCATTCAGCATCAGTCAACTTGGCTTCCATCAAAACTCTCATTGATGGGATCTCCACCTCTACTGGGAGAACAACTTCCATGCCGTAAACAAGAGAGAAAGGGGTTGCCCCTGTTGAAGTGCGTACAGATGTACGATATCCATGTAAAGCAAATGGCAGCATCTCATGCCAATCTTTGTACGTGACAGTCATCTTCTGGATAATCTTCTTGATATTCTTATTAGCAGCTTCAACAGCCCCATTCATCTTGGGTCTGTAGGGAGAGGAATTATGGTGTGCAATCTTGAATTCAGCGCACAAATCATCCATCATCTTATTATTCAGATTAGATCCATTATCAATAATGATCTTACCTGGCACACCATAACGGCAAATCAGCTGGTTCTTGATAAACTTCACAACCACCTCCCTGGTCACATTCGCATACGAAGCGGCTTCAACCCATTTGGTGAAGTAATCAATTGCTACGAGAATAAACCTGTGTCCATTGGACGCCTTCGGTTCAATCATGCCGATCATGTCAATTCCCCACATGGAGAAAGGCCATGGTGATGAAATCACATTCAGAAGTGTCAGAGGAATATGAATCTTATCCGCATAAATCTGACACTTATGACACTTCTTCACATACTTGCAGCAGTCAGACTCCATTGTCAGCCAATAGTAGCCTGCTCTCAACATCTTTCTAGCCATGGCATGTCCATTGGAATGAGTACCAAATGAACCCTCATGGACCTCAGTCATCAACAGGTTTGCTTCGTGTCTATCCACGCATCTGAGCAAGACCATGTCAAAATTTCTCTTGTATAGCACTTCACCACTGAGGTAGAAACTGCCTGACAACCTTCTCAAAGTTTTCCTATCTTTCACCGATGCCCCTGGCGGGTAGACCTGGTTCTGGAGGAAATTCTTGATATCAAAATACCAAGGCTTGTCATCATTCACTTCCTCAACTGCAAACACGTGAGCTGGTCTATCCAAGCGCATCACGACAATATTGGGCACTTCATTCCAATATTTCATAACAATCATCGAAGCGAGCGTAGCAAGAGCATCTGCCATCCGATTATCCTCTCGAGGAATATGATGAAAGTCAACTTCTGTGAAGAACGTCGAAATCCTTCTTGCATAATCTCTATACGGAATGAGACCTGGCTGATTCGTCTCCCATTCACCCTTGATCTGATTGACAACCAGGGCCGAATCATCATATACATCAAGGTGCTTGATTCTCAAATCAATGCATTCCTCTAGTCCCATAATACAGGCCTCATACTCAGCCATATTATTCGTGCATTTGAAAGTTAGCCTTGCTGTAAGCATAATATGCGTGCCATAAGGAGTAATGATTACTGCCCCAATTCCATTTCCATACTGATTTACAGCGCCATCAAACACCATCGTCCATCTAGAACCAGGTTCCGGACCTTCATCAAGTTTAGGCTCATCACAATCTTTCATTTTCAAATACAGAATCTCCTCATCTGGGAAGTCGTACTGAACTGACTGATGATCTTCAATCGGCTGGTGCGCTAAATGGTCAGCCAAGATACTACCTTTGATAGCTTTCTGAGCTCGATACTCGATATCATACTAAGACAACAGCATCTGCCAACGGGCAATCCTCCCGGTTAAAGCAGGCTTCTCGAAGATATACTTAATTGGATCCATTCTGGATATCAACCAAGTTGTATGATTTATCATGTACTGGCGCAAACGCTTAGCAGCCCAAGCCAAAGCACAACACGTCTTCTCAAGCATAGAGTACCGAGACTCACAATCAATAAACTTCTTACTGATGTAGTAGATAGCAGATTCTTTCTTCTCTGATTCATCTTGCTGACCGAGGACACAACCCATCGAGTCTTCAAGAACAGTCAGATACATAATCAGAGGTCTTCCTTCAACAGGCGGAGACAAGATCGAAGGTTCAGACAGATTTTCTTTGATACTGTCGAAAGCTTTATGGCAATCTTCGGTCCAATCATGAGACTGGTCTTTCCGGAGGAGCTTGAATATCGGCGCACATGTGGCAGTCATGTGGGATATAAACCTGGAAATATAGTTCAAGCGGCCAAGGAAACCTCAGACTTGCTTCTCAGTTTTGGGTGCAGGCATTTCTTGTATTGCTTTGACCTTTGCAGGATCAACCTCAATACCTCTCTCGCTGACAACAAAACCCAACAACTTGCCGGAACGGACTCCAAATGTACATTTGTTCGGATTCAGACGAAGTCTAAACTTCCTCAGACGCTGAAAAAGCTTCAACAAATGCTCAATATGCTCAACTTCCGTTCGGGACTTAGCAATCATATCATCAACATAGACCTCTATCTCCTTGTGCATCATATCATGAAACAAGGTAGTCATAGCTCGTTGATACGTGGCTCCGGCGTTCTTCAAACCGAAGGGCATCACTCGATAACAGAATGTTCCCCAAGGTGTGATGAATGTTGTCTTCTCCATATCTTCGGGTGCCATTTTGATTTGATTATATCCGGAAAATCCGTCCATAAACGAAAAGACTTTGAATTTAGCTGTATTGTCTACCAACATATCAATGTGTGGTAGAGGGAAATCATCTTTCGGACTAGCTTTATTCAAATCTCTGTAATCAACACACATACGGACTTTTCCGTCCTTCTTAGGCACAGACACAATATTGGCCACCCATTGAGGATATGTAGAAGTCACCAGAAACCCCGCATCAATTTGCTTCTGAACTTCCTCTTTGATCTTCACTGCCATATCTGGATGAGTTCTTCTGAGCTTCTGCTTCACAGGCACGCACTCAGGCTTCAAAGGCAGGAAATGTTGCACAATATCTGTATCTAAACCCGGCATGTCTTCATACGACCAAGCGAAGATATCTGAATATTCTCGTAGCAAACTGATCAACCTCTTCTTGACAGACTCTTCAAGAAGTGCCCCAATCTTCACCATACGAACACAATCCTCAGACCCCAAGTTGACTGTTTCCAGATCTTCAAGGTGCGGCTGAATGATCTTCTTCTCGTGCTCAAGGAGACGGGTAATTTCATCAGGAATCTCTTCAACATCATCTTCCTCTGCCTCGAATACAGGGAATTCAAAATTGGGAGATGGCATTGGATCATTATGTTCAATGGGTTTTAGAATCAACCTGCATAATGATTTTGGTTAATGAAAAACTTTAGAATTTAAATAAGCAAATCATTATGCAGATGAAAAATGATTGCTTTTATTCTTGTTTTTATGGGTTTTTTGTGATCACTGATTTCATGCAAAAAGCAAAAAGTGAAAACAAATGGAAAAACAAGTGTTTAACAATGCATTAATTGAATGAAAACATCATTATATATATGCTTTGCCAACAATGTCATCACTTCTCCTTTTGGCATGGGAGAAGGGTTTTAAACAAAGTGAACAATTACTCTGATCTATGGATGACTGTAGGAACATCTACAGCGACCCAATTGTGGCAGACACCACCAGGAATGACGAAATTGTTCATATCTTCTACGTCCTCTTCTAAGATAGCAGCAGTCTCTTCCTCAGGTTGATCATCATGGATGAAACCTCCACTTTTGAACAAACCTTGCTCATTATATGCCCCAGAGGAATAACCAATGCCAGCCCGGGATCTATTGTCTTCAGCTCAATTATCTTCCCCAAACCAGCAACTGCACCACATTCAATGGCCAACTTTGCATCACGGTAGGAAGCAAATGAAGGAGACTTCTTCTCAATTGGTTCATCAATAGATAAAGCTTGGAACGGCGTTCCAACTTCATCCTCAGCGTCAATATATGAGAAAGAAGACAAGTGGCTAATCAGGAGAGCCTTTTCTCCCCCTACCACAACCAGTTTCTTGTTCTTGACAAATTTCAGCTTCTGGTGTAGGGTGGATGTCACGGCGCCAGCCTCGTGAATCCATGGTCTGCCAAGGAGACAGCTGTATGATGGGTGGATATCCATTACCTGGAAGGTAACTTGAAAATCACTAGGTCCAATCTTGATTGGGAGATCAACTTCCCCAATCACAGTCTTACGCGACCCATCAAATGCCTTCACAACAACACCACTCTGCCTCATGGGAGGCCCCTGATATGACAATCTTGAGAGTATGGATTTTGGCAATACATTCAGAGATGAGCCAGTGTCCACCAGCACGTTGGACATGGCATCAGATTTGCAATTCATGGAAATATGTAAAGCCATGTTGTGATCTTTTCCCTCCTCAGGGAGATCAGCGTCACAAAAACGCAAAGTGTTGCAAGCAGTGATGTTTGCAACTATACTGTCAAACTGTTCAACAGTGACGTCATGATCAACATACGCCAGATCCAAGACTTTATGCAGAGCCTCCCTATGGGGTTCTGAATTCAACAGCAGAGATAGAACGGAAATCTTGGATGGCGTTTGTAGAAGCTGGTCTACAACATTGTACTCACTCTTTTTGATGAGCCTCAGCATCTCATCAGATTCTTCATTCATAATGCCACTCGGGCCAACAGAAGAAGCAGGAGTCTTTTGTACAGAGGAGGGTTTGGCAACATCAAGTGCCGGATTCTGAATATTCACAGCTGTCCCAACAGAACGCTCAACGGTATCAGAAACAACAGGAGCCTTGGGGGGTGCAGAAAACACGCGACCACTACGGGTCAACCCGCTCACATCAGCAATGTTGGTTACGGTCGTTGAAGGCAAAGGCACTTCTACCCCATCTTGCACAGCAACGGGATTGTATCTGAATGGCACAGCTCTGTCGGAAGAATAAGGCACAGGGCCTGCAGGCTTGATGACTAATGACGGAGAGACCTTCGGCTTGCTGCTATCATAACGAATAACAACAGGCTCGGGTAATTTGAACATCGGTGAAATAACATTCACCTCCGGTTCATCTTCATCAACATTGCGATTTTGCAGAATCTCAATGGTACCCTCATCCAGCAACTCTTGAAGTTCTCTTCGTACCTGATTGCAACCCAGACGGTTCACAGAGCAGATGCGGCATTTGTCGTGGTCATGCTCCATGTGGCTGTACTGACACAACAATCGATGTAATTTGACCAATGATTGTCTAATATGGCTTACATATTTGACCTTGTACTTCCCAGGGCACCCCTGGACCATATTAACAGATTTCCCATGCGCGGGCAATGGGTTCTTGGTAACATTCGGGCCTGAATCTTCAAAGCTCAGAATTCCACATCTCATAAGGTCTTGAACCTTAGTCTTCAGTGGGTAGCAGTTTTCAATGTTATGACCCGGAGCACCGGAATGATAAACGCAGTGTTGGTCTGGTTTATACCACCATTGAGGATTTGCAGGAATAGCAGGAGGATCCCTGGGTGTAACCAACTTCCTTTCCAACAAGGAAGGATAAAGCTCTGCATATGACATAGGAATTGGATCGAAGCTGATCTTCTTCCTATCATAACTCAATTTAGCTTGGTTGGTGGTACTGCCACAAGGCTGGTAAGCCTGTTGCTGTGGACGCTGCTGTTGCTGATACTGAGGCTGTTGATATTGCTGCTGGTGTTGATATTGCTGAGAATTGTCTTTGAAGAAAGGTGCTATATGAGCCACCTGGTGCTGATTATTGTTACGTCGTGCTGGCTTCCTCTGAACAGAGGGTCTTCTAGGCTTAACATGGGATTGCACGGCATGTGCCTCCCCATCCTTCTTCTTAAACGCCCCATACCGTTTAGAAGAAGAGCTCTCATCCTTTGCCAATCGTCCTTCACGGACCCCTTCCTCGAGACGCATCCCCATGTTCACCATTTCGGTGAAATCAGAGGGAGCGCTTGCTACCATCCGCTCGTAATAAAAAGAACTAAGAGTCTTCAAAAAGATCTTAGTCATCTCTTTCTCTTCCAGCGGGGGAGTAATCTGAGCTGCCAGCTCTCGCCACCTCTGGGCGTACTCCTTAAATGTCTCCTTATCCTTCTGAGACATGGCCCTGAGCTGATCATGGTCAGGAGCCATATCAACATTGTATTTGTACTGCTTGACGAAGGCTTCGCCAAGATCGTTGAAGGATCGGATATTAGCACTGTCCAAACTCATGTACCATCTGAGTGCAGCACCGGACAGACTGTCTTGAAAATAATGGATCAAAAGCTGATCATTATCAGTTTGGGTAGACATTTTCCTGGCGTACATGACCAGGTGAGCAAGAGGGCAGGTGTTCCCTTTATATTTTTCAAAGTCAGGCACTTTGAATTTGATTGGAATCTTGACACCGGGAACCAAACACAACTCGGCAGCAGACTTGCCGAACAAATCCTTCCCTCTGAGGGTCTTCAGTTCCTTTCTCAGCTCAAGGAATTGGTCATTCATAGCGTCCATCTTTTCATTAACATTCGGACCTTCAGACGGCTCGGAATGATAGATGGTGTCGTCTACCCTAGGCATGGTATGCACGACAGGAGGAGCAGCAATAGGGACCGGGCTAGATGCTGGCAGATGAGCAAAAGTTGGGGCAGGAATATCAGGCATGAAACCTGGAGGCATTCCCCAAGGGAACCCGGCTGGCATAGCATTGGGCACAAAGTGAGCACTGGCAGCAGGCACAGTCGGAGCTACAATCTCAGAAATGACCGTCCTCTAGACAGGAGTTGCAGGCGGTTGAGCAGGTTGATTTTGGGCAGCAAGAAGTTGCTCCATCAAAGCACCAAGTCTGGCGACCTCTTCTTTCAACTCACGGTTCTCTTGCTCTAGCTTATCCATAACTCTTGCAGAATTGGCTCGAGTATAATACCGGTGAGTCAGCTTGTCTCAAAATAAATGAAGAGCACAGAGTTAGGACAAGAAGACCAGAAACAAGGTACATGCTTATGCGCAATGATGCATGAAATGCTTGTGCAGATGCTTTGTTTATTTTCAAGGAACCTTTAGGGCATTATTTGCAATTTCTTGAATATTTAAAGCATTTTGATTTCATATGGAAAATATCTCATTCGATATATTCAAGACAAAGAAGTACAACATTTTTTGTCATTACAAAGAGAAAAGGAAAACAACATCCTATGGATCCCTAGAAGCTCGGGATGCTGGAAGACGAGAGGCACACAGCTTCTTGATCTCTCTCTCATAGGCTGCTTCCATATCCGCCTTCTCCTTAGCAAGCTGATCATACTTCCTCTTCCAGAACTTGGAAGACTGAGGGATCAGAGAAGTCCAAGTGTCGTTCGGATCGTCGATCACCCGATGCTCGAGAAACTCAATCAGAGCGTCCTTCTCTTTGATCTGCTGCAGCAATTCCTCTCTTTCACGGATCCAGGCACGTGAAAGGTCTTCTTCTCTCAACTCCTCTACATGTTGGGTAGGGAGGGTTGAAGGCCCAGCCACATCCAACGGTGTAGGTCTCGGATGGTCGTACGACATCAAGTATACGACAACACTCTGTCTGACCCAAGAAGTATATGGCTCCAAAGCAATGCAATTCTTTGGACCCAACTCGTTCCTACTCTTTTTGCAGATCTTGCGCCAAGCGCGGACAAATCTGGCTTTCAGGCCTTGGGGATTTTTACCCTCCTGAAAGAATACACCTTCTAACAGAATGTTATGAGGTTTATCCTTTAGGGGGAACCCAAGCTGACGACGTGCTAGTATAGGATTGTAGCTGATCCCACCACATGTACCAAGAAGAGGCACATTAGGGAATTCACCACAATAATCAATAATATGCACTGTATCATACACGCGATCATACCAAGAGATATCATCATTAGTGAGAGACATAAGTCTATGGGACCACCGTAGACATCCCTTGTTCTCCTTGAAAGCAACTGTCTGCGGCAAGTGCGAAATAAACCACTTGTACAGCAAAGGCAAACAGCATACGATAACTCCTCAACCCTTTGCATTCCTCAGATGCAAAGAGACATAGGTATCACCCAACAGAGTCGGAACGGGATTAAGAACTGAGAAGATCCTAATGGCGTTCATGTCCACAAATTTGTCGATGTTGGGGAATAGTACCAACCCATAGATGAGCAACACAAATAAAGCCTCAAAGGCATCCTCACTCTTGGCCTTCCCATAAAAGGTAGCTTGAGCTATGAGGAACTCGGAAGGAAAACCCTGAATTCTGCCTTTGGTAGTCAGATTAGCTTTAATCAACTCTTCATCTATGTGCAACAAGCTTGCCATCTCTCGAGCAGTCGGGATACTCTCTAGGCCACTGAACGGCACCTGATCCAGAACCGGGATCCCAATAAGGTGAGAATACTCCTCCAAAGTAGGCAGCAACTGGAAGTCCGGAAAAGAGAAGCAGTGGTACAGAGGATCATAAAACTGAGCCAGGGTACTCATCAGTCCCTCATCAACCTGAGTAGTCAGCAGAGGCAGAAGCTTCCCATAGCGAGCTTTGAAACCCAAGGGATCTAATACATAAGATGTCAGATTCCTTAACTCTTTCACATCAGGTTGTCTAAAGCTGTACTTCTTTGTATGCCTTTTTGGTCTATCCATGTCTGAAAATTTTGCAAATAAACCCTTTTAAGTTCCTTGAAAATTTTCTCTTTTTCTGATGACATGAATGCAGATGAATGCATGAATGCATGAATGCAACAATCACACTCAAGGATCAAGCAAGTCACACCAAACAAAGGTCATGGGAAAGCTCATTGTATCCCTAATATCAATCATCCATTTTGGTGGATTTAGGTTTTCACCTTATCAACACCCAAGTTCCATTGATATTAACGGTACATGAACCGGCTCAATCATCCTTAATATCAATCATCCATTTTGGTGGATTTAGGTTTACACCTTATCAACGCCCAAGTTCCATTGATATTAACGATGTTTGAACGACTCAACCATGAATCACGGGTTTGCTGAGAGTCACGAGCATGGAGTCTCGGTTAAGAACCACCCAAAGGGAGTGTACTAGGGTTTAAACCTGCCAGACATGTTCTATCAGAGGTTCCCATAATCATCGTCCCATCTTTCGGATATTATCGGAGGAACGAATACTCGTATTCCAAAAATATTCTCAAGAGAGACTCTTATGAGTGTAGTATCGCGTAACAATCGCATCAGATCTGACATCTGAACGACCTCCGCACTACGTCCTAAAAATAGGCCAAGATGGGCTTGGTAAACTACGGTCCTTGGCTTCTAAGGCACATGATTGAAAGAATAATGCCTAACCACAAATAACTTGTGTGACATTATTAATCCAACATGACCTCCACCAAGTGAATGGACTCGCAAATCAATTGGCTAAGGAATACTCCACACCAGTCAACAAGACTATGCCATTCTCCTATCCTAGAGTGCACTCGAGTTCGGGTATAGAACTCATCTCACAGAGATCACCAAGCAAACAATAATTGTATATCAAGCAATTCAAACATTACAATCAATACAGTTATCCCAAATTGTACAAAAATATGTCAAATAACACATAAACAAATATCATACAACAAGGGTCAAAAGTAGGCAATACCACTAGGGAAGGTCTAACCTCTGTTCCCCAGCAGAGTCGCCACTTTTCTGTAGCGGTGTATTCGTCGCTATATGATTTATTGATTAAACCATAAGCAAAGTATACAAAGAAATCGAGTCGCCACCGCACTTTTATTTATCCAAAGGATTGGCTAAAAAGCGAACAAAAGCCTATGAAGTTTTACACATAGAAAACTAATGAAAAGATCGGAGAATCTGGGTAAGGGGTAAATTACACAATGGGAAGGTGTTAGGCACCCAAAACGTCCTAGGTACTCCTAGGGAGCCCTTTTCACACTTGTTGAATGAAAATGTTTATTTGTTTATGACATATTGTGCAAACATGAATGGGATAATGAGAAAAGAATGTACAATTTTATTATTTTTGTGTTTGAACGGATGAACCCGTGGCCTAGGTACCTTCCATGAAAGGTAAGGATCAAAACGCCGTAGTTCAGCTAAAAGATTTCCAAAAATTAGTGAGTTCATTTTAAAACAAGAGCACTAAGGCTTTTCGTTACCAATGGGAGAAAACTCAACCTGAATCAACAATCCACCATGCGAGGACGGCTTCAACATACTAGTGAGGGGTTAACCCTATAATAAGTATGGAATGCTTACAATCAACTCACTAAGGATAAGGTAAGATTTACATCAACCACTATGGTAATTGAAACCTATGGCTAATGTATGAAAACATATCAACAATGGACCAAGCCACGAAACAATTGAATGGGTGAAGTTAATTGATTAGGAGTATTCACAAAATATGGTCAAAGTATGATTAAGATTCAATTCAAAAAGAAGTGTTATGAAATGGAGTTTGAAAAGTCAAGGACTTAGGGTCCAGGTTTCTAATTTGAAAAGAGATGAGAATGTTTGCACAACATGTATTTACAAGTTTTAAAATCAACAAGTGAAAAGGGGTTTTGAAACAAAAGGATATGGATGAAGGAGTGTAAAACTTCCTAGAAGTTCACCTCTTGAAATCATATAGAAGATGATTCAAGTGTGTCCTTTGGAATGAAGCAACAAAGCAAGTAAGCAAAATAAAGGCAAGGTGATACCGGATGCCATCAATGGACTTATACCAATCTCACAAACAAAGGCGGATACCGGATACCAATAAATGGATTTACACCAGTCTCCTAAAACAAAATAATGATACCGGAAGCCAATAAATGGGCTTACTCCAATCTCACTCAACAAAATAAAACATGGATGTCAGATGCCAATCTATCTGGGCTTACTCTAATCTCCAACAGATGATCATGGGAGTACAAATGCCAACAACATGGACTTATAATTGCATCCTCACAGACAACAATCAAACAAAAAGATGGATGTCAGATGCCAATCTATCTGGACTTATACCAACCTCCAAAGGATGATCATAGGAGTACAAAGGCCAACAACATGGACTTATAATTGTATCCTCACATACAACAAACAAGATACAAGCACTAAGCAAAGAGGACATAAGTGGCCAATGAAATGGTCTTACACTCAATCCCTTCCAAATCATAGGAACAACGGCCAATGAATGGACTTATAGTTGATTCCTCAATGGGCAAACTCAAACAAGTCACAAAGATATGAAATGATGATCATGCAATAATGAACCATTAATGATGATAAATGCACCAAGGTATGCATGCAAATATGTACATATGAATCAAACAAAGTCATTTAGCACACACTATAACCAAGCAATCAGGCTCAAGCAAGGGTTAGACTTTAAAGTCAACTGGAATGGGGTAAGTGGTGCTCTTAACCTTAACATTGAGAGTTAAGGTGAAGCAGATGAAAGGATATGAGGGGTGTGCCTCATCACTCTTATCCCTGGTCAGGGAGAGCATTGAATATCAGAAGGTGTGGGAGTTCAGAAAGTTGGAACTCTCTCCACAAGTTAATGACTCGATAGATCTTGGGTTAAGATCCACAATGCTACAACATGTAATGTGAGCAAAGGGAAGACACACAGAATAGTAGGAGATGGACTACACATCTCTTCTATCTACCAATTGCCTTATTCAAAGGACTTTTCCTGCTTGGGGACAAAGATAAACAATCACAAACATTGCCTCTTAGGGAGGACTTCAGACAGGTGTCTGGCTAAGTAACAAGCCAGGTCTTCCAGACTACATGAAGAAGAAGATGTTATACCTCAATGCTAATGCTATCAAGCAAAGCAAAAGCAAGTTCACAAAGGAACTATAGCAACTAATGTACCTGAAATCAATCAAATATAATCAGTATACCAATCACAAAGTCAAAACAGACAAGATAAAAACCAACAGTCAGCACAATCAATCACATGTGCAAAGTGTAGCACCTCAAAATTTGCCCTACTCTCTTGGGACTAGCTTAACATATTGCATTGCATTTTGTAGGTCATTAGGCATTGCATATTTGCATACCATGTGGTTACATTGAGCAAGTCATCCTCCTAAGTCTTGATCAGAAGATAAAGAGGTTAAGTTGCAAGCCTAGGGTTTCATGAATGGATCACTAGTCATCTGAGGATGTATGGTACAAATTAGGGTTTCATGGCTCCTCAAGGGGGGTTGAGCTTTATCTTAGGTGAAATGGTACATCATTGTCATACCCCGATTTTGACCCTGAATTTTTTTCATTTTTTTTTTCTCATTTTTATTTGGCACTTGGCCTAAAGTTCATTTGCATACATTCATTCCCAAATCCATATTTTTGTTACACATTGGTCATTGTCTAGGTTTTTTTGATCATGGTGCTTTTGATTATAAAATGGATTTTAATATCTTGACTCTTTTTTAATTTGATTTTAATTTCAAATTAAGTTTAATTCCAATTGTCAATTTAATCTTATTTGTTTATTTTTACTAATGATTAAAACTCTAATCGATTTTTATTTCCAAATGAATGTTAGAGTTGATATCCAAGTAATTTTAAATGAATTATAGATTAATTTGTTTTTAATTTGGTTTTTTTGCTGATTTGTTATTAGTAATTAAATTGATATTCAAACTAATATTGGATTATTCCTAAAAATCCACATCCATTTTTATAATCAAAATCCAAAATCCAAAATCCATTTTGTATCCACAATGCATTTCAAATCAAAACAATACATACATACATTTGATAACATTTTTTCCAGCATTCACAAACCCATAACATCCACTAGGTAGTAGTATGACAAATTTGAATCTCAGTAGTGGTTTTACATCGGGAGTTATAACAAAAGGGAATAAAATTTCAATTTTGGCCTTTGAAGTTGCAAACACAATAGTTAAGGGTGCCAATCTAATGCAATCTCTTTCAAAAGAGGGCATTAAACATTTAAAAGAGGCCGTTCTGCCATCTGATGGAGTGCAAAATTTAGTGTCTAGAGATATGAATGAACTCCTGAGAATTGCTGCTGCAGACAAGAGAGAAGAATTGAAAATATCTTCTGGCGAAGTTGTGCGTTTTGGAAATAGATGCAAAGATCCTCAGTGGCACAACCTGGAACGCTATTTCGAGAAGTTAGGTTCAGAGCTTTCACCACAAAGGCAATTAAAAGAGGAGGCAGAGACGGTGATGCAACAATTAATGACTTTTGTTCAATATACTGCTGAATTATATCATGAATTGCATGCCTTAGACAGGTTTGATCAAGTATTCGACGACAAGCTTTTCGACTCTTCTGTCATACCTGCGATCCTTGTACAATAGCTTCACTCCTTCTCCTGGATTTCAAGTCAATTAAGCCAATTGGAATCACCAAATTGCCGTAAGTGAATGTCGGTATTGTCATTACAGCAAACATAAACGTTACCTGCAAGAAACACACCAAACCATAACAGTCAATTTAGAAACATGCTGGATACACAAGCTACCCAAAACCGAGTACAAAACCGAAACCGATGTTCAAATTTTCATTACAGTAAAAAGAACAAATTAGTAGCAAGGTAGTCGAATTTCAAGAAATCCCAATTCCAAAGGAGTTCCAACCACAACATGATTTCCATTAAACCACATGGAATTCGGTTTTGACCAACTCAACTGGTATTAATACTGCTAGCATCATCTCATTCTCCATTTGAAACACATGTTGCCAATTATGCTAGCATGCCAGCCTAACCGAGTCCAACTTGACCTGTTATAATACAAACCTGCGACAAACAATAATTAACATAACAGCAGTACAACAGCCGGCATAAAGTAATAAACCAACAGCAGCAAAATGCTAAACCACTCCAACAATGAAGCATACCTTGTGGCAAGCAACATCAGACTTTACCGGTGGACAAGCCAGCATTCATAGGCGACACTTTATGCAATGCCCTCAAGGTTTGTTAGGATGGCCTTTTGAGAAGTTACCGTAAGTAAATGCCGGCATGGTGTGAACTACAAGACGGGATTTTTGTTACTTTGGCTTCAAGTCCGTCAAACCTCTCTTGAATCTTCAATAATTTTTCAGTACACAATTGAACCTATCATCCATCAGACCGTTGAACCGGAACCAAACCACTCTTGAGTCTTCAATAATTTTTCACTGCAGTAACAAAAGATTAACAGCAAAGCATTAAAATCCAGAAATTTCCCAATTTGGGATTAAGGCAAAAGCGATTAAAAAGCTAAGTTCAGAATACCCTTTCCGAATCGCAGCATCAAACAGGGCCAATCCAGTACTGAACACAAAAAAGTGTTTTGGCATTTTCTTCTTTGAGCTCTAGAGACCAAATCTGAAACCCTAATCTGGAGCATAAAAGGAGAGAAAGAGAAATCAGTGAAAAAAAACGGCGATTTCGAAAACGAAGTGGAGGCGGATTTTGAAAAACGGAGAACAAAAACCCTAATCATAGACAGAGAGCGGCGAGAACTTTTAAAAGAACCCTAAATCCAAATCGATACATACCTGATAGAGAGGCGAAATAGTGAAGTTTTGAGCGTCATTACCGTCTTCACCGCCGGAGGTGAGCTCTCTTCTGCTTCAGTCTTTGTTTTCTTGTACGATTCGAGAGCGGATGAGAGAAACGCGAGGTTGAGCGACGGAAGGATATTGAGGGTTTGAGTGAGCACGCTTGAGAGAAGAGTAAGGTTGAGTGAGAGAGGTGGGTGAACGAGCTTTGAGAGAGGTGAGTGAGCGAGCTTTGTGAGGGAGACGGATCCATTTTTGTTTTTTCTTTCTTTTTTTTCTTTTTTTTCAATTTATTATTAAATAGAGTAAGTAGTTTTTAAAAAAAAAACATTATTAAAAAAAGATTCCTTTAATTTTCCTAGGTTCAGTTAATAATTATTTTTCCATTTCCCATTTTTTTTTGAAGAAACCAACGGCCAAGGGGTTGGGATTAGTGAGGGTACTCTACAGTTTTTTATTATTTAGTTTTTTCATTTTAATTCTCTTTTAGTTTATCTTAGTTTATACATTTAAGTTAGCATTAAATTATCAGTTAGTTAGTAAGTGGTCTGGTGGAGGGGAGTGGCTTCTAGATCTTTAGTGTAGTGGGTTCGATACTCCTAGGCGTAGTTTTTCTTTCTTTTATTATTTTCTTTTATATTTATGCTTTATTATTCATATTTCTTTTTTTATATTGTTTAATAATATAGATTTGTTTTCTTTAATTGCATCATGCATTCGAAACCATTTTTTTTTTAACTTATAAAAATCATATTTTCTCGATTTAATATCGAGCCCTTTTTCACACCCTTGTAAGTCGATTGCTTTTTAAGCATCGCCATCAACCTCACATAGCTTACTCTTGGGCTTTCTTACAATGAGCCGGTTCTCTTGCACTTACACTCATGCATTGCATTATTTGTTGTTTGGGTCCGATTTAATTATTTCATGATTTTTTAATACCCATTTGACAAAATGTACCCCACTCCCCCAATATGTATATAAAATTTGTATTGTTTTATTTCTTTGTTTTAGATACTAATACAAGAGTAAAATCCACAATTTCTAAAAAAATACAAAAATATGACTCGATCCAACGTCGAGTATTTTCTCAATAAACAAATTAATTCCTTTCTCTCTCCTATTCTATTCCGTTTCTTTCAAACTCTCATCAAACGCTTGATCCAACGTCAAGCCATTTTTTATAATAAAAACTCAAAAAATATTAATTCATAATTAAGACCTTTTCAATAAAGATGGAAGTGGAACGTGGTGTATACCACGCACTCCTGAGACTAGGATTCGAGATGTAGATCTCGTCAATCCTAGTTCTCGCCATCATCCAATTTATCCACTTTGTTTTCCTCAAACACTCATTCAAATTTATCTTAAAACGTCCATCAATACTTGATCTAGGTCAAGTCATTTTCACAACAAAACTCAAAATACCTAATCCCTATCTAAACGCTTTTCAATAAAGATGGAAATGGAACATGGTGTATACCATGCACTCCTGAGGTTAAGATTCGAGACGTATGCCTCGCCAATCTTAACTCTCGCCATTGTCTAAAATTGTCAATGTGGTTTCGTCAAACCCTTTCTCAATCAAATCTAAGATACCTAAATCTTATTTAACACTTTTTCAATAAAGGTGGAAATGGAACATGGTGTATACCATGCACTCCTGAGGTTAAGATTCGAGACGTATGCCTCGCCAATCTTAACTCTCGCCATCGTCTAAAATTGTCAATGCGGTTTCTTCAAACCCTTTCTCAATCAAATTCCAAAATACTTAATTCCTATCTTAAACTCTTTCAATAAAGATGGAAATGGAACATGGTGTATACCATGCACTCCTGAGGCTAGGATTCGAGATGTATATCTCGCTCATCCAAGTTCTCGCCATCACTCAAAATACGTCAACCAATCAAACTCTTTTCTCGCCGCCGTGCGATTAATCAAAAGCCTTTTTCATAAACGAAAGGTATCTTGTCTTAAGTGATACAAAACAATGTTTCGGCCATGATTGTTGAGTAGAGATAAATGACGCTTTTCCGAATGTAGATTTATAAATCCGTTCGATGTGTGGTATGCGTCCACTCCTCATCTGTTTTGGGTAAAACAATGTTTTCGTCGATTAATACAATATAGCTTTCGCTAAAAATTGACCAACAAACAAACATTTTTCTACCCAGAACTACGTAAGCCTTGATTTCTCTTTTGAGATACGTAGGAGCAGGATTTTTAAATCTTGTCAGGCCCACTAATAAAAAACTTAGGTTTAGTCCTTCGTTAAAAAATCCAAAAACTTTATCCCCTCTTCTATTCTTTCTTTCCCACCTAATAAACTGAAAAGCCTAACATTCCAAACTAACATTAACGCACACAACTGACCTAATGGTTCCCGTTGAGTACAACGGACGTGAGGGATGCTAATACCTTCCCCTTGCGTAATCGACTCCCGAACCCTGATATTGGTTGCGATGACCATATCTTATCCTTTCATTTGTCTTGGGTTTTATCGATATTTCCCCTTTCCTTTTTAGGAATAAATAAAGTTCGGTGGCGACTCTGTTCAGTCCATCATTGCGAGCGTGCGATCGCGCTTCGCTTTGAAGTCGTATCCCCATTTTTTCGAGGTGCGACAGATGGCGACTCCACTGGGGATAGTTAAATTCTAAGCGAGTCAAGCCTAGTTAGGACGTCTGTGTGCCTTTGTTTGTTTAATTGTGTGGCTTTTCTTTATTGTTTTTACTATCTTTATTGTTATATCTGTTGAATATTGGTTTTGTTGTGATTGTTGGTACTTGGATCTTGATTGCAAACCATGTGGGAAAGACTCTACACCCGAGTCTAGAGTTAAAAAAACACATAAGATAGGACGATGGTTGAGTAGTACGGACTCCCGAGGTGAATACTTCGTAAGGGTCGGTACGAGAACCTCACTTAGAGTAGATCCTTTTGCAAATATTGTCGCCCGAGGTGTATACCTCGTAAGCGCCGATGTTTCAAAGGGGTCCATGACTCTAAAGACCTTTTAGAACATTAAACCTTTGGCCAACTAGAAATGATGGTTGCGTAGTATGGATTCCCGAGGTGGATACCTCGTAAGGATCGATACGAGAACCTCGCTCAGAATAGATTCCCTAGATGGAGTTGATGACCGGAAAGTATTTTCCGTAAGCGTCAAACAGTCTTTTGAATCCATGACTCTGAGTACCCTGTCTAGAACCCAGTCGATGGTTGCGTAGTACGGACTCCCGAGGTGAATACTTCGTAAGGGTCGGTACGAGAACCTCACCCAGAATAGATTCCCTTGATGGAGTTGACGACCAGAAAGTATTTCCCGTAAGCGTCAAACATTCTTGTGAATCAATGACTCTGGGGATCCTTTGTAACAAAGCACTAGACCATACCCGGTGAGAACCCCGTTTTGGAAAAGCAATCAAATTTATCAGTACCTCGGACTTTTGAACCCGTGTATTGAAGAAAAAACATAAATATGCATGCTTGCATTGCATTCATTCATTGCATTTGCATCTCATCATAACGCATGTCATTTTCCAGACAAAATACCAAAAAAAACTCATCCATCTTTTGTCCGTGAAGCGAAGTGATTCTCAACACGCGTTTAGAACAAAGAACCATGTCTCAGGAGATGATGGACGAGCTAAGGAAAAGCCAAGAAGTATTGAAGGAGGAACTTAATCTTTTGAAGAGCCAAATGAGATGGGTCTTGGAAACCCTGCAAGTCTTGTTGAGAAAAGAGGGTCACCCAATATACACTGCTACAACAAAGAGAGCTACTACCCCGCATCCATCTGGTGTCACCCCAGGTCAAGGGAAATTCTATGTGGCAACTCCTCATTTACCAGTATATGGACCTCCTTTAAGACGTCATCATCAACATCCTTTGGCCATTCCTCCTCAAAGTCACCAAAGTTAGGTTCAAAACAAAAATCAGAACCAGAACAAGAGGAACAAGGATCACAATGACTCGATTCCGGTGCCATATAGCAAGCTCTACCCGCAACTGATCCAAAATGCTTTGGTGACACCTCGAGCTCTCACGCCTGTGTCACCATACCTGCCATGGTACAATCCAAATGCAACATGTGAATTCCATAAAGGGGCATTGAGACATGACCTAGATTCTTGCTTTGCGCTAAAAGCCTTGGTACGAGGACTGATTAACAAAAAGAGCTTAGTTTTTGAAGAAGATCACCTGAAGATCAAGTGCGAATACCATACTGGAACAATGGGGCACCCCATCGAGGAATGCAAGAGTTTTAAGCTCAAACTGCGAGGATTGATTGACATAGGGTCACTAACACTCAAGGAGGAAGGCTCAGGTACATATACCTTGATTTCTGAGCCAGGTAATGAGAAAGGGAAAGGACCCTTGAGACCCCTCAAGTTTTGTTCCACAAGGAAGATGTCAGGGATATGGCTAATGAGCTATCATTGTTTCCTGGTAAGAGCATTGAGATACCGTCTTGGATTTCCAATGTCACGACCCATACCAATGAAAGAAAAGGAGAAGTGAGTAGTGGATCCAAGAGGGTTGCGTTCGACGATGAGATTGAAAGAAAAGAATTTGAAGATCATCATGTCAAAAAGCTGGTTGATCCCAATCTTCAAGTTTGAAGAAATCAATTCCCTAAAGCTGGCAATCATTTGGTTGTTTCAACACTTCTTTTGTAGTTTCTTTGCATGTTGGTTGTTATTTGCTTTTAAACATTGTTGTTTTATTTGAATTGGTAAGATTAATGAAATGTTTATGCATCTTTTGAATTGATCCATTCGTATTCACTCGTTTTTCATTTATGTTAAAAAACAGAAATTCTCCTCTCATTCACTTTTGTTTATCAAACTGTTGTGTTAACAAAGATTGGAGGGAGGATGATGAAAACGAAACACCTGAACGTGTTGTGGTATGCTTTTGAGTAAAACCTTGTCGATGATGTAAGGCATTGTTTCAAATCCCCAAACACTGAAGTTATAAGGAGTTAATCCCTAGACAACCACTTTGAGCCTAGAAGTTGGTATTTATTTGGGATCTAAAACCCTTAATCTTAACCTGGGGCAGGGTAGTTGTGTTCAGATAGTTTGATCGTGCATTCGATCTTTCAAAAAGATCGTCCATATGTATACCCTCCAATTGGGTTCAACCACATGTTATCCTTCGAGCATATGTTGAAATGACGAAGAAGTTAAGAAAAGATAAAATTAGTGTTGGTTGATCCTCATCCACTAATAATGTGGCAGTCAACACCTTTTAAAAAAAAAGCTCGCTAAGTCAAACACCACAAAATGACTTAGGCAAAAGTCAGGGCATCTCGATGGACCGAAAGCTTCAAAGAAGCAGTCCAGGCAAAATTAGGGATAAAATAAAACAATCAAAAGAGGTCGTTAAATCCTCGACAAAAACAAAATAAGGTGACTGCCATTTTAAGAAAATTCGTCTTGAACCCTCATCACACCTTCGAACCCTCTTGGAAGTCGAATACGTGTATCGAATTAACTGAACGTAGGAACTGGAGATCATCAAGGAGAAGGGGTGGGTAAAAACAAGTTTTGAGCCTTATATCCTTTTGTTTCAAGAAACCGCGAACCAGACCACGTTACAACCCTTAAAAGACCTAATTGAGGCAGGGTTTATTTTGAAAGCATACTATAACAAGGTTGTGTTAACTTGACTCCAAACGATTTTTGTTAATCATTTGATAGCACCAATTTGCATACTGTGAATGACTCGATCACCATTGTGTTCTTATCAACGACTCGTTCACTGTATTTCACCCGTTCATATCAATAAATTTTGATTTCAAATTTTTGCATAAGCATTGAATTAAAATTACCATTTTTGAATGAACAATCTTATTTGCGATTCAACACTTAGCGTCAAAGAAATTCAATACACAGTTGAGGAACTTGATGGAGTGAAAGAGGTCTAGTCAAGGGCAAATCACTTTGAGCATCAGTTAATTCGAGCTAGTCACCCTAAGGGTCATCTAGCCAGGAGTAATCTGCTTCAAGAATCGGACCGGGGCAAGCCACCTCAGAGCTCAGTAAGTCCAATCACTCCAAGGTTCAGTTAGCCAAGAGTAATTTGCTTCAAGACTTAGACCGGGGCAAGCCACCTCAGAGCTCAATGAATCCAGCTATCCAAAGGACAATCAATCAAGAGTCTACCATTCCAGCATTTGGTTAGTCAAGTTCAGACCACTGCAAGTTTCAAACACTTGGGGCAAGCCATCTCAAGGTAGTCTCATGGAAAGTTGTTTCCAAATTCACTTTCAAAGTGAACATCTCCAAAGTCCCAACAAACTGGGGCAAGATGAGCCACAGAGGGGCAGAACTTCTTTCTTCGTGCTTTCAAACTGCTCAAACAAATTCTGCCATACGTCAACAACTATTGAGTTTAAGACGAGTGCCCGAAAACTATGCTAGCACGATTCGTTGATCCTTAAAAAGGATCTCATTGGCTAAGTTGTGGCTATCAAGCTGGATAGAATTCTCCTTTGACAACATCTATCACAAATATTTGGTTGAGTTCTCGGTGTTGAGGAATCATGAGCTTCCATAAAAAGCCTTTACAAACTCCCAGTCTGCCCAGTGTCAGCATTCTCATAATCATGATCATTCATATATCATGCATAAAAGGAAATTCAAATCATGCATAGCCGAAATGTACTTCGTGCTCATTTTGCATTGACCCAGGTCTTGTTGTCGATCATATGATCCTTTGACCTTTGATTCCAATTTGTCTTTGGTATCCTTAAACCAACATCTGGTTTTCGCAGTCATTTTCAAGTCCAATTGTTGTTGGCAAAATCCGTTAAAGGGTGGTTGTAGTCCATTGCTTACGGTCAGAGTCCAATTGTTGTTATTCCAGTATCAGGTCATACATGAACCTGTTCTGAAGATTTTTCTCTGTTTGTTCAATACTATTCAGGTCATATATGAACCTGTCATTGAGTTTTATTCCGGGGTCAGGTCATACTTGAACCTGCTCTGAAGAGTTTTTCCAATTTTTGTTCAATACTATTCAGGTCATGTATGAACCTGTTGTTGAGCTTTTATTCCGGGGTCAGGTCATACTTGAACCTGCTCTGAAGAGTTTTTTCCAATTTTTGTTCAATACCATTCAGGTCATGTATGAACCTGTTGTTGAGCTTTTATTCCGGGGTCAGGTCATACTTGAACCTGCTCTGAAGAGTTTTTCCAGTTTTGTTCAATACTATTCAGGTCATGTACGAACCTGTTGTTGAGCTTTTATTCCGGGGTCAGGTCATACTTGAACTTGCTCTGAAGAGTTTTTCCAATTTTTGTTCAATACTATTCAGGTCATGTTTGGACCTGTTGTTGAGCTTTTATTCCGGGGTCAGGTCATACTTGAACCTGCTCTGAAGAGTTTTTCCAATTTTTGTTCAATACTATTCAGGTCATGTATGAACCTGTTGTTGAACCCTTATTCCGGTGTCAGGTCATACTTGAACCTGCTCTGAAGATTTTTCTCTGTTTGTTCAATACCATTCAGGTCATGTATGAACCTGTTGTTGAACCCTTATTCCGGTGTCAGGTCATACATGAACCTGTTCTGAAGAGTTTTTCTCCATGATTATTCCCCAGCGTTGTCAGGTCATATGTGAACTGGTTGTAGCATCTTTTCCTTGATTCGGGTTAATAAGTCATATGTGAACTTACTACTGAAACCTCTTGTATCCCAAGTATCGATTAATCAAATCTCATTTTGATTACTCCCCAGTGTGTGCCTGATTCTCCAGCAGGACTGTCTCCCCAGCAAGTTGTTCCTTACCATTTGTCTGTCTTCCTGTGGACCATCAGCATTCCCCACAGTTTGGTCTGTCTAGTAGCATCTCCTGTTAAGGGTCCACCATATCCCTAGCAGATAAAAAAAATTTTACAAAAAAAAAAAAAGAATCATGCATCCACGCATATCATGCCATGCATATCATATCATATCACATCATGTCGTAGGGATTCAGGATCAAAATCCGGGTCTTCTTAGTATTTAACCATCTCCCACTATGACCATATGAAGATTGTCCTGCTTCATATGATCTAGTTGAAGATACTTAAATAGGGGCAACTGTCATACCCCGATTTTGACCCTGAATTTTTTTCATTTTTTTTTTCTCATTTTTATTTGGCACTTGGCCTAAAGTTCATTTGCATACATTCATTCCCAAATCCATATTTTTGTTACACATTGGTCATTGTCTAGGTTTTTTTGATCATGGTGCTTTTGATTATAAAATGGATTTTAATATCTTGACTCTTTTTTAATTTGATTTTAATTTTAAATTAAGTTTAATTCCAATTGTCAATTTAATCTTATTTGTTTATTTTTACTAATGATTAAAACTCTAATCGATTTTTATTTCCAAATGAATGTTAGAGTTGATATCCAAGTAATTTTAAATGAATTATAGATTAATTTGTTTTTAATTTGGTTTTTTTGCTGATTTGTTATTAGTAATTAAATTGATATTCAAACTAATATTGGATTATTCCTAAAAATCCACATCCATTTTTATAATCAAAATCCAAAATCCAAAATCCATTTTGTATCCATAATGCATTTCAAATCAAAACAATACATACATACATTTGATAACATTTTTTCCAGCATTCACAAACCCATAACATCCACTAGGTAGTAGTATGACAAATTTGAATCTCAGTAGTGGTTTTACATCGGGAGTTATAACAAAAGGGAATAAAATTTCAATTTTGGCCTTTGAAGTTGCAAACACAATAGTTAAGGGTGCCAATCTAATGCAATCTCTTTCAAAAGAGGGCATTAAACATTTAAAAGAGGCCGTTCTGCCATCTGATGGAGTGCAAAATTTAGTGTCTAGAGATATGAATGAACTCCTGAGAATTGCTGCTGCAGACAAGAGAGAAGAATTGAAAATATCTTCTGGCGAAGTTGTGCGTTTTGGAAATAGATGCAAAGATCCTCAGTGGCACAACCTGGAACGCTATTTCGAGAAGTTAGGTTCAGAGCTTTCACCACAAAGGCAATTAAAAGAGGAGGCAGAGACGGTGATGCAACAATTAATGACTTTTGTTCAATATACTGCTGAATTATATCATGAATTGCATGCCTTAGACAGGTTTGATCAAGTATTCGACGACAAGCTTTTCGACTCTTCTGTCATACCTGCGATCCTTGTACAATAGCTTCACTCCTTCTCCTGGATTTCAAGTCAATTAAGCCAATTGGAATCACCAAATTGCCGTAAGTGAATGTCGGTATTGTCATTACAGCAAACATAAACGTTACCTGCAAGAAACACACCAAACCATAACAGTCAATTTAGAAACATGCTGGATACACAAGCTACCCAAAACCGAGTACAAAACCGAAACCGATGTTCAAATTTTCATTACAGTAAAAAGAACAAATTAGTAGCAAGGTAGTCGAATTTCAAGAAATCCCAATTCCAAAGGAGTTCCAACCACAACATGATTTCCATTAAACCACATGGAATTCGGTTTTGACCAACTCAACTGGTATTAATACTGCTAGCATCATCTCATTCTCCATTTGAAACACATGTTGCCAATTATGCTAGCATGCCAGCCTAACCGAGTCCAACTTGACCTGTTATAATACAAACCTGCGACAAACAATAATTAACATAACAGCAGTACAACAGCCGGCATAAAGTAATAAACCAACAGCAGCAAAATGCTAAACCACTCCAACAATGAAGCATACCTTGTGGCAAGCAACATCAGACTTTACCGGTGGACAAGCCAGCATTCATAGGCGACACTTTATGCAATGCCCTCAAGGTTTGTTAGGATGGCCTTTTGAGAAGTTACCGTAAGTAAATGCCGGCATGGTGTGAACTACAAGACGGGATTTTTGTTACTTTGGCTTCAAGTCCGTCAAACCTCTCTTGAATCTTCAATAATTTTTTCAGTACACAATTGAACCTATCATCCATCAGACCGTTGAACCGGAACCAAACCACTCTTGAGTCTTCAAATAATTTTTCACTGCAGTAACAAAAGATTAACAGCAAAGCATTAAAATCCAGAAATTTCCCAATTTGGGATTAAGGCAAAAGCGATTAAAAAGCTAAGTTCAGAATACCCTTTCCGAATCGCAGCATCAAACAGGGCCAATCCAGTACTGAACACAAAAAAGTGTTTTGGCATTTTCTTCTTTGAGCTCTAGAGACCAAATCTGAAACCCTAATCTGGAGCATAAAAGGAGAGAAAGAGAAATCAGTGAAAAAAACGGCGATTTCGAAAACGAAGTGGAGGCGGATTTTGAAAAACGGAGAACAAAAACCCTAATCATAGACAGAGAGCGGCGAGAACTTTTAAAAGAACCCTAAATCCAAATCGATACATACCTGATAGAGAGGCGAAATAGTGAAGTTTTGAGCGTCATTACCGTCTTCACCGCCGGAGGTGAGCTCTCTTCTGCTTCAGTCTTTGTTTTCTTGTACGATTCGAGAGCGGATGAGAGAAACGCGAGGTTGAGCGACGGAAGGATATTGAGGGTTTGAGTGAGCACGCTTGAGAGAAGAGTAAGGTTGAGTGAGAGAGGTGGGTGAACGAGCTTTGAGAGAGGTGAGTGAGCGAGCTTTGTGAGGGAGACGGATCCATTTTTGTTTTTTCTTTCTTTTTTTTCTTTTTTTTCAATTTATTATTAAATAGAGTAAGTAGTTTTTAAAAAAAAAACATTATTAAAAAAAAGATTCCTTTAATTTTCCTAGGTTCAGTTAATAATTATTTTTCCATTTCCCATTTTTTTTTGAAGAAACCAACGGCCAAGGGGTTGGGATTAGTGAGGGTACTCTACAGTTTTTTATTATTTAGTTTTTTCATTTTAATTCTCTTTTAGTTTATCTTAGTTTATACATTTAAGTTAGCATTAAATTATCAGTTAGTTAGTAAGTGGTCTGGTGGAGGGGAGTGGCTTCTAGATCTTTAGTGTAGTGGGTTCAATACTCCTAGGTGTAGTTTTTCTTTCTTTTATTATTTTCTTTTATATTTATGCTTTATTATTCATATTTCTTTTTTTATTATTGTTTAATAATATAGATTTGTTTTCTTTTAATTGCATCATGCATTCGAAACCATTTTTTTTTAACTTATAAAAATCATATTTTCTCGATTTAATATCGAGCCCTTTTTCACACCCTTGTAAGTCGATTGCTTTTTAAGCATCGCCATCAACCTCACATAGCTTACTCTTGGGCTTTCTTACAATGAGCCGGTTCTCTTGCACTTACACTCATGCATTGCATTATTTGTTGTTTGGGTCCGATTTAATTATTTCATGATTTTTTAATCCCCATTTGACAAAATGTACCCCACTCCCCCAATATGTATATAAAATTTGTATTGTTTTATTTCTTTGTTTTAGATACTAATACAAGAGTAAAATCCACAATTTCTAAAAAAATACAAAAATATGACTCGATCCAACGTCGAGTATTTTCTCAATAAACAAATTAATTCCTTTCTCTCTCCTATTCTATTCCGTTTCTTTCAAACTCTCATCAAACGCTTGATCCAACGTCAAGCCATTTTTTATAATAAAAACTCAAAAAATATTAATTCATAATTAAGACCTTTTCAATAAAGATGGAAGTGGAACGTGGTGTATACCACGCACTCCTGAGACTAGGATTCGAGATGTAGATCTCGTCAATCCTAGTTCTCGCCATCATCCAATTTATCCACTTTGTTTTCCTCAAACACTCATTCAAATTTATCTTAAAACGTCCATCAATACTTGATCTAGGTCAAGTCATTTTCACAACAAAACTCAAAATACCTAATCCCTATCTAAACGCTTTTCAATAAAGATGGAAATGGAACATGGTGTATACCATGCACTCCTGAGGTTAAGATTCGAGACGTATGCCTCGCCAATCTTAACTCTCGCCATTGTCTAAAATTGTCAATGTGGTTTCGTCAAACCCTTTCTCAATCAAATCTAAGATACCTCAATCTTATTTAACACTTTTTCAATAAAGGTGGAAATGGAACATGGTGTATACCATGCACTCCTGAGGTTAAGATTCGAGACGTATGCCTCGCCAATCTTAACTCTCGCCATCGTCTAAAATTGTCAATGCGGTTTCTTCAAACCCTTTCTCAATCAAATTCCAAAATACTTAATTCCTATCTTAAACTCTTTCAATAAAGATGGAAATGGAACATGGTGTATACCATGCACTCCTGAGGCTAGGATTCGAGATGTATATCTCGCTCATCCAAGTTCTCGCCATCACTCAAAATACGTCAACCAATCAAACTCTTTTCTCGCCGCCGTGCGATTAATCAAAAGCCTTTTTCATAAACGAAAGGTATCTTGTCTTAAGTGATACAAAACAATGTTTCGGCCACGATTGTTGAGTAGAGATAAATGACGCTTTTCCGAATGTAGATTTATAAATCCGTTCGATGTGTGGTATGCGTCCACTCCTCATCTATTTTGGGTAAAACAATGTTTTCGTCGATTAATACAATATAGCTTTCGCTAAAAATTGACCAACAAACAAACATTTTTCTACCCAGAACTACGTAAGCCTTGATTTCTCTTTTGAGATACGTAGGAGCAGGATTTTTAAATCTTGTCAGGCCCACTAATAAAAAACTTAGGTTTAGTCCTTCGTTAAAAAATCCAAAAACTTTATCCCCTATTCTATTCTTTCTTTCCCACCTAATAAACTGAAAAGCCTAACATTCCAAACTAACATTAACGCACACAACTGACCTAATGGTTCCCGTTGAGTACAACGGACGTGAGGGATGCTAATACCTTCCCCTTGCGTAATCGACTCCCGAACCCTGATATTGGTTGCGATGACCATATCTTATCCTTTCATTTGTCTTGGGTTTTATCGATATTTCCCCTTTCCTTTTTAGGAATAAATAAAGTTCGGTGGCGACTCTGTTCAGTCCATCATTGCGAGCGTGCGATCGCGCTTCGCTTTGAAGTCGTATCCCCATTTTTTCGAGGTGCGACAATCATCATCATGGTTTTTATCATCCAAGAGCTTGATTAGATACCTTGAGATTAGGGTTTTGACCACTGGTCAACCCTAATCAGTTGTATTGGGCCAATCAATCAGGGTTTGTCAAGGAGATGAGGTCTACAATGGATATGGGGATCATCACATGATTATATTGAGATTATGGAATCTAGGGTTTCATTTTGGAGCCATTTCAACAGGAGTTTGAGGCTCAACTTGATCGCTGCATAGCCAAATTCATCTATCAGTCAGAAAAGTCAATTGTGGTCAACTGTGCCTGAAATGGTGGATTTGGAGGTGGGGGAGAGTTAGAGACACTTCATTCATGTCTAAACAAGTTTCATTTGACATTTCAAACATCAAGAATGAAGAAAATAAAGTCAGATGGAAACTTTATAAAAATAGAAAGTGACTTGTAATTGAAAACTGCCAAAAATGGAACGTTTTTCACTTCAAAATTACGTGTCCAAAAATGCTTCAAATGAAATTTTGTTCAACATGAAAGTTGTAGATCTTGCTCTCACCTTTCCAAAAAGTCCAAGAACACTCATTTCTCATGTGTGGTTGGCAAGTTGTGATCAAATCATTTTCAGAAAATGTTGATTTTCAAAGGGGCATAACTTTTGAATGGAATGGCCAAATTGGGTGATCTTTCTTTGAGCAAGTCACATTTGACATGTACTATCACATTACATCATTACATTTCATCAAAAATCATCATAGCAAAAAGTCATTTTTCAAGTGATTCATTTTGAAAATTGGTGGGAAAAAAGGTGATTTTGTGAAATACATGGCTTTTGCATACCAAACCAATTTCAACACATTCCAAATGACAAATATGACTTGCTCCAACTGATTTTATACTGTTACATTGGCTGAATTAGAAAAGGACATTTTGGCCATTTGACATAAATTGCATTTTTGCTAATTTCACTTGGATTTTGTTAATTGTGATTAACACTTGGATTAAGGCATGGTATAAAGGCATAATCATAACAGAAAATGCATAATCACATTTCATTTCTCAGATCTAACAAACTTTTCATCCAAAATTCTCTCAATTGCTCTTCACACTTTTTCCACTTTTTCGCCAAAATTCATCACTCTTCGTGCTGGTTCTTGTAGTGTTCATCATCTGTAGGTCTAATCAAGCAACTGTTGAAGGCAATTGGTGGAAGAAACTTCAAGAATCGCAGCTGTCATAACCTTGCTCATCCATGGAGTTTTGAATTTCCTTCGAGCTGGAGCTTTGCTGAGCTGAAGAACCTTTTCCATTCATCTTCTACATCATCAAGCTGCATCTGTTTCATCAATTGGCACCTTGAATCCATCAAATCGAGCGACTGCACTTCCACAAGGTCAGATTTCAAAGTCTTTAATTGCTAGAATCTTGATGTGGTTTAGGTAGATCTTGTGATGTAGAACACACTGCAATTCAAATCGTGCATTTTAGTTGAGAAGTGAATGAGATATCATGATCTGAACTTTGACCTAGGAAGCTTCTTTTGCTCGATCCGGTTAGCATAGGTAGATTTAGGTCAAATGATTGTTGGTTTAGTGATCTACATGACTTGCTGATTCGATTGGTATGCTGCTTGTGCATTTTGGTGAAAATTGTTCATGTTCATGTTGAATGTTGAAGAACACGATGAATGCTTCACAATTCCATTTCCAGAAATTCTTTGATCCATTTTTCCTGGCTTGGCATTTGAATTGGTGTTTACCGTGCGTTCCAGCCAATAGCATTGCGCCACTGCATTAATAAAACGTTGCGTTGTGCCTTCGCTGTAGCAAATTTACAAGTTTGCCATTCCAGCTTATTATTTCATTTTATTTCATTTCTTTTTCACATTTTATTTCATTTTTTATCATTCATCTTAGAAAATTCATAAGTAATTCATTTTTAATCCAAATTTGATGAGAGTTTTTTCACCATTCTCCTTGTGATGTGTAGTTTTTTATGGTGATTTTTAATATTTTTGTGCACGTGTGGAAAAATAAAATGCCTAGGGATTGTTTGAAAGTGTCATTTATGTGTATGTTTTGCCATATTGATCATAAAATAATGATGCCTTATCCAAAATGCTTGAAATTTTATATGCACATTCTTGACTCTTTCCTGGTGATTTTGATGTACAGTTTGCTAATTTTGAGTTTCTGGATTGATAGATATGATGTGATCAAGTTGAGTGTGACAATGTGTGTCACACTATGTTATGCCATGTTCTTGAATTTTGTTTCCATGCTTCTGCTTTGCCATTTGCTCTCAATTTTTGTATGTGATTACTTGTGTATGTCTAGTTTCACCATGATTTTTTGTAGGATTTGTTGATCCATTTCCTATTTGATTGGGATTTTTGTTTGCTGTTTAGTCATTTTAGGGTTTTTCTTGGGTGATCAACTTACATGCCTTGTAAAATTCTCATTCCATATCATATGAAGATGAAATTTGGTGGAGTGGTTATTAACATGTTTAACTTCATTTTGGCTTTGGTCCCATTCATTTCTCTTTTGTTTCCACTGTTTTACACTTGCTTGAAGTTGGTACATGAGTTGTGATCTTGTTTAAAGTTGTATTTGCATACCATGACTTCCTGATTTTAATTTCCCTACTTCCACTTGTCCAAATAGCATGAAAATTGGTATGTTGCTCATTTAATGTGTTCTATTTAGGCTTGAATTTTTGTGGAATTTATTGAGATGTTTTGATATTGATTTGATTGTGATCATTCTGTTTGCTCTAATGTGTTTCCAAAGTGCATAGTTTGGCTTGTTTTGTATATGAAATGGATTTGGTGCATAGTTTTGGTGTGAGACCAATTGGATTCTCTTTTTGCTTGATAAATCTTGGTTTTGATCAATTTTCACTTGCTGTTTTGAATTTTTCACCTCCTTTTGACCCTAGGCTTGCCCTAGTGGTCTTGTTTCTCACATTTGAGTTTGACTTTTCAGGTTAAGAAGCAAAATGCTTTGAAGAGTTTAATTCAAGTTGATTGAGTTTGGTTTATTTGATTGTGATGAACTAACTTGGTTTATTTTGTAGGATGCTTGGCTCACTTGAGTTGATTGTGCTTTGCATAGTGCATTGTCTGATTATACATTGTCTGTTGGTTCTTATGCTGTTTGTTTTGACTTTGTGATTGGTATACTGACTGTATTTGATTGATTTCAGGTACATTAGTTGCTAATAGTTCTTTAAGAACTTGATGTGCTGCTGCTTGGTTATATAAACCAATTGAGGTAGACTCTCTTGTCTCCATGTAGTCTGGAAGACCTGGCTTGTTATTTAGCCAGGCAACTGTCTGAAGTCCTCCTTAAGAGGCAATGTTTGTGATTGTTTATTTTGTCCCCAAGCAGGAAAAGACCTTGATTAAGGCAATTGGCATAACCCAAGGGATGTGCAATCCATCCCCTGCTATTCTTGTTGAGTCGTCCCTCTGCTCACACCACTGTGTTGATGCATTGGGACATTAACCCAAGATCTTGTACAGTTGTACAGTTGAGTCAGAGTCATGAGTGTAGAAGGGTTCCCACTTTCTGAACCCACACTCCTTTGTCTGAAGCTCTCCCTGGCCAGGGATAAGAGCTGTGAAGTCTAATCTTCACTCACCTTTCATCAGCTTCACCCTGACTCTCAATGTCAGGGTTAAGAGCTAATATCACCCTGACACAGTTGTGTTGCTTTTGCAACTTAACCCTTGATTGAGCCCACCTTGTCTGGATATAGTGTGTGCTAACTGTGAATGTTTGATTTGCTTTGTTTATGCTTGCATGCTTTGCTTTTTCCTGGTTAGGATTAGCTTGCTGTTGTGCAAGTAGATAGAAACCATAACATAGGGCAATGATGCATGATAACATCTAGGCTCGAGTACATCTCCCTAGTAGTGTGTCTCCCTTTGTATCTGGTTAGAATTTCTTTCCCGTCCAGGGGAACTACGTCGCCCTGATCCTCATACCAGATGAGGTACGTAGGCAGGAGACCGTGTGAGGTCTCTCTGGGCACTTTTTTTTCTTTTTGTGTGTGTTTGCTTGTTAATCCTCTTGTGTGTCAGGATATGGATGTAAGACCAGCGATTGGTTGTCCGTATCCTGAGTGTGTTTGTTTGGTTCGGGAGCCGATGTAAGTCCAGCGATTGGCGTTCGGGTTCCATGTTTGCCCGTGTTTGTGTGTGTCTTGTTTGGCGTGCGTGAGTCGAACTACGGCAGCTCTGATTCTCGTTCCAGACGAGATACGTAGGCATAGGATGCGATATCCTAGCGAGCCCTCTCCCCTCTTCCTCCACCTGTGTTCCTTGTGTGTGTGATGTTTGTTTTAGCAACCTTTTCTTTTCTTTAGAGCGTGGATCCCGTCGAGTACGACGGACGTGAGGGGTGCTAATACCTTCCCCTTGCGTAACCGACTCCCGATCCCATTCTCTTTGGTCGCGAGACCATGCTTTTCCCAGGTTTACTTCGAGCGTTTCCTTTCCCTCTTTTGGGATAAATAACGCACGGTGGCGGCTCTGTGTTGTTTTGTTTTAGCCCGCCGGTTGTTTTTCGCGGATGCGACACAAAGCACAAACTCAAATCAAATGAGCTAGAGGCATCCTACAAAACAAAACAAGTTAGTCCATAACAATAAAGTAAACCAAACTCAATCAACTTGAATTAATCTCCTTAAGGCAATTGCTTCTTCAACCTGAAAACCAACTCAAACATGAGAAGTAGACCACTAGGACAAAGCCTAGGGTCAAAGGAGGAGCAATAAACCAAAACAGAACATGAAAGTTGATCAAAATCAAGATTAATCAAATAAGAACAAAGTCCAATTGGTCTCATGTCAAAACTATGCACCAAATCCATTTCACAAAGCAAAACATGTCAAAGTAAGCACATTGGAATCACATTGGAGCAAACAGAATGAACACAAGCATATCAATACCAAAATGGCTCAATAAATTCCAAGAAAAATCATGCCAAAACAGAACACATTCAATGAGCAACACACCAAAAATCATTGCATTTGGATAAGTGGAAGTATTGAAATAAAAATACCTAAGTTAAAGCATGTTCAAACAAGCTCATACAAGGCACCAAATCAAGCATCAACTTCAAGCAAGCATAAAACAGGAACCAAACATGATAAATGAATGAAACCAAAGCCATGGCAAACTTCAAGATGTCTATAATACACATGCCAAATTTCAAGTCCATCCAATAAACACCAAGGATTTCACAAATCATATAAGATCATGACTCACAAAAGGTCCACAATTGGTCAAACAGAGGGAAAATTCTCAAACAAATAGAAAATGCATTCAAAAATTCCAGGAAAAATCACAAGCAAACTTAACATCCATAAGTATCAACATGCAAAAATCCAGATCAATTCAAGTTCAATAGGCATGGCAAAGAAATTCCACAAGTTGGACAAGAAATGGTGTGACATACATTGTCACACCTCCAAAGATCAGGTCATATCTCACAATCCAGAAATGCAAAAATAGAAAACTATATACCAAAATGACCAGGAATGAGTCTAGATTATGCATGTAAAATCTCAAGAATTTTGGATCAAGCATCATGATTTCACAAATGAAATGGCAAGCTATGTGCAAGAAATGACATGTGAGAACAAACCCTAGGCAATTATTTTTTCCAGCCGTGCACAAATTCATTAAAAATCAACAAAAAATAGAAGACATTGCAAGGATCATGGTGGAAAAAATCTCATGTGATTTGGATTATTATTGAGAGAGTTATGATTTTTAATATGAGGAAAAAATAAAAAAAGTGAAAGGAAGCATGTTAACATGGAAGCACAATTGAAAATAAATGCCAAAAAGCAAATATGAAGAAACGCTGGAATCCGGATTCGAACTGCGTGCGTTTTCAAATAGGGCGCCACTTAAGTGAAACGCTGCGTTTCACTTAAGTGCGTGGCATGATGCTATTGGACGCATGGCTCACAAACAGAAAATTCATGCAAAACAAAGGCCAGGCAAGATCTACACACGATCTGGAAACGAAACCTAAGCATTCATCATCATCTTCATCGTGTTCATCATCATCATGAACTTTTGGTCACAAAAATTTATGAAACTTATATCAATCGAACCAGCATTCATCATACATCACTAATCTAGCATTGATTTGTCCTAATTCTACGCATGGCAAAAGAATCGATCCAAAGAAGTTTCAGCATCCAAGATTCAAATCCACATATCTTGCTCAAAACTTAATGAAATTACACGATCTAAATTGCAGAATGATCTACATGCTAGGATCTACAAGAACCACATGATAATTGCAAGAATTGAGAGTATCGAGTTCCAACCTCTTTGAAGATGCAGAACTTGATTCGTGTGTTTCAAGGCTCCAATTATGAAAACAGATGCTCAATGATGAAGAGGAAGATGAATGAATGATGTACTTTAGCTCAACAATGCTCAGATTTGAAGAAAACTCCAAATGCCATGTGAATGCTCAAGTTTCAACAGCTGCAAATCTTCAAGAATTTTCCAATCTTTGCTTCAACAGATCTTCAATACTTCCTGCAGATGATGATTAGCACAAGAACAAGCAAAAGGAATGGTGAAATTCGATGAAAAAAGTTGAAAAAGTTTGAGAGAATTTGAGAGAATTTGAGATGAAAATGAGTTTGGATCTGAAATTGTGAATTGTTCTTGTAGAATTCTGTTATGATTAGTGCTTTATACCACCTGTTAATCCAGCTAGTTAAACATGATTAGCAAAATGAAAATGGATTAAGTGAAATAAGCATGTTATGCCAAAATGTCAAAACCACCCTTATGATCATGTGCCAATGGAACAGTGCGAAATTCAATTGCAACAAGTCCAAAATCCTGTTTTAAGGCAATTGGCATTGGTTTGGAGTGAAAATTGTGCATACTTTTCAAAATCACCTTTTTTCCCACCAAAATTCAAATGAAGTCACTTGAAAAATGCACTTTTTGTATGATGATTTTTGATGAAATGTAATGAATGATTATGATAGCTCATGTCAAATGGAGATTGTAGCAAGAAACCCCACTCAATTTGGCCAAATGGTGTGAAAGTTATCCCACTTTGAAGTTCAAAATTTCTTGACAATGATTTGATCATAACTTGCCAACCACACATGAGAAATGGATGTTCTTGGACTTTTTGGAAAGGTGAGAGCAAGATATTCAACTTTCATGTTGGACAAAATTTGATTTGAAGCTTGCTTGATGATGTAAAGTTGAGGAGAAGACCTTTCCATTTTTGGCAGTTGGAAATTACAGGTCACTTACTATTTTTGGAAACATTTCATCTGACCTCACATTCTTCAATGATGATCTTTGAAATGTCAAATGAGACTTGTATGGACATGAATGAGACCTTTCTAACCATCTCACACCTTCAAATCCCTTATTTTATGCACAGTTGACCACATTTGACTTTGCTAGGGTTTCAGTTGACTGAGCCATGATCTGATGAACTTCAAGCCTCTACCACTTGAGATCTTGACTCCAAATGATATTACAATTCATATGAACTCTTGATGACTGATCATGGTGCCCAAATTCTCAAGAATGGCCACCATCTATGGCTCAATGAATGATTTTGACTGTCTTGACCTAGTGTTGCTTCATCTGCAAGTAACAAGGTTAGATGACAATATTTTTGTACTTTTGGTTAGTAAACAAATGAAAAGCAATGATATACAAATGCTAGACATGCTTGGTGATCAAGAACCACACTCACAAGATGACCCACCCACAGGGAAGGAGGCAAGGTGCACAATGATCCTTGAGGCAATGATATGATATGATATGATGCCATGAGGGATCTTATGGACAAAATTGGGGTCTTACAGATGCCCCTATTTAAGGTCATTCTAGCCGGAGAAGTGAAGTTTAGAAATCTTCATCTCGACGCGGTAGAATGGGCTTAAATAACAGTAATGAGACAAATTTTGGTCCCTAAGAGACCTCATGATGCAGATGTATGCATGTAAAAGACGCAAACTCTGTGGGGATATGATTCACACAGAAGAAAAGACGATCCATCGAAGTAATACACTCACCAAGAACAGAGACTCTAACAGGACTCTTATGGGGATGATAATAAAAGAAAAAGAAATGCGTGAGCAGGACACGACTCTGAGTTGGGGAAAACAGAAAACAGACTGGAGACTTTACTGGGGAAGTAAAGGACTCAAACTGAGGTTCAGACGAATTCCAAAGGATAACACATCCACTGGAAAGACACAAGCTGACTCAAACTATCCACAAAGGATACTTCGGATAAAAATCCGGACTCGGACCAGGAAAAGATTCACAAAGAATCTCCCTGCCGGGGAAAATTGCATATATTGGGGAAAACGCCAATACAACAAAGGGGTAAAATCACAACAGGAATTCCACTGGAGAAGGTCTAACAAAGAGACTCTCACGGGGAAAAGCAACAAGATGAGATGTTACCGGTATAAGGGTAACAAACTCAGGAAGAATGAATATCTAAGACCGGTATAAGGGTGAGAGATATCAATCAACCAACATCTGAGAAAGACCTGAAAAAGGTACATCAACTCAGGAAAATATATGACTCCACAGGGGACCAAGGTCATAATAGGGAGCAGACAGGAAGGAACACCAGGGATACCGAGGTATATAATAGGTGACCGACCGAAGCGTGAATTGGTATATATGCCAAAACACTCATCATCTGAAAGAAGGGCTTGAAAAAGCAAATCGACTTACAGGATGGGCATTCGAATCTAGAATAGGAAGACGAATCTTACTCAACTGGGGACACAAACCCAAAGAGTGCATGAGATATAATATCCATTACCGTCAGAACGTGGATAGAGTACTCGCATGAGATATACTATCTATTACCGTCAGAATGTAGATAATATGCTCGCATGGTAAGAAACACCAGAGATACCAAGGTATATAATAGGTGATCTACCGAAACGTGAATTGGTATATATGCCAAAACACTCATCATCCGAAACACAAACTGGTTAAAGGATGGATATTCGATTCTCCAAAGAATACGAATCTTACTCTATTGGGGAAAGAAAGATCAACAAAGGACTCCAACCAAAGAGCGCATGAGACATATTATTCATTACCGGCAGACCGTGAATAATACACTCGAAAGGAAAAGACACCAGAGATACCGGTTAGGGCATATAATAGGTTACTAACCAAAAAAGAGGGAAAATCGATACCAAGCATCCGGGTAAACGAAAGATAACTCAAAGGGATAAGTTGCAAGCATCCGGCAATTATCCAACAACAAATATTCGACTCCGCAAAGGGAAATAACGAATCTTACTCGACTGGGGAAACACAAAAGGCTTCGACTGAAGAGTGCATGAGATATATTATCCATTACCGTCAGAACGTGAATAATATACTCGCATGGAAGATTATCCACAACCGGTTACTGGGTTAACAAAGGATAAATCAACCGAAAAGAAAGGCATCTGGATACCAAAACTAGGTATATAAAGATGACCAATCAAAGGGAGCAACAATCATTACCAAGCAAACGGGTAAATGAAAGAAGACTCAACTGGGGATGAATTGCAAGCATCCGGCAATTACCCACAAGGACTAGCTGGGGATACATTGATAAACAATCAATGATTCGGGGAACAAATCACTAGCAAATGGTGACAAGACCCACTGGCGACTTCAAAGGGATAAAATTGCAAGCATACGGCAATTATGCAGAAGACTTGCAGGGGATACAATTGCTAGCATACGGCAATTGTCCACAAGCAAAGGGAGGAATATCAACATCAAATATTGAATGAAGATAACCACAAAGAGTAACCATCATCGGTTAGGATGAACAACAAGGTTAACTCTGCAAAGGGGAGAAATTAGGGTTTACAACTACCGAATACGGGGTAGAATACCAAAAATCTGGCTGGGATAAAATTGAAAGCATCCGGCAATTATCCAACTGTACCACAAGGTACAAAACTCCGATGGGGGGAAAAACACCGCGAAAGGATTTACAACTACCGAATACGGGGTAGAAGACCACAGACTCCACTGGGGAAAGGGTGAATGAAGGCCAAATACTGAGCACTTATTCAACTTATTCCACAGGGAAACACAAACTTTGTTGGGGATAAGACCACAACAGCACAACATCCACCATCAACCAGAACGAACCACAAAGATTACCTCTGATAGGGGAAAGGAGATAGGACTTACGACTACCGAATACGGGGTAGTAGCCATACTCTAGTGGGGATAAACACGAATTAGGGTTTACATCTACCGAATACTGGGTAGAAAACCAACAACTCCGCGTGGGGATGAGAAGGATCATAAATCCGCACGGGAACAAATAATAGGGTTTATAACAAACCACAAACTCTGCTGGAGAGCAAGCAAACAGGATTTACGACCACCGACTACTGGGTAGAAAACCAACAACTCTTGCTGAGGAATAAAAGGTATATAACCATAAATTCCGCCAAGAAGCAAGAACATAGGACTTACAACTACCGGTATAAGGGTAGAGGCCCACAAAACTCCACTGGGGATAAGAGAATTATTGCCGGTTACTGGGCAGTTCATTCGTTTATTCCACAGGGAAGCCCAAGAACAGTTGACAAAACGCCAATTCGGGATTGATCCGAAAAGACAGACTGAATCAAGACTCGTCCTATTGAGGATATAACTCAAAAGGAATAATTCATCCCAATATATGTGTTAGGAGGAAACGGAAGAAACCGTCATCCACGAGGATAATCTCAGTGGGGAACTGCAGAAGGAAAAAACAGACACTTTCTGCTTATGGGCTGACTCTATATGGAGAGATTAACCACCCGACATCTGCTTAAGGAGATCTATAAAGAGATTTATATCACCCATAGCAGGAGAACAACAAACAAGCGATATATGGCAAAAAATGCAATATGAATATCTGAATGTTTATGAATATGCATGAATATGCGTGATTTATGTTTGATGGATGTTGACAAAACAAACATATCTAACACAACCAGGTCCAGGAATCACACGCCCGGTACTATATTTCCAGGGAGAACCAAGGAGGTCCAACTGGAAAGCCAATCTGCTGGAGATCTTCAAGCTGAAAAGCAAAGATCTGCGGGGAGGCAAAAGATCGGAGATATCACAAAATCTCTGAGTGATGGATCAACAAACATCCCAACTGGAGTACAGAAAGTCACAACAGGCAACAACAGCCACAAAAGACAAATTTGTTGGGGAAGGAGAGTAATCCCGAGGTGTCTGCAGGGGATTCCAGTATCAAAAAGTTCACTGCTACGAAAGCGCATCCGAAAGGACTTCACTGGGGAACAACCCACTGGAAGAGAAAAGATTACACAAGTAGGTTCTGCAACAAGCCACTCTACTTGGGGGATCAAAAGCATCAGGAAATCAACCAAATCTCTAGATGATAGGCCACCAACACAACCTACTGGGGAACAGAGGTTTCAACATGCAAAACTGCCACAACAACTCCTCTGCAGACTAAACTGGGGAGAAATGGACGAAATGTTGGGATATCAACCCAATCAACCACTGAATCTTCCAGAAAACCCCAAACAACCGCTGAGTAGGAACAATAAACACTGCTCTGCTGAAGGGATTAAGCACTCTGATGGAGAGCGAACAACTCTGCTGACGACTCCGAGGAGAAGGGTAAAGTACCGGGTGTTAACCCACCAACTTACCGAATCTTCTCGAAAGGAAATCGACTGCGCTGAGGATAGAGACAACTCCGCTGGCAACTGTACTAGGGAGTGACGGGGTACCGGGCTTCAAACCACTGACCACAAAATCTTTTGAAAAGGGAAACAACCATGCTGAGGAGAGACTACTGCTGGAGAAGCAACTGAGTCTTCAACAAACACTCTGCTCTGGGAATCAAAATATCAACAGAAGCTCTGCTTAGGGAACAACCCTAACAACAATCTCTGCTTGGGGAGCAACCCCAACAACAAAATCTGGAGAAAAGGATACAAACCCAGCCAGGAGTATGAACAAACGTCTTACCTGTTGGAAATCATGCCACCCTCGGGAGAGCACTGAGAAGCTCTTAAGTATCCTTTCATCATTGTGAATGTTCACTTTGTTTAAAACAATAGTTTTGAAAATTCTTTGTTTTAGAACAATGACATTTTATCAATTAAAACATGCAAAACATTTGTTGAATTGAAACAAATAAGAGTGCAAATAATTGGATAAAAAGGCTCAAATTTATTTGATGGAATGGTAGCCTGCAAATGGCAAGACTCCATAGATCTGTACAAATTTGAAATCAGTGATATATATTGGAAGAGGGCTACATTGAACATAATGATCCTTTCTCTACCAATTTGAATCTCGATGTATGCGAAGCCTCAGTTGATGACGAATCGAGAATCCCTGACGAACAGACAGCTGTGAAACCGAAAGCCTTGTCAGGACGCAGTTGTAGCACCTCAAATTTGCACCTGTCATTGTACATACATTTTCATATTAGGTCATAGCATAACATGGTCCACTGCATAGCATTGCATTGTCCCTTTGCCACAAGTGCAAGCCAATCAAGAAATTAGGTCAAACTGATCAGGAGATCAGTCAACCAAGCAAGCAAGGGTGTTTCTCAAGGAGCCAAGTCCTTAGGGTTGGTCCAACATGATCACATGACTTGGAGGTCCATTTGAAGTGTTTAGGTCAAAGATTGGGGGCTCAGAGGTCATCAGTCCATGCACAATCAGTCAGAAACCCTAAGAAGTCAAACTTGGTCAACTGTGGCTGATTTTATGGTTTTGATGGATGGATTTGGTTTGAGAGAGCTTATTCATGTCCCAATAGGCCTCATATATCATGGCAAACAATATCATTGAAGAATTTGAAGCCAATCAGAGAATTTCCAAAAATAGAAACTGGACCTGTAATTTTAACTGCCAAAAATGGAAATTTCTTGAGCCTAAACTTACATCATGATACAAGCTTCAAATGAATTTTTGCCCAACATGAAAGTTGAAGATCTTGTTCTCCCATTTCCAAAAAGTCCAAGAACTCTCAATTCCCATGTATGGTTGTCAAGATATGATCAAATCATTTTCACAAAATCTTGAACTTCAAAAGGCCATATCTCTCAAACCATTTGGCCAAAATTGGTGGGGTTTTTTCCAACAAACCATATTTAACCTCCTCTTTCCAAAAATGTAAATTTCATGTGCCAAAACATTGCCAATCAAGATGGCACTTTTGAACCTAGCATGCTTAATTTCAAGAATAGTGAAAAGTTGACTTTTTGAATTAGGCATTTTTAAACATTTTGGCCAATTGGAATTTGTTTGGAACATCATTTGTGACTTGTGCAAGGCCCAAACTCGGACAGACCTTACACCTCCATGTGCATTTGGTTAAAACTTAGCAATTTGGCATTTGGCTTCATTTAAGTTAAACATGTTTAGCACCTTCATTAGCAATGTTAAACAGCAAATATATAGTAACTTTTCTGCACAATTGAACCCTAGCTGCAGCCTCAATCGAACAGAAAATTCTCATTCTCTCTCATTTTTCATTTTTACATCTTTGCATTTTTTGCTCAAAACCTCCAAAGCACTCGAGCAATTCTTGTTTGCTTCATCATCTGGCCAACATTTGAGAGCCTTTTCGAGCACAAAACACCAGCTGGAAGTCCATTTTTGAGTTCTGTTTCTTCAAGACATTTCCATGGCAAGTTTTGATTTAAGTTGGATTTGGGTTTGTTGAGCTGAACTTCTTCAAGTATTCATCATTTCCAACCATAAGGAGCACCTGTTTGAGCTTGTATCATCAAAACAACAACTGTCTCCTCCATTTCTTCCAAATCAAGTAAGGTTTCGAGTTCTATTATTCTCAAAATGTTGCCATGTTTTGTGTAGCCCTTGCCTTGCTGAATATTGTGAACCTTGAATCACTTGAAATGGTTGAGTTATGCATGAGAAATCTGGATTTTAATTTTTATGCTCAAAACATGCTTTTGCTCGATTTGCTTTGCTTAGGATGATTTAGTGAAAATGGATGTCATATTCGTGTTGTGTGTTGTCTGATGATCACATTGATGTGCTTGCTGTTGATTTCTGGGCATAAAATTTTTTCGAGCTGATTGGAAGGGATGAAGTTACTGTTGCTATGTTGAAACCCTAATTATTTTCCAGAAACCTGATTTTTCACGTATGGCATGCGTTCGGTTACTGTTCTATTGGTGACAACCAATCAGAACATTTGGTTTTCCCTCCCTAAGCGCAGCGTTTTGGTTAATGAGGGTCATATTCACAAAAATGCCACTGGTCAACATGTTGACTTAGTAAACCATGTTATTTTGTTCATTTATTCCAAATTGATACCTCATCTTACAAAAATCATAACTCGTGCATTTCAAATCCAAATTTCATGAAAATTTTTGCATCATGTCCTGTTTGATGTCTACTATTTTATCATGATTTTTAATGATTTTTTGGATGGCTGGATTTTTAATGGCATTAGGTTTCTTGACATGTATGCATATTTTATACCTTTTGCCAAAACCATTGTGAAATGATGAGGATATATCCAATGACCCTGAAATTTTTTGTGGTTAGTCTACACTCATCCATGGTTATTTTGATGTAGAGTTCATGATTTTATCTTATCTGTTTGTTAAGATATGAATTTTTGAAGTAGGGTGTGACAATTTGTGTCACACCAATGATATGCAATTTCATGATTTTTGTTGACATACTTCCTGACCTCCAATTGATGTGAAATTTTGCATGAACCTACTTGTATATGTCTAGTTTATGTGTGATTTTTCTTGGAATTAATTATGCCATTTCCTAATTGTTTGAGATTTTTCTCCCCTGCCTAGTCAATTGTTGACTTTGTGTGACACATCTTGCCATTCCATTTGGGAAATTCTCATACTTTATTGGATGATCATGAAATTTTACATGTGCATACTAGACATCTTAAGCTTTGCATTGGTGTTGATCCCATTCATTTCTCATCTGTTGTCATTGAGTTATGATTTTTTGAAGTTGATACATGTTTGTTTGACTTCCTTAAGCATGTTCAAAATTGCTTTGACTTTCTGATTTTCATTGACTGCCTTCCACTTGTCCAAATGTGATGAAATTTTACATGCTTACCATGCTATGTGTTAGGATTGATCATGATTTATTTGGTAATTTTTGGAAATGTTTGAGTTGGCTTTTGATGCAAGTCATTCTGTTGACTTCTTTGAGCTATCCCTTGCCATGCTTTGACTTCCTTTGCTTGTGAATTGATGATGATGCATGATATGAACATGAAACCAATTGGGATTGCTCCTTATATGTTTGAACTTGGTTTTGATTGGGCATTGCTTGCTGTTTTGGTTTTTTCATTCTCTTTTGACCCTAGGCTTGCCCTAGTGGTCCTGGTACTCACTTTTTAGTTTATGTTTTCAGGTTGAACACCAAATGACCAATGAGATCAATTTCTTTTGATTGAGCTTGCTTGAATATCATTGTCTAACCTCTTGGTTTTGTAGGTGGCTTGACTCATATGATTTGAGTCTTGTGCTTTGCACATTGGTCCCTCTGTGTTGACTGTTGATTCTTTTCCTTTTGCTTTGACTGTTGAACTGTGTACTGATCTGTTTGACCATTTCAGGTACCATTAGTTGCTTAAGTTCTTTGAACTTGCTTTGCTTTGCTATTTAGCAACTTGCTTGAGGTATAATTCCTTTTTCTTCATGTAGTCTGGAAGACCTGGCCTGTTACTTGGCCAGGCAACTGTCTGGAGTCCTCCTTAAGAGGCAATGTTTGTGTATGTTTAATTTGTCCTTGTACAGAGTCAAAGACCTCCTAAGTGAAGAGGCAATTGGCAGAACCAAGGGATAAGCAACCTATCCCCTGCTATTCAGTGTGTCTTCTGTTTTGCTCACACCACTGTGTTGATGCATTACAGATAAAAACCCAAGATCTTGTGCAATTGCACAGTTGAGTCAGTATCAAATGTGTAGAAGGGTTCCCACTTTCTGAACCCACACATTCTTGTCAAATGCTCTCCCTGACCAGGGATAAGAGCAATGAGGCACACCCCTCATCTCCTTTCATCTGCTTCACCTTGGCTCTCAATGTCAAGGTTAAGAGCACACTTACCCAGTTCCAGAGGTTTGTTTGTTGAGGTTGATGTGACCCCTCGACTAAAACCTAACCCATGTTTGAGCCCCCTTGTTGGTGTGTTTACTTTATGCTGTATGTGTTTGTGTGGTGTGATCGTATCCCCTAGGTTTGTTAGACTCCGCGTAGTCTCGTTTGCATGTCAATTAAGGTAGCACGGTTCCTTCGTATAGGACTTCCTTTCTTGCTTGGCTTTCTTAAAACACAAACAAACATCATCCCCTCTTAAGGATACGTTAACTCCTTCTACTACAGATGAGTAAGTCTCCAAAGGTCGAGCATCAGGTAGATTGCGCAGTGACGTTGTCCACTTAAAAAACACAAACCAACAGTAATAGTTTGGCCGAACTACGGCAACTCTGATTCTCATGTTCAGATGAGATACGTAGGCACGAGATGCGATGTCTTGTCGAGTTTGACTAACCACTAACGCTAATTCTTTTCTCTCGCCCTCGTTGCGATTGAGACCTCCCCTTTCTCTTTCCCTAGTTGCAATCGAGACCCTTGCTTCCTGTGCAAGTTAGGTTAGTTGTGGCTTGCTTCCTGTGCAAGTCATGTTTAGGATAGGCTTGCTTCCTGTGCAAGTTAGCTAGAAACCTTAACTTAGGGACGACTTTGCATGACAACATCTAGGCTCGAGTCGTAGTCTCCCTAGTGTTGTGTCTCCCTCTGTTATCTGGTTAGGCTAGTCCTTTTTCCCTGCGTAGGGGAACTACATCGCCCTGATCTTCATACCAGATGAAGTATGTAGGCGGGAGATTGAGCTGATCTCTCCGGGCGCCCTTTTTTCTTCTTGTGTGTGTCGTTTGACAGTTGCTAGGCTCGAGTGCTTGACTCCTTAGCAATCTGTTGTCTGTTTGTTTGAGTGTGTGCTTGACAGTTATAGGCTCGAGTCCCCGACTCCCTATTAACTTGTTGTGTTGTTGTGTGCTTGGAAGCTGATGTAAGACCATCGAGTGGCATTCGGGTTCCAGTGTGGGTGTGTTTTGGTTCGGATGCTGATGTAAGTCCAGTGATTGGCATTCGGGCTCCACGTTTGCCTGTGTGTGTCTTGTTTGTTTGTGTGCGTGTCAGCCGAGCTACGAATGCTCTGATTCTTCTCTCATCCGAGGAGATACGTATGCATAGGATACGATATCCTAGCGAGCATGTGTCGTTTCCCCAGTCCGAACTACTTCGACTCTGATGTCTATGCCTGATAGACTAAGTAGGCCCAGGATACGATATCCTGCCGAGTCAGTTTCAGTCAGCTTCTTTTGTCTCTTTTCAGCCAGTGTGTGTGAGTTTGAGCAGTGTTTAGCAACCAATTTTTCCTTCCTTTTGTGCGTGGATCCCGTCGAGTACGACGGATGCGTAGGGGTGCTAATACCTTCCCTTCGCATAACCGACTCCCGAACCCATTCTCTTTGGTCGCGAGACCATGTTCTTTCCTAGGTTTACTCTGAGCGTTTCCTTTCCCTCTTTTGGGATAAATAACGCACGGTGGCGGCTCTGTTGTTTCTTCTTTTCCCGCCAGTTTTTCGCGTAATGCGACAGCAGTTACTTGCCAAATCCCTAATTTTTGCCTAGATTGCCTCGGGGTGAGGTACTCAATCTAGCGGGATACAAATATACTTTTTTTTCTCAAGTCTCTAATTTTTGCCTGGATCACCCTTGCGGGTTCTCCACCGAGACGCTCATTTTTGCCTAAGCCGCCCTTCCGAGTTTTCAACTTAGCGAGCTATTCTGTTTTTCATTTGCATATACCTTTTTTTTAGGCAAAGTATTTCTTGACTGCATCTGAATTCACAGGACGAGTGAAATCCTCCCCATCCATTGTCGTAAGCATCAAAGCTCTGCCTGAAAAGGCTCTCTTAACAACATATGGACCCTCGTAGTTTGGAGTCCACTTGCCCCTGGAATCGGGCGCGAAAGACAAGACTTTCTTGAGCACGAGGTCACCTTCTCGGAACACACGAGGCTTGACCTTCTTATCGAATGCTTTCTTCATTCTCTGCTGATATAACTGACCATGACACATGGCAGTCAATCGCTTCTCTTCAATCAAATTCAGCTGGTCATAACGACTCTGAATCCATTCAGCATAAGTCAACTTGGCTTCCATCAAGACTCTCATTGATGGGATCTCCACCTCTACTGGGAGAACAACTTCCATGCCGTAAACAAGAGAGAAAGGGGTTGCCCCTGTTGAAGTGCGTACAGATGTACGATATCCATGCAAAGCAAATGGCAGCATCTCATGCCAATCTTTGTACGTGACAGTCATCTTCTGGATAATCTTCTTGATATTCTTATTAGCAGCTTTAACAACCCCATTCATCTTGGGTCTGTAGGGAGAGGAATTATGGTGTGCAATCTTGAATTCAGCGCACAAATCATCCATCATCTTATTATTCAGATTAGATCCATTATCAGTAATGATCTTACCTGGCACACCATAACGGCAAATCAGCTGGTTCTTGATAAACTTCACAACCACCTGCCTGGTCACATTCGCATACGAAGCGGCTTCAACCCATTTGGTGAAGTAATCAATTGCTACGAGAATAAACCTGTGTCCATTGGACGCCTTCGGTTCAATCATGCCGATCATATCAATTCCCCACATGGAGAAAGGTCATGGTGATGAAATCACATTCAGAAGTGTCAGAGGAATATGAATCTTATCCGCATAAATCTGACACTTATGACACTTCTTCACATACTTGCAGCAGTCAGACTCCATTGTCAGCCAATAGTAGCCTGCTCTCAACATCTTTCTAGCCATGACATGTCCATTGGAATGAGTACCAAATGAACCCTCATGGACCTCAGTCATCAACAGGTTTGCTTCGTGTCTATCCACGCATCTGAGCAAGACCATGTCAAGATTTCTCTTGTATAGCACTTCACCACTGAGGTAGAAACTGCCTGACAACCTTCTCAAAGTTTTCCTATCTTTCACCGATGCCCCTGGCGGGTAGACCTGGTTCTGGAGGAAATTCTTGATATCAAAATACCAAGGCTTGTCATCATTCACTTCCTCAACTGCAAACACGTGAGCTGGTTTATCCAAGCGCATCACGACAATATTGGGCACTTCATTCCAATATTTCACAACAATCATCGAAGCGAGCGTAGCAAGAGCATCTGCCATCCGATTATCCTCTCGAGGAATATGATGAAAGTCAACTTCTGTGAAGAAAGTCGAAATCCTTCTTACATAATCTCTATACGGAATGAGACCTGGCTGATTCGTCTCCCATTCACCCTTGATCTGATTGACAACCAGAGCCGAATCACCATATACATCAAGGTGCTTGATTCTCAAATCAATGCATTCCTCTAGTCCCATAATACAGGCCTCATACTCAGCCATATTATTTGTGCATTTGAAAGTTAGCCTTGATGTAAGCGGAATATGCGTGCCATGAGGAGTAATGATTACTGCCCCAATTCCATTTCCATACTGATTTACAGCGCCATCAAACACCATCGTCCATCTGGAACCAGGTTCCGGACCTTCATCAAGTGTAGGCTCATCACAATCTTTCATTTTCAAATACAGAATCTCCTCATCCGGGAAGTCGTACTGAACTGACTGATGATCTTCAATCGGCTGGTGCGCTAAATGGTCAGCCAAGATACTACCTTTGATAGCTTTCTGAGCTCGATACTCGATATCATACTCAGACAACAGCATCTGCCAACGGGCAATCCTCCCGGTTAAAGCAGGCTTCTCGAAGATATACTTAATTGGATCCATTCTAGATATCAACCAAGTTGTATGATTTATCATGTATTGGCGCAAACGCTTAGCAGCCCAAGCCAAAGCACAACACGTCTTCTCAAGCATAGAGTACCGAGACTCACAATCAGTAAACTTCTTACTGAGGTAGTAGATAGCAGATTCTTTCTTCTCTGATTCATCTTGCTGACCGAGGACACAACCCATCGAGTCTTCAAGAACAGTCAGATACATAATCAGAGGTCTTCCTTCCATAGGCGGAGACAAGATCGGAGGTTCAGACAGATATTCTTTGATACTGTCGAAAGCTTTCTGGCAATCTTCGGTCCAATCATGAGACTGGTCTTTCAGGAGGAGCTTCAATATCGGCGCACATGTGGCAGTCATGTGGGATATAAACCTGGAAATATAGTTCAAGCGGCCAAGGAAACCTCAGACTTGCTTCTCAGTTTTGGGTGCAGGCATTTCTTGTATTGCTTTGACCTTTGCAGGATGAACCTCAATACCTCTCTCGCTGACAACAAAACCCAACAACTTGCCGGAACGGACTCCAAATGTACATTTGTTCGGATTCAGACGAAGTCTAAACTTCCTCAGATGCTGAAAAAGCTTCAACAAATGCTCAATATGCTCAACTTTCGTTCGGGACTTAGCAATCATATCATCAACATAGACCTCTATCTCCTTGTGCATCATATCATGAAACAAGGTAGTCATAGCTCGTTGATACGTGGCTCCGGCGTTCTTCAAACCGAAGGGCATCACTCGATAACAGAATGTTCCCCAAGGTGTGATGAATGTTGTCTTCTCCATATCTTCGGGTGCCATTTTGATTTGATTATATCCGGAAAATCCGTCCATAAGCAAAAAGACTTTGAATTTAGCTGTATTGTCTACCAACATATCAATGTGTGGTAGAGGGAAATCATCTTTCGGACTAGCTTTATTCAAATCTCTGTAATCAACACACATACGGACTTTTCCGTCCTTCTTAGGCACAGGCACAATATTGGCCACCCATTGAGGATATGTAGAAGTCACCAGAAACCCCGCATCAATTTGCTTCTGAACTTCCTCTTTGATCTTCACTGCCATATCTGGATGAGTTCTTCTGAGCTTCTGCTTCACAGGCACGCACTCAGGCTTCAAAGGCAGGAAATGTTGCACAATATCTGTATCTAAACCCGGCATGTCTTCATACGACCAAGCGAAGATATCTGAATATTCTCGTAGCAAACTGATCAACCTCTTCTTGACAGACTCTTCAAGAAGTGCCCCAATCTTCACCATACGAACACAATCCTCAGACCCCAAGTTGACTGTTTCCAGATCTTCAAGGTGCGGCTGAATGATCTTCTTCTCGTGCTCAAGGAGACGGGTAATTTCATCAGGAATCTCTTCAACATCATCTTCCTCTGCCTCGAATACAGGGAATTCAAAATTGGGAGATGGCATTGGATCATTATGTTCAATGGGTTTTAGAATCAACCTGCATAATGATTTTGGTTAATGAAAAACTTTAGAATTTAAACAAGCAAATCATTATGCAGATGAAAAATGATTGCTTTTATTCTTGTTTTTATGGGTTTTTTGTGATCACTGATTTCATGCAAAAAGCAAAAAGTGAAAACAAATGGAAAAACAAGTGTTTAACAATGCATTAATTGAATGAAAACATCATTATATATATGCTTTGCCAATAATGTCATCACTTCTCCTTTTGGCATGGGAGAAGGGTTTTAAACAAAGTGAAAAATTACTCTGATCTATGGATGACTGTAGGAACATCTACAGCGACCCAATTGTGGCAGACACCACCAGGAATGACGAAATTGTTCATATCTTCTGCGTCCTCTTCTAAGATAGCAGCAGTCTCTTCCTCAGGTTGATCATCATGGATGAAACCTCCACTTTTGAACAAACCTTGCTCATTATATGCCCCAGAGGAATAACCAATGCCAGCCCGGGATCTATTGTCTTCCAGCTCAATCATCTTCCCCAAACCAGCAACTGCACCACATTCAATGGCCAACTTTGCATCACGGTAGGAAGCAAATGAAGGAGACTTCTTCTCAATTGGTTCATCAATAGATAAAGCTTGGAACGGCGTTCCAACTTCATCCTCAGCGTCAATATATGAGAAAGAAGACAAGTGGCTAACCAGGAGAGCCTTTTCTCCCCCTACCACAACCAGTTTCTTGTTCTTGACAAATTTCAGCTTCTGGTGTAGGGTGGATGTCACGGTGCCAGCCTCGTGAATCCATGGTCTGCCAAGGAGACAGCTGTATGATGGGTGGATATCCATTACCTGGAAGGTAACTTGAAAATCACTAGGTCCAATCTTGATTGGGAGATCAACTTCTCCAATCACAGTCTTACGCGACCCATCAAATGCCTTCACAACAACACCACTCTGCCTCATGGGAGGCCCCTGATATGACAATTTGGAGAGTGTGGATTTTGGCAATACATTCAGAGATGAGCCAGTGTCCACCAGCACGTTGGACATGGCATCAGATTTGCAATTCATGGAAATATGTAAAGCCATGTTGTGATCTCTTCCCTCCTCAGGGAGATCAGCGTCACAAAAACGCAAAGTGTTGCAAGCAGTGATGTTTGCAACTATACTGTCAAACTGTTCAACAGTGACGTCATGATCAACATACGCCAGATCCAAGACTTTCTGCAGAGCCTCCCTATGGGGTTCTGAATTCAACAGCAGAGATAGAACGGAAATCTTGGATGGCGTTTGTAGAAGTTGGTCTACAACATTGTACTCACTCTTTTTGATGAGCCTTAGCATCTCATCAGATTCTTCATTCATAATGCCACTCGGGCCAACAGAAGAAGCAGGAGTCTTTTGTACAGAGGAGGGTTTGGCAACATCAAGTGCTGGATTCTGAATATTCACAGCTGTCCCAACAGGACGTTCAACGGTATCAGAAACAACAGGAGCCTTGGGGGGTGCAGAAAACACGCGACCACTATGGGTCAACCCGCTCATATCAGCAATGTTGGTTACGGTCGTTGAAGGCAAAGGCACTTCTACCCCATCTTGCACAGCAACGGGATTGTATCTGAATGGCACAACTCTGTCGGAAGAATAAGGCACAGGGCCTGCAGGCTTGATGACTAATGACGGAGAGACCTTCGGCTTGATGCTATCATAACGAATAACAACAGGCTCGGGTAATTTGAACACCGGTGAAATAACATTCACCTCCGGTTCATCTTCATCAACATTGCGATTTTGCAGAATCTCAATGGTACCCTCATCCAGCAACTCTTGAAGTTCTCTTCGTACCTGATTGCAACCCAGACAGTTCACAGAGCAGATGCGGCATTTGTCGTGGTCATGCTCCATGTGGCTGTACTGACACAGCAACCGATGTAATTCGACCAATGATTGTCTAATATGGCTTACATATTTGACCTTGTACTTCCCAGGGCACCCCTGGACCATATTAACAGATTTCCCATGCGCGGGCAATGGGTTCTTGGTAACATTCGGGCCTGAATCTTCAAAGCTCAGAATTCCACATCTCATAAGGTCTTGAACCTTAGTCTTCAGTGGGTAGCAGTTTTCAATGTTATGACCCGGAGCACCGGAATGATAAACGCAGTGTTGGTCTGGTTTATACCACCATTGAGGATTTGCAGGAATAGCAGGAGGATCCCAGGGTGTAACCAACTTCCTTTCCAACAAGGAAGGATAAAGCTCTGCATATGACATAGGAATTGGATCGAAGCTGATCTTCTTCCTATCATAACTCAAGTTAGCTTGGTTGGTGGTACTGCCACAAGGCTGGTAAGCCTGTTGCTGTGGACGCTGCTGTTGCTGATACTGAGGCTGTTGATATTGCTGCTGGTGTTGATATTGCTGAGAATTGTCTTTGAAGACAGGTGCTATATGAGCCACCTGGTGCTGATTATTGTTACGCCGTGCTGGCTTCCTCTGAACAGAGGGTCTTCTAGGCTTAACATGGGATTGCACGGCATGTGCCTCCCCATCCTTCTTCTTAAACGCCTCATACCGTTTAGAAGAAGAGCTCTCATCCTTTGCCAATCGTCCTTCACGGACCCCTTCCTCGAGACGCATCCCCATGTTCACCATTTCGGTGAAATCAGAGGGAGCGCTTGCTACCATCCGCTCGTAATAAAAAGAACTAAAAGTCTTCAAAAAGATCTTAGTCATCTCTTTCTCTTCCAGCGGGGGAGTAATCTGAGCTGCCAGCTCTCGCCACCTCTGGGCGTACTCCTTAAATGTCTCCTTATCCTTCTGAGACATGGCCCTGAGCTGATCACGGTCAGGAGCCATATCAACATTGTATTTGTACTGCTTGACGAAGGCTTCGCCAAGATCGTTGAAGGATCGGATATTAGCACTGTCCAAACTCATGTACCATCTGAGTGCAGCACCGGACAGACTGTCTTGAAAATAATGGATCAAAAGCTGATCATTATCAGTTTGGGTAGACATTTTCCTGGCGTACATGACCAGGTGAGCAAGAGGGCAGGTGTTCCCTTTATATTTTTCAAAGTCAGGCACTTTGAATTTGATCGGAATCTTGACACTGGGAACCAAACACAACTCGGCAGCAGACTTGCCGAACAAATCCTTCCCTCTGAGGGTCTTCAGTTCCTTTCTCAGCTCAAGGAATTGGTCATTCATAGCGTCCATCTTTTCATTAACATCCGGACCTTCAGACGGCTCGGAATGATAGATGGTGTCGTCTACCCTAGGCATGGTATGCACGACAGGAGGAGCAACAACAGAGACCGGGCTAGATGCCGGCATATGAGAAAAAGTTGGGGCAGGAATATCAGGCATGAAACCTGGAGGCATTCCCCAAGGGAACCCGACTGGCATAGCATTGGGCACAAAGTGAGCACTGGCAGCAGGCACTGTCGGAGCTACAATCTCAAAAATGACCGTCCTCTGAACAGGAGTTGCAGGCGGTTGAGCAGGTTGATTCCGGGCAGCAAGAAGTTGCTCCATCAAAGCACCAAGTCTGGCGACCTCTTCTTTCAACTCACGGTTCTCTTGCTCTAGCTTATCCATAACTCTTGCAGAATTGGCTCGAGTATAATACCGGTGAGTCAGCTTGTCTCAAAATAAATGAAGAGCACAGAGTTAGGACAAGAAGACCAGAAACAAGGTACCTGCTTATGCGGAATGATGCATGAAATGCTTGTGCAGATGCTTTGTTTATTTTCAAGGAACCTTTAGGGCATTATTTGCAATTTCTTGAATATTTAAAGCATTTTGATTTCATATGGAAAATATCTCATTCGATATATTCAAGACAAAGAAGTACAGCATTTTTTGTCATTACAAAGAGAAAAGGAAAACAACATCCTATGGATCCCTAGAAGCTCGGGATGCTGGAAGACGAGAGGCACACAGCTTCTTGATCTCTCTCTCATAGGCTGCTTCCATATCCGCCTTCTCCTTAGCAAGCTAATCATACTTCCTCTTCCAGAACTTGGAAGACTGAGGGAGCAGAGAAGTCCAAGTGTCGTTCGGATCGTCGATCACCCGATGCTCGATAAACTCAATCAGAGCGTCCTTCTCTTTGATCTGCTGCAGCAATTCCTCTCTTTCACGGATCCAGGCACGTGAAATGTCTTCTTCTCTCAACTCCTCTACACGTTGGGTAGGGAGGGTTGAAGGCCCAACCACATCCAACGGTGTAGGTCTCGGATGGTCGTACGGCATCAAGTATACGACAGCTCTCTGTCTGACCCAAGAAGTATATGGCTCCAAAGCAATGCAATTCTTTAGACCCAACTCGTTCATACTCTTTTTGCAGATCTTGCGCCAAGCGCGGACAAATCTGGCTTTCAGGCCTTGGGGATCTTTACCCTCCTGAAAGAATACACCTTCTAACAGAATGTTATGAGGTTTATCCTTTAGGGGGAACCCAAGCTGACGACGTGCTAGTATAGGATTGTAGCTGATCCCACCACATGTACCAAGAAGAGGCACATTAGGGAATTCACCACAATAATCAATAATATGCACTGTATCATACACGCGATCATACCAAGAGATGTCATCATTAGTGAGAGACATAAGTCTCTGGGACCACCGTAGACATCCCTTGTTCTCCTTGAAAGCAACTGTCTGCGGCAAGTGCGAAATAAACCACTTGTACAGCAAAGGCAAACAGCATACGATAACTCCTCAACCCTTTGCATTCCTCAGATGCAAAGAGACATAGGTATCACCCAACAGAGTCGGAACGGGATTAAGAACTGAGAAGATCCTAATGGCGTTCATGTCCACAAATTTGTCGATGTTGGGGAATAGTACCAACCCATAGATGAGCAACACAAATAAAGCCTCAAAGGCATCCTCACTCTTGGCCTTCCCATAAAAGGTAGCTTGAGCTATGAGGAACTCGGAAGGAAAACCCTGAATTCCGCCTTTGGTAGTCAGATTAGCTTTAATCAACTCTTCATCTATGTGCAACAAGCTTGCAATCTCTCGAGCAGTCGGGATACTCTCTAGGCCACTGAACGACACCTGATCCAGAATCGGGATCCCAATAAGGTGAGAATACTCCTCCAAAGTAGGCAGCAACTGGAAGTCCGGAAAAGAGAAGCAGTGGTACAGAGGATCATAAAACTGAGCCAGGGTACTCATCAGTCCCTCATCAACCTGAGTAGTCAGCAGAGGCAGAAGCTTCCCATAGCGAGCTTTGAAACCCAAGGGATCTAATACATAAGATGTCAGATTCCTTAACTCTTTCACATCAGGTTGTCTAAAGTTGTACTTCTTTGTATGCCTTTTTGGTCTATCCATGTCTGAAAATTTTGCAAATAAACCCTTTTAAGTTCCTTGAAAATTTTCTCTTTTTCTGATGACATGAATGCAGATGAATGCATGAATGCATGAATGCAACAATCACACTCAAGGATCAAGCAAGTCACACCAAACAAAGGTCATGGGAAAGCTCATTGTATCCCTAATATCAATCATCCATTTTGGTGGATTTAGGTTTTCACCTTATCAACACCCAAGTTCCATTGATATTAACGGTACATGAACCGGCTCAATCATCCTTAATATCAATCATCCATTTTGGTGGATTTAGGTTTACACCTTATCAACGCCCAAGTTCCATTGATATTAACGATGTTTGAACGACTCAACCATGAATCACGGGTTTGCTGAGAGTCACGAGCATGGATTCTCGGTTAAGAACCACCCAAAGGGAGTGTACTAGGGTTTAAACCTGCCAGACATGTTCTATCAGAGGTTCCCATAATCATCGTCCCATCTTTCAGATATTATCGGAGGAACAAATACTCGTATTCCAAAAATATTCTCAAGAGAGACTCTTATGAGTGTAGTATCGCGTAACAATCGCATCAGATCTGACATCTGAACGACCTCCGCACTACGTCCTAAAAATAGGCCAAGATGGGCTTGGTAAACTACGGTCCTTGGCTTCTAAGGCACATGATTGAAAGAATAATGCCTAACCACAAATAACTTGTGTGACATTATTAATCCAACATGACCTCCACCAAGTGAATGGACTCGCAAATCAATTGGCTAAGGAATACTCCACACCAGTCAACAAGACTATGCCATTCTCCTACCCTAGAGTGCACTCGAGTTCGGGTATAGAACTCATCTCACAGAGATCACCAAGCAAACAACAATTGTATATCAAGCAATTCAAACATTACAATCAATACAGTTATCCCAAATTGTACAAAAATATGTCAAATAACACATAAACAAATATCATACAACAAGGGTCAAAAGTAGGCAATACCACCAGGGAAGGTCTAACCTCTGTTCCCCAGCAGAGTCGCCACTTTTCTGTAGCGGTGTATTCGTCGCTATATGATTTATTGATTAAACCATAAGCAAAGTATACAAAGAAATCGAGTCGCCACCGCACTTTTATTTATCCAAAGGATTGGCTAAAAAGCGAACAAAAGCCTAAGAAGTTTTACACATAGAAAACTAATGAAAAGATCGGAGAATCTGGGTAAGGGGTAAATTACGCAATGGGAAGGTGTTAGGCACCCAAAACGTCCTAGGTACTCCTAGGGAGCCCTTTTCACACTTGTTGAATGAAAATGTTTATTTGTTTATGACATATTGTGCAAACATGAATGGGATGATGAGAAAAGAATGTACAATTTTATTATTTTTGTGTTTGAACGGATGAACCCGTGGCCTAGGTACCTTCCATGAAAGGTAAGGATCAAAACGCCGTAGTTCGGCTAAAAGATTTCCAAAAATTAGTGAGTTCATTTTAAAACAAGAGCACTAAAGCTTTTCATTACCAATGGGAGAAAACTCAACCTGAATCAACAATCCACCATGCGAGGACGGCTTCAACATACTAGTGAGGGGTTAACCCTATAATAAGTATGGAAGGCTTACAATCAACTCACTAAGGATAAGGTAAGATTTACATCAACCACTATGGTAATTGAAACCTATGGCTAATGTATGAAAACATATCAACAATGGACCAAGCCACGAAACAATTGAATGGGTGAAGTTAATTGATTAGGAGTATTCACAAAATATGGTCAAAGTATGATTAAGATTCAATTCAAAAAGAAGTGTTATGAAATGGAGTTTGAAAAGTCAAGGACTTAGGGTCCAGGTTTCTAATTTGAAAAGAGATGAGAATGTTTGCACAACATGTATTTACAAGTTTTAAAATCAACAAGTGAAAAGGGGTTTTGAAACAAAAGGATATGGATGAAGGAGTGTAAAACTTCCTAGAAGTTCACCTCTTGAAATCATATAGAAGATGATTCAAGTGTTTCCTTTGGAATGACGCAACAAAGCAAGTAAGCAAAATAAAGGAAAGGTGATACCGGATGCCATCAATGGACTTATACCAATCTCACAAACAAAGGCGGATACCGGATACCAATAAATGGATTTACACCAGTCTCCTAAAACAAAACAATGATACCGGAATCCAATAAATGGGCTTACTCCAATGTCACTCAACAAAATAAAACATGGATGTCAAATGCCAATCTATCTGGGCTTACTCTAATCTCCAACAGATGATCATGGGAGTACAAATGCCAACAACATGGACTTATAATTGCATCCTCACAGACAACAATCAAACAAAAAGATGGATGTCAGATGCCAATCTATCTGGACTTATACCAACCTCCAAAGGATGATCATAGGAGTACAAAGGCCAACAACATGGACTTATAATTGTATCATCACATACAACAAACAAGATACAAGCACTAAGCAAAGAGGACATAAGTGGCCAATGAAATGGTCTTACACTCAATCCCTTCCAAATCATAGGAACAACGGCCAATGAATGGACTTATAGTTAATTCCTCAATGGGCAAACTCAAACAAGTCACAAAGATATGAAATGATGATCATGCAATAATGAACCATTAATGATGATAAATGCACCAAGGTATGCAAGCAAATATGTACATATGAATCAAACAAAGTCATTTAGCACACACTATAACCAAGCAATCAGGCTCAAGCAAGGGTTAGACTTTAAAGTCAACTGGAATGGGGTAAGTGGTGCGCTTAACCTTAACATTGAGAGTTAAGGTGAAGCAGATGAAAGGATATGAGGGGTGTGCCTCATCACTCTTATCCCTGGTCAGGGAGAGCATTGAATATCAGAAGGTGTGGGAGTTCAGAAAGTTGGAACTCTCTCCACAAGTTAATGACTCGATAGATCTTGGGTTAAGATCCACAATGCTACAACATGTAATGTGAGCAAAGGGAAGACACACAGAATAGTAGGAGATGGACTACACATCTCTTCTATCTACCAATTGCCTTATTCAAAGGACTTTTCCTGCTTGGGGACAAAGATAAACAATCACAAACATTGCCTCTTAGGGAGGACTTCAGACAGGTGTCTGGCTAAGTAACAAGCCAGGTCTTCCAGACTACATGAAGAAGAAGATGTTATACCTCAATGCTAATGCTATAAAGCAAAGCAAAATCAAGTTCACAAAGGAACTATAGCAACTAATGTACCTGAAATCAATCAAATATAATCAGTATACCAATCACAAAGTCAAAACAGACAAGATAAGAACCAACAGTCAGCACAATCAATCACATGTGCAAAGCACAAACTCAAATCAAATGAGCTAGAGGCATCCTACAAAATAAAACAAGTTAGTCCATAACAATCAAGTAAACCAAACTCAATCAACTTGAATTAATCTCCTTAAGGCAATTGCTTCTTCAACCTAAAAACCAACTCAAACATGAGAAGTAGACCACTAGGACAAAGCCTAGGGTCAAAGGAGGAGCAATAAACCAAAACAGAACATGAAAGTTGATCAAAGTCAAGATTAATCAAATAAGAACAAAGTCCAATTGGTCTCATGTCAAAACTATGCACCAAATCCATTTCACAAAGCAAAACATGTCAAAGTAAGCACATTGGAATCACATTGGAGCAAACAGAATGAACACAAGCATATCAATACCAAAATGGCTCAATAAATTCCAAGAAAAATCATGCCTAAACAGAACACATTCAATGAGCAACACACCAAAAATAATTGCATTTGGATAAGTGGAAGTATTGAAATAAAAATCCCTAAGTCAAAGCATGTTCAAACAAGCTCATACAAGGCACCAAATCAAGCATCAACTTCAAGCAAGCATAAAACAGGAACCAAACATGATAAATGAATGAAACCAAAGCCATGGCAAACTTAAAGATGTCTATAATACACATGCCAAATTTCAAGTCCATCCAATAAACACCAAGGATTTCACAAATCATATAAGATCATGACTCACAAAAGGTCCACAATTGGTCAAACAGAGGGAAAATTCTCAAACAAATAGAAAATGCACTCAAAAATTCCAGGAAAAATCACAAGCAAACTTAACATCCATAAGTATCAACATGCAAAAATCCAGATCAATTCAAGTTCAATAGGCATGGCAAAGAAATTCCACAAGTTGGACAAGAAATGGTGTGACATACATTGTCACACCTCCAAAGATCAGGTCATATCTCACAATCCAGAAATGCAAAAATAGCAAACTATATACCAAAATGACCAGGAATGAGTCTAGATTATGCATGTAAAATCTCAAGAATTTTGGATCAAGCATCATGATTTCACAAATGAAATGGCAAGCTATGTGCAAGAAATGACATGTGAGAACAAACCCTAGGCAATTATTTTTTCCAGCCGTGCACAAATTCATTAAAAATCAACAAAAAATAGAAGACATTGCAAGGATCATGGTGGAAAAAATCTCATGTGATTTGGATTATTATTGAGAGAGTTATGATTTTTTAATATGAGGAAAAAATAAAAAAAGTGAAAGGAAGCATGTTAACATGGAAGCACAATTGAAAATAAATGCCAAAAAGCAAATATGAAGAAACGCTGGAATCCGGATTCGAACTGCGTGCGTTTTCAAATAGGGCGCCACTTAAGTGAAAGGCTGTGTTTCACTTAAGTGCGTGGCATGATGCTATTGGACGCATGGCTCACAAACAGAAAATTCATGCAAAACAAAGGCCAGGCAAGATCTACACACGATCTGGAAACGAAACCTAAGCATTCATCATCATCTTCATCGTGTTCATCATCATCATGAACTTTTGGTCACAGAAATTTATGAAACTTATATCAATCGAACCAGCATTCATCATACATCACTAATCTAGCATTGATTTGTCCTAATTCTACGCATGGCAAAAGAATCGATCCAAAGAAGTTTCAGCATCCAAGATTCAAATCCACATATCTTGCTCAAAACTTAATGAAATTACACGATCTAAATTGCAGAATGATCTACATGCTAGGATCTACAAGAACCACATGATAATTGCAAGAATTGAGAGTATCGAGTTCCAACCTCTTTGAAGATGCAGAACTTGATTCGTGTGTTTCAAGGCTCCAATTATGAAAACAGATGCTCAATGATGAAGAGGAAGATGAATGAATGATGTACTTTAGCTCAACAATGCTCAGATTCGAAGAAAACTCCAAATGCCATGTGAATGCTCAAGTTTCAACAGCTGCAAATCTTCAAGAATTCTCCAATCTTTGCTTCAACAGATCTTCAATACTTCCTGCAGATGATGATTAGCATAAGAACAAGCAAAAGGAATGGTGAAATTCGATGAAAAAAGTTGAAAAAGTTTGAGAGGATTTGAGATGAAAATGAGTTTGGATCTGAAATTGTGAATTGTTCTTGTAGAATTCTGTTATGATTAGTGCTTTATACCACCTGTTAATCCAACTAGTTAAACATGATTAGCAAAATGAAAATGGATTAAGTGAAATAAGCATGTTATGCCAAAATGTCAAAACCACCCTTATGATCATGTGTCAATGGAACAGTGCGAAATTCAGTTGCAGCAAGTCCAAAATCCTGTTTTAAGGCAATTGGCATTGGTTTGGAGTGAAAATTGTGCATACTTTTCAAAATCACCTTTTTTCCCACCAAAATTCAAATGAAGTCACTTGAAAAATGCACTTTTTGTATGATGATTTTTGATGAAATGTAATGAATGATTATGATAGTTCATGTCAAATGGAGATTGTAGCAAGAAACCCCACTCAATTTGGCCAAATGGTGTGAAAGTTATCCCACTTTGAAGTTCAAAATTTCTTGACAATGATTTGATCATAACTTGCCAACCACACATGAGAAATGGATGTTCTTGGACTTTTTGGAAAGGTGAGAGCAAGATCTTCAACTTTTATGTTGGACAAAATTTGATTTGAAGCTTTCTTGATGATGTAAAGTTGAGGAGAAGACCTTTCCATTTTTGGCAGTTGGAAATTACAGGTCACTTACTATTTTTGGAAACTTTTCATCTGACCTCACATTCTTCAATGATGATCTTTGAAATGTCAAATGAGACTTGTATGGACATGAATGAGACCTTTCTAACCATCTCACACCTTCAAATCCCTGATTTTATGCACAGTTGACCACAATTGACTTTGCTAGGGTTTCAGTTGATTGAGCCATGATCTGATGAACTTCAAGCCTCTACCACTTGAGATCTTGACTCCAAATGATATTACAATTCATATGAACTCTTGATGACTGATCATGGTGCCCAAATTCTCAAGAATGGCCACCATCTATGGCTCAATGAATGATTTTGACTGTCTTGACCTAGTGTTGCTTCATCTGCAAGTAACAAGGTTAGATGACAATATTTTTGTACTTTTGGTTAGTAAACAAATGAAAAGCAATGATATACAAATGCTAGACATGCTTGGTGATCAAGAACCACATTCACAAGATGACCCACCCACAGGGAAGGAGGCAAGGTGCACAATGATCCTTGAGGCAATGATATGATGCCATGAGGGATCTTAGGGACAAAATTGGGGTCTTACAACATAGTGCATGATCAACTTTATAGTAATGAGAGAAAACTTGTTTCGCTTCAAACAAAATTCCAAGAAATCCCAAATAACATGATCATATGCCTTTTCAAGATCTATTTTAAACACCATGTCAGAATTTTTTTCTTTTTAGATCTGCGCATAAAATGAATTGCTTCTTGGAGGATAATAACATTATCAGTTATCCCTTTACCAAGCAAAAACTACTCTGGAAGGGTCCAACTATTTGATTTAAATAATGACGCAATTTGTTAACCTTAATATTTGTAATAAGCTTGTAAATATAGTTACACAAGCTAATGTGCCTGAATTCCTTAAAATTTTGGGGGCAATATACCTTAAAAATTAATGCGATAAGAGTCTAAAAAAGATAGGAGTGAAAGTTACATGTACAAAAGCATCTGATACAAGTTGGACAACACCATCTCCAACTATATGTCAAAATTTTTTAAAGAAAATACCATGGAATCCATCAGGGCCAGACGCCTTAAAAGGGTGCATTTGATTCAACACATAAGTAAATTCTCCCTCATCACCTTCTAAGTCAAAGAGTGTTGGGCTTCTTCAGTAAAGATCAAAGACATAGTCGAGTCACCCATATAGCGATGAGTATATGAGGTGTAGGGTAGAAGAAAACATTAAAAAAAGTTAGTGCTTCTACCCTGAGCATAGTATCATCATTGCACCAAACACCATTGGGAAGATGAAGGCCATGGACTTTATTTCTCTTTCGCCTGATTACTATCTTGGTATGAAAAGATTTGGTGTTCCGATTTCCCAATTTAAAATCCAATCATATATATCCTTTTGGTACCAATGAATTTCCTCTTGTGCAAGGATCTCATCATACTCCCGTTGAAGCTCTTGTTGGAGATAAAATAGTCTCGACGAATCTACTATCTCCAAAGAGTGTTGGATACCCATGAATCTTTTCTCTATGTCGTGCTTCCGTTTGTTGATATTGCCAAAAATTTCCTTATTGAAAAGGATAGAATCGTGTTGCACATTTTGGAGACAAGTTACAATGCCATATGGGGATTTCTCCTAAGAAGTATGGACTATATTGGAGTATTTCGAGTGAGTGAGCCATGCTACTTCAAACCTAAAAGTACGTAATTTGTGGTCTTGAAGAGGAATGCCACACCTAAGGAGAACGAGGTTGTGATCATACTGAAATTTACACAACATGTCAACATATGCATCATGGAAAGCCATGCGCCAAACAACGTCAAGCATGGCTCTATCCATCTTGCGATAGGCCATTTAATTACCAACACAAGGCCCACTCTAAGTGAATTTTCCACTCGTCATGTCAACTTCAACTAAGTTGCATTTATCAATGACATTCAATAAAACAATTGCCTTAGAATAATTAAAATTACCTCATCTTTGTTCAATTAGATGAATGATGTCGTTAAAGTCTCCAATCAGAAACCAACGACAATAAACAATGTTCCTCCGGTCAATGAGGTTGAGCCACAAGTTAATACGAGAAATGTACACATGACTAGCATAAATTTTAGTTACATACCAATAGGAAGTTTCCAATGATAGCTTGATAGTGATTGTATTTATAAAGACATCATGCACGATAGTTACAACGTGACTACAATTATGCTTTAACACAAAGTGCCTTCAAATGACCACACACATCCACGTAATGAATACTCATATATCTAGCTCTATCCTATAAGGATTTGGTTTTATGAAAATCAATGTGTGTTTCCATAATAATTAAAAATGTTGGAGAGTGTTTTCTAATCAAATCCATCATACGTATTTTATCTTTATTATTATAGGCTCCCCATATATTCCAGGAGAGCACGATGACTTCTTTGAAACCTAACATAACTAGTCAAGTTCATGGAGAAGTCCCAGACACAAGATAATTTACGTAGCTGACTCCCATTCAATGGGAAATTCACACAACTTCCTCTTCTTGAGTAATACCCTCATCCATAACGCATTAGTTATTTCCATCTTCTTGATTTACTGTCGGCTCAAAAAGTGGAACATTGTATCTTGTGATGGTCTCTAAATCTAAATTTGCTATGGGCATAATGGAGGTGTATTTAGATGTGCTACACACACCCTTTTATGTTGGGCATGTATTAAAAGTTTGCCCAATTTTATCCGAATGCTCACTAATAGAAAGATGTGGTTCTAAAATGGCAGACTTGTTCTCGGCGCGTGGGTCCCTTCCACATGCAAGCTGACGCACGTATGGGGTGAGTAGGCTCTTATCAAATCTCTGTTTCTTAGAAACAATATCAAGTTGATTTGGTCCACCAGTTTTGATGTCAGTGCTTATTCTTTTTAAGGAAACATCAATCCCCTTGAATTTAGAACTCTCTGAATCTCTAGGCGCATTATTGGATAAAAAATCCTCTTGACCATAACTCACTCTTTTGTTGCATTTTTTCCTCTATCCCACCAGCCAATCATCGTGAACTGCATTTATTCTCTAGATTCTTTTGCTACAATTTTGGCGCTATCATCGTCCACATCCTGATGCAGTTTCGTAAGTCTTTGCTCATGGATAACATTGTTTTCCGGCAGACCTATTGGTTGTGTTACTGTAGGAATGTATGGTTGCGTCAGATTATATGGTGTTTTCTTGCAATCACGAGTGTGATGTCTATAACAACCATAACTGGAAAAAAATAATGTGAAGACCTTCATACTGGACGTTGCACCAATGACCATTAACATCAACCTTTCTGACAACTAGCAAGGTCAAATCAATCTCCACACAAATTCTCACAAACCTTCCCCTTTCTGCATTCAAAGTGTTAGTATTTTCCTTAACAAGAGTATCCACAATAGATGCCAAACCAAGAAGGACGTTTTCATCATAATACAATAAGTTAAGCCCTGAAAATCAAATCCAAACCAAAGTCTTCTCCATCTTTGCGAGAGGAGATTCAAAGTCTGAAGTCCATCGAGTCACTGCCAAATAATGGTCAAACAACATCCACGAGCCTTCTGACACAATTTTGTCCCTATTTGCGAGTAGTACGCACCTGACCATAAAGAAACCATTGTCAACGTCCATGATCTCAAAGCCTCTGATAAGTTTCCACATATTCTTAAACCTATCATTCATCAAATGATAGCTCACGTTCTTTCCAATGAGTTTAATGACTAACGTCTCCCGCTAAGAATGACACATTTCCTAAAAAACCTTCTCATCCATCATGACCTTTGGTAACAATCAGTTTCGTCATTCAAAAGAGACTTTTATAAGCTATGAAACGACATAGACTCCGACACGAACACCGTGACACGACACAGACTCAGCCACTGATATATCAAAAACCCTAAGACATCGTAAGTGCTATATATGTCATAATATTTGAGTTTCATTTAATCATCAAAAATCAAAAGCGTTAAAAATATTTTAACCAAAAATAATATCTTTAATTCTTCATCGACAACATAACTTTAATATATGTTTAAAACTCTTTTAATCGTGCATGACATTTGTCTAGAAAATGTATAAATGTGTTGAGTAAAAGAAAAACAATTTTTTTTAAAAGAAAACTTGTTTGAATTATCAGACTACATGTTATATGAGTGTTATAAATATCAGACATCGGTTCAAAATGTGTCGAACTATGACAATTGTCTGACTTTTTTGACACTTATTTGACTTTTCTGACACGTGACGTACATTTGTGTGACATACAAATGTCAGACATCGTGACACGCCAACTTCTAAAAATCTCCGTAATTCATAGTTCATAGATCTCTTTTCAACCCGATCCACTCTTTCTTTCACAATAGTGACTCCTTAGCCAATAAATAAATATTCGAAAGAACAATTTAAAAAAGACTTATATACATGTTAATCAAACTTTCATGCAAAAACTTATCCATTATGCAAAAGCTGCTCATATTAATGTGACTAGAAAAAGTTCTCTCTATAGAAAACTAGGGGTGGCAAAACGAGCTCGGCCCGCGGGGCATGCCCGTTTTGCCCGCACTTTTGTGCGGGGCGGGCCAAGGATTTAGGCCCTCACCCTCAAATGTATCCGTCCCGTCCCGCCCCGTTTTTTTCGCGGGCTTTTGCGGGCACGTGTATTTACATAAATTTTTGTATTTTTAGGCTTAAATAGTGTAGTGCCCGCGGGCTTTCCCCGCCCCGCCCTCACTTTTTTGCGGGGCGGGTCTAAGTTTTAGGTCCACATTCTCAACTATGACCGCCCCGCCCCGCCCCGTTTTTTTGCGGGCTTTTGCGGGACGGGCCTAAATGGGGCGGGCATGCCCGTTTGCCACCCCTATAGAAAACTAAGTATGTTACCGTCTTTTTAATTTTTTTTCCAAAAATATATAACAGTTTAAAAACAATTTGAATAAAATAATGCTACGTTGTAAAAAAATAAATAAAAAAAATAATTGTAGTACTAGGCAGTTTCACAAGCCACGGATCGCGATCCTAAAACCTTCCCGCAGACACTTTCAACCGTAGATATCCTTCTTATCGACGATCACGATCTTCCCAAATCTTCTCAAAAGTTTTACAATTCCCGCATTTTATTCATTCTTCTCCTACCTCTTATATATTACCAAACAAACCATTCTCTGTAATCACTCTTCAAAGTAACTATCAAACAATCTGTTCGAAATGGCGCGTACAAAACAAACCGCACGCAAATCCACCGGAGGAAAAGCTCCACGGAAGCAACTAGCAACAAAAGCCGCTCGGAAATCCGCTCCGGCGACCGGCGGAGTGAAGAAGCCACACAGATTTCGTCCAGGAACAGTCGCTTTGAGAGAGATCAGGAAGTATCAGAAGAGCACTGAGCTTCTCATAAGGAAGCTTCCGTTTCAAAGATTGGTTAGAGAAATCGCGCAAGATTTCAAAACGGATCTGCGTTTTCAAAGCAGTGCTGTTTCTGCTCTTCAAGAAGCTGCTGAAGCTTATCTTGTTGGTTTGTTTGAGGATACGAATCTTTGCGCTATTCATGCTAAGAGAGTTACTATTATGCCTAAGGATATTCAACTTGCTCGCAGAATCAGAGGCGAGAGAGCTTAGAATAGCTTTATAGGTTTACGTTGTGAAGTTGATGCTCTTTTAGGGTTTGCTTTATTTGTATTGGTATGTGTTTAGGTTAATTTTTCACCGTTGTTTGGGTTTGATTTTTTCACATTCACATCTAGTATTGTTAATCTTGAGTTTCAATGAATCATATTTCAAACCTATTCATAGTTTTTCACTTTGATTTTTTGAGCATGTTCCTTATTTACATTTATTGATGAAAAGTTCAGAACTAAAGCAGTTTTCCACTTTTGATGTTTGGCTCTTATAAATCAAGCTTGCTACTTAGTTACATTTATTGATGAATAGAATAAAATAACGTGAACTTATCCACTTCACTGCACAAATGATGCATCTTAGGAATTCCATATAATGGTTAGGATTCAATACCTGAAATATTGTGTTTTGCAATCTGATATTGGTATTGAACTTATCAGCACATCTTTTTATACTCCGATGCAAGATGGACTTGTGGAAAGAGAGAATACATAACTTCTAGAAGTTCTCTGCGCCTCTCTTCTCTTTTCCTTGGGATAAACATGCGTCACTTACTGGGAGTGAAGCAATAAAATTAGCTGTTTATCTTAATAATCAGACTACATCACGAATCATAAACTTTGAGTATCCTATGCAAAATACAATTTCTTTACTTTTGGTCTATCATCTCCCAAGTACTATGTGGATATTTCTAAATTTCTTTACTTTTGGTCCATCATCTCCAAGTACTACTTATGTGGATATTTCTATAAGTGTTTGGACACTTCATCAAATTTTCTTTAAAGTTAGATTAATGAAAAGTGATAATTACGAACTAATAAAACATAGAGATTGATAATGGAGTACGACCAAATATGCTTACGTCTTAAGACTACTGCTGATCTTTCTATTGAAAAGGGAAATTTACACGGTGTTTACAAACACTTACGATCTCTTGTAATGTTTTTCTCTCTCAATGTTGAAATGAATTTCAATGTTCACCATCACGTCCTATTTATAGATAATCTCGTTCTTGAATACCTTAATGTTCAAGTTTTCTTCATGACTAAGTAACTTCCTTCTTTACCAAGTAATCTTGCTAGCTAAGTATCAAAACTTGGTGGCCAAGTTTTGACCAACACGACCAAGTTATCTTGGTGACCAAGAAAACTAAATTGCTTGCTAATTCTAATCTTGCTTCTTGGTTAAAGTTGCTTCAAAATAGGTAGCTAGTAATATAATTAACAATCTCCTATTTAAAGATTGATTTCAATCGGTTTTCACACATCAATCATGTAACAACCTTCTCTGGTCTGTTACTTTAGCAGGCCTGCTGAAGTTGAGCATATCTATAGTCTGTTACTCTAGCAAGTCTATTACCACATTTGTCAAATTGTCTGCTAGGTTCTTTCTTCCTTCAATCTTCTTCAATGTTAGTACCTCATCCTTAAGAAGAGATACAATGAGGTGATAACAAAGATCGATGTACTTTGTTCTTGAATGAAATGTTGAATTCTTTGCTAGGTGTATTGGACTTTGTCTGTCACTATATAATGCACTTTGCTTCTGGATGAAATTCAACTCTGTCAACAACCCTTGAAGCTATATCAACTCTTTGTTGGCTTTAGTTACTGTTACATACATAATCTCTGTAGTGGATATATCAATAATTTTTTGTATAGACAACATCCAACTAACTACTATAGTACCAACAATGAATATGTAACCAGTAGTACTTCTTCGGTGATCGATCTCACCTGCAAAGTCTGCATCTACATAGCCATGTACTTTAATTTCTCCTTTATTAAAGTACAAACACTTCTTTGTGGTGTCTCGTAGATACCTCAAAATCCACTTAACTACTTCTCAATGAGCTTTATCTATATTTGATATAAATCTGGTAAAAACTCCCACTGCATACTAATGTTTGGCCTCGTACTAACCATTGCTTACATTAAACTTCCCATATCTGAAGCATAAGGAATCTTAGCCATGGGTTCTTTCTCCTATTGTCTGAGGTGATTGTTCCTTAAATAAGAGAAAATGAGTTTCCAAAGGTGTGCTAACCTGTTTGGTGTTGCCCATGTTGAATCTTTGCAAAACACAACTGATGTACTATACCTGAGATAATTGTAAAACTCCTTTTTTCTTATCTCTCTTGATTTGCATTCCAAGGATCTTCTTTGCAGGACCCAGGTCCTTCATGTCAAATTCTTTTGACAATTTCATCTTCAAGTTTGTGATCTCGTCCATATCTGAACCTGCTACTAACATATCATCGATATAAAGTAGCAAAATAATATAACTAGAATTATATCTCTTGAATAAGCAACGATGATCAACATTAACATGACCATTGCATTTGGTCATGTTTTTCATCAGCCATAAGTCATCTGTATGCATTAGCTTGGATTTGAAGAAAGTCAAAGTCAAGAAGTTTGACTTTTGATTTTGACCTCTTTAAATCTTAATTGCATTTTGTTTTTGGTCTTTCCTCTTAAGTTTGTTTAATTTGATGCTTAAATTCATTATTAGTCAAAATTGTTTTGATCGCAGATACAAAAGTATTTCAAAATAAGTTGAATAAGAAATATATTCAATATTTTTTTTTATATTATGTTGGTAAAAAATTACAAAATACAAAAAAATATTTTTAGTCATCCAAAAAAATATGTAAAATTGCATTACTATTAATAAGGTATTTTCATTACAATGCATAATACATGTTTTTACATAAAGTACAAAAAGAGAAAAAGGAAAAAGAAATACAAAAAGAATTTATATTTTACAAAATTCAGAAAAATGAAGAAAAAAAAGGATTCCAATCTCTGTGTAAGACCACACGCATGACCTCCATGCTCCTCATCTCATCAGCCCATCATCACTTCATCATTATCATGTTACTCATGTCCTGTAAGATGAAATACATGTAAGCCAAGATATACAAATCATGGTCAACATCACATACCAATACTAACATCGAAACAAATTCATAAAATTGAAAAAAGCAGAGTGCAAATGCGTGAACTTATATCATGTACCCCATCCATCCACATCCAAAATAAACAAACTCAGTAAGTAGTGTAATGCCCCAGATTGCTTTTAGGATTACCGACTGACCCCACAAACCAACACGGATCTTTTCAGCATGCTTTGTCCTCAGTCACACGCTTTTAAGAAAACTTCCCAGAAGGTCACCCATCCAAATACCACTCAAAGTCAAACACGTTTAACTATGAAATTCTTATTTGTTAGGCAACCGAAAAGAAGATGCATCTTGTTTTCGGTAGCTCAACAGATAAGAACTCCATAGTTAAGCGTGCTTGACTTGGAATAGTATTTGGATGGGTGAACTTCTGGGAAGTTTCCCAAAAAGCGTGTGAGTGAGGACAAAATATGCTGAAAAGATCCATGTTGGTTTGTGGGGTCAGTCGGTAATCCTGAAAGCAGTCAGTGGCGTTATAAGCAGCATGCCATACACATCCATACCATGTTCATTAAAAAAATTCAAACAACTTCACAAAAGAAAGCAATTCAGTCACAAGCAACACAACAAAGTGTAAAAACGCGTGCCACTCCACTTACCTTTCTCATTCATGAATTAGACAATCAAGTAACACAAATTATAACTAACTCTATTCTCCAAATTGATCCTCAACTTTCATCCATAAACTCACAGATTGCAACAATTTTCTTAGTCAAAATTTCACTCACCTCATCTTAATTCCCTCATAAACCTCACTACTCCATCCCTATATAAACCCTCCCACACTCACTCACCCAATCATCATCAACAATCATAACACTGAATCGTTGCAAAAATCCCTCAAATCCTCTACACTAAAAACTTTCAAAACCTAACACTACTCAGAACTTCACACTAAAGCTCTGAAGTAGTGGAGCTAAACCCCTCTCACAGTTATAAGAACAACACACCATACACGAACAAGAAAGAAAGTAGAAAAAGGAGAAAAGTAAAGGAAGGAGAAGAAAAGGAAAGTAAAACTTACTCTCGTCGGAGAAGACGGTGGTGCTCCGCAACAGGTAACACCCTTTCTCCCTTTTTGCTTGCTTGTTGATACCATTTTGTTCATGGGACTTGGGGAGTAAAACCTCCATGGTCTTCAACCTTGATTGCTTTCATTGCCATTTAATTTTAGTTTTAAGTAGTTAGGGTTTTGGGTTCTAAAGATAACAAACTGACCCAACTTTAAGTCATATAATGAACTTTGGATAAAAAACTACACAATTGAGACCAAGACAAAAAATAAGACATTGAATTAATACAATAATTCAATAACTATAACATTTGAAGTCATAAAAGGTGTCCAGAGAGTAAGTCTCAAACAAGGGAGGAACTATCAAAGTTTAGACGATCGAATTAAAACTAAAACGACTACGTAAGAGAGAGATCAGAGCAATTCATCACTTATTCACAAATAAGTCCGATTGAGACTTTTTCTTATCCATCGCAATTAGAGTCACAATATTCTTATCCATGACAATTAGAGTCGCATATATTGTCATGAGAGCAAGTAACTTACCAAATTAATGTTAAAGTTAAAAAAACAAAAGGAAAACAAGTAAAAAAAAATATAAAATATCAAAAGCGAATATTAAGAAAAATGAAAAAAGAAAAATCATGAAAATTTTATTTAAGCCATGAAAATTTGATTGAACCTTCTCATCGATAACTCACTCTCCTTAAACAATACTCGTCCCCGCCGATCACACTCAGATTGAAAAATTGAATTCTTGTCCCCGCCATCTCTTCACCATCTCTAACATGTCACTGAATCATTAACGTTGTTGCATTCCGAATTGCCAACAAACAATGAAATAAATCACTATTATTTCTGAAAACTTCAAATTTATTCTCAGTCGACAACATGCGAATGAGGTTTTCCAACAACCTTACCTCAATCCCTCCGAACAATCTCCGCCGCCTCTTCTCCCAACTCTCCACCAACCCACCACCACCACAACATTTTCCCGACAAAATCAATTCACCAAAACCTCATCCCTCCACACGCCTTTCTCAGAATCACATCTTGGAAACCCTCTTAACCCACAAGTCCAACCCCAAATCAGCTTTCAAATTCTTCAAAACCGTTGAGAAAAAACGAGGGTTCGTTAAAACCGTTGATGTTTTCTGTTTATTGATTCATATTCTATCTTCCACCCCAGAAACTTACAGCTCTGTTCGAAATTTACTCAACGTATATGTTTCTAGTGATTCCAGTCCTTCTGCTAAGATACTTGTGGAACAATTGTTGGAGTGTTCAGGAAGGTATGGTTTTGAAACGGATTCGAGGGTTTTTAATTATCTTTTGAATAGTTTTGTTAGAGCTAATAAGATTACAGATGCTGTTGAGTGTTTTAGAACTATGTTAGATCATGATGTGGTTCCTTGGGTTCCGATTATGAATATACTTTTGACTGCGATGGTTAGGAGGAATTTGATTCGGAGTGCACGCGAACTGTTTGATGAAATGGTTGAGAGAGGGATGTATGGTGATTGTTATACTTTGCATGTGGTTATGCGCGCGTGTTTGAAAGAAGGGAAGTTTGAGGAGGCTGGGAAGTTTTTTGAAGAGGCTAAGAGTAGAGGGTTGGTGCTTGATGCGGCTGCGTATAGTATTGTTGTTCAGGCGGTTTGTAAGTTACCGGACGTGAATTTGGCGTGTGGGTTGTTGAAGGAGATGAGGGAGTTGGGGTGGGTGCCGTCTGAGGGTACCTATAGTGCTGTTGTTTTTACTTGTGCAAAGCAGGGAAATGTTAAGGAGGCGTTGAGGGTTATGGATGAGATGGTGAGCGTTGGTTTACCTGTAAATGTGATTGTTGCAAGAAGCTTGATGAAAGCACATTGTGTGCGGGGAGATGTGAATCTTGCACTGAAGTTGTTTGATGAGATTGTTGAAGGTGGTGTTGCTCCTGACGTGATTATGTTCTCGAATTTGATTGATGGGTTCTCTATTATTGGGAATATGGAGAAGGCGTATGAACTTTACAGTCAAATGAAACTTATGGGAATCCAGCCAACTGTCTCAATTTTGAATTCTCTGCTGAAAGGCTTCCGGAAACAAAATTTGCTTGAAAATGCATATAGGTTGCTTGATGAGGCGGTTGAACTTGGTATTGCTAATGTTGTTACTTATAACATTGTTTTAATGTGCCTATGTGAATCCGGTAAGGTTGACGAGGCTTGTAATTTATGGGACAAGATGACGAGTCAGGGTATTACACCTTCATTAGTTTCGTACAACAACTTAATACTTGGTCACTGCAAAAAGGGTTGCATGGATGATGCATATTGTGTGTTGAATGATATTCTTGAAAGGGGTTTCAAACCGAATGTGGTTACGTACACTCTTTTAATAGATGGTTTTTTCAAAAAGGGTGACTCGGAGAGAGCCTTTGTTGTGTTTGAGCAAATGAAGGCTGCAAATATTGCACCCACAGACCATACATTTAACACCGCTATAAACGGCTTGTGTAAAACTGGCCGGGTGTCTGAGACATATGACAAGTTGAACAATTTCATCAAGCAGGGTTTTATTCCTACTTCCATTACTTATAACAGCATCATAAATGGATTTGTCAAGGAAGGTGCGATTGATTCTGCAATGTCTGCCTACCGAGAGATGTGCGAAAATGGAATTTCTCCTAATGTTATCACTTATACTAGTTTGATTAATGGATTTTGCAAATGTAATAAAATTGGTATGGCTTTGGAAATGCATAATGAGATGAAATACAAGGGTATGAAATTGGATGTTACTGCATATAGTGCTCTCATTGATGGTTTCTGCAAAATGCAAGACATGGGAAGTGCAAGCAAGTTTCTCGCTGAACTTTTGGACGTTGGTTTGACTCCAAACACAGTTGTCTATAACAGCATGATTAGTGGCTTTCGATATTTGGATAATATGGAAGCAGCGCTTAACTTGCACCAGAAAATGATACAGAATAAGGTTCCATGTGATTTGCAGATATATACCTCATTGATTGGCGGCCTTTTGAAAGAAGGTAAATTGAGTTTCGCTTTAGATCTTTACTCAGAGATGCTTTCCAAGGGTATCGTGCCTGATATCATCATGTATACAGTTCTTATAAATGGACTCTGCAACCATGGACAACTAAAAAATGCAGGCAAGATTCTAAAGGAGATGAATGGGAATAACATTACTCCTTCAGTTCTTGTATATAACACTTTAATTGCTGGACACTTTAAGGAGGGTAATCTGCAAGAGGCTTTTAGACTGCATGATGAAATGCTTGATAAAGGTCTTGTTCCTGATGATACTACTTATGATATTCTTGTTAATGGAAAACTCAAGATATCACATACTCTTGCTGGAGCTTAATTCAAATAAACTCTATTGCAAACTAGGCTTGAAATATGTCCAATCTTCCATTGTTTACAATGCACCACCGACACGTTAGATTGAAGACATGTCCACTATCCAACACTTGTCAGGGTTTGGCACCGACGTGTCAGTATCGTATCCGTGTTAGTGCTTCATAGATTGTTTACCTTATGGACTTGAAATTGTGGACCAAAACGCCGTTCACGACATCTTCCATAGAAGTTGTATTTCTCTCATTTTATTTATAGGTATCATTTTGTTATCATAGGAAAAGTAAGTTCTATCAGTTAGGTTATTTCTTTGGCAAGAGCATAATAATGTCATGGGCCAGATATTGGGCAGAGAATCAAGCTTTTTTGGTAGAAGCAGTTTCATATAGCTGCAATGTGGCACAGATTGTGGCTATTAGACATGGGAAGACACATAATTCAGGTGTGACCTGAACAGTCTTAGTGTTTCCTTTTATATATGGATTACATTTTTCCTTTCATTTTGTATGAGAGAGGAAATGTTCTAATTTCTATTGTTTGATGTTCTTGTTTTAGTGATTGTAACATATGGATTATTGTATTAACCATATTGATTTTAGCATTAGAAATGTGGATTATATAATTAATTTCAACAAAAATATTTATTAATACCAGAACATTAAGGAATGTGAATTATATAATTAATTTCAAATAAAACACTATTGTTTATTGGTTTAAAGTTTTCGAGTTTTATCAAAGTTAAATTTGGCCTTTTTGAATTTCAATCAATAAGAAAAAATAAAAACAAAGACGCCCACCGTGGGGCTCGAACCCACGACCACAAGGTTAAGAGCCTTGCGCTCTACCAACTGAGCTAGACGGGCTTGTTGATGATTGACTCAACCCAATTAATTAATCATTTCTAAAGTTAACAATATTCATGAAAAATTATAATGAAATAACTCAAATGAAAAGATTCACACAGCTTAAATAAGTAGTTACAATTCACCTTAATCACTTTACTTGATCAACTTATTTTTCAATGAAAATTAGTTATTGTTTAAAATTAGTAAATATTTCATACTTCTAAACTAAAAAAACAATTGATGTCAAAAGTGAAATGTACATAACTAAGAGAAAATTTATTATTGTTTCAATAACTATCTCACAAGCAAGCTAAATCCAACACAATTTCCTTAAGTAGATCATGAAAAATCATGTGATCCACCTCCAAACCAAAACATTCATCATAAAATTGAATGTTAACCCACCCATCATTTTTTGCTAAATCCCTACTTACATGATCATCTATCTTTTGACCAACTTTAAATCTCAAACACAAAGACTTACTCATATGAGTCCACACTTTATGGAGAATGTGACACCCTACCATAGAAGAGTAACCATATGACCTACCATAAATTTCCAACATTGTTTCATTAATCAAATCAAACAATACATGGTGATTACATTCACCACCTATTTTGCCACAAAATTCAGGATCATTTTCCATTTCTTCATATAGTGATGGATCAAGTGGAGTGTCTTTAGAATGCCATAGTGAGATGCTTTCATTGCTAGTGAATCCAGATATTTCAAGTACATATTTCACATAGTTGAATTCTTCTTTGAGTTTGGTGTCTACATGAATTTGAGGAATCTCATAGTTCAACTTCTTGGTTTGAATCTCCATTTTTTGAACCACATTGGTCGATTTATCACTAGACCCCGGCTTAGATATTGAACCTATCAACATTAAATAAAAAAAGTAAGTAACCGCAACACAAGCCCGTATTTAAGGGTGTGTATCGAGGGTTACTGCAAAGAGTCTAAAATTTAACACAGTTTATATGAGAAGTAGTAATAATCTCATAAATTATGAATATCATACCTGATGATTTGACAATATTACTAATCACCAAATCTTTTTTATCTATGATGGCAAAATTTTCTTGAGTCCAATCAGAAATATCTCCCTTCTGAGAAGCATAGGAAAAAGATTGAAGATCAGGTAATGAAAGAATTCTTTGAAGAGGTATCATCATTCTCAAGGGAGAAGGCTCCGTTGGTTTTCCGAATTTTAGTTTCTCTGATTGAGAGATTCTTGCTTCTGTTTTAAAGGTGTTCTTTAGCGTTTCACAATAACTTTCGAGCGGTTCTTGAAGAGACACGGACCTTCTTATGAAGCTTTTGTGTTGAACTTCTCTTTTACTAATAGGTTCTGTCAATTTCTTCAAAATTTCATTCTTCAATCGATCCGATATCCCTTGTCCTTGAGGAAGTTTATGAATGACCGAATCCATTGCAACGCGGATCTTTTCTTTACCGCTTTCGCCAGTTACATGCTCAATTTTTTGCTTGAGACTATTTTGACCCTTTGCAGAAACAGAAGAAAATTTAACATCTCTTACTATTATAAATGCTTCGTTCATATTGAAATTTCCATTTACTTTCACTTTTGCCACCGACGGCACGACCTGTTCACATGCTGTTTTTGTTGAAACAAATTGAACCGGCTTTTTTGTTTCGTTGTCGCTGTATAATCTTCGTTTCGCTTTTGTTTTTGATAATGAGTAAGGAAAAGGAAATGATTCAGACCTAGTTAGTGTTGTTTTTGCTCTTTGCAAATGCTGTTGTTTATGGAAGTGATAGACCAAAGGAAAGACGGGATCGTGACGAAATGTTAATAGTATTTTCTTGTTCATGTTGGTTGTTTCCAAACCGCCAACAAAATGCTTGCATAGATGAGTGGAAACACCAAATATATTCTTCCTTGCATTACTTTCCACTCTAAGTTTCTTTTTATCTGTAACTTGTGGCACAAGTAATTCGTTTTTCGCCGATTGTTGATGCTTGCAGCATAAGTTACATTCCGAGTAATCGCTGCTAGATGTAGCAGCATCACATTGTGACCATCCTTTTTCAACTGGAGAATGCTGTGTCACCTTTTCTTCAACCTGTCATGCTTCAAATTAGATGCTACTGTTAGAAGACACATTCGAAGACTAAGCTAACTGGCATAAGATACATTTGATGACCAAAGCGGAACGACAAAAACAATAACATGATGGTTAGAACTTACATTTAAGATGTTTAACTTGGCAAGGCTTAGGTTCTTCCTTTTGTCACAAGAGAAAGCTTCATTCCTTTGTGCAAGTACGGTTCCTACAATGAGTTTGAGTAATAAGTTTTCAAATGCCGGAAGGAAATGACATCTTTGATGTCTTGCACCATTACGATGACAAAATAAAATCTCTATTTGATTTGTCAAATTTAAACTGTCTTTAAATAAGGTCTCAGAAAACTTAAGACGACTCTGTGTTACATAACACAATCGATCGATTGAATTCCATGGCCAAATCTCAGGTGTTCATCGTTGATGTTGTAAGAGACGAGATGTAAAATTGTGCTTACCTGTAAGAGTTCTTTCGGAGTCGTCACAATTGTTGTATGCATGTCTTTTTTGTATGAAATGGTGACATAATGGATGGTGCTTAATAATATGAAAGAGGCTTTTACTATACTCAGGATATGAATCAGAATGCTTCTGCCTTCCCATGGTTCACAAGATTCACCTTTTGAAATGATCAACATTCAGATATCAAACAACAATGAAGGAAGAAATCAGATTTCATGCAAAATGAGAAGAAAAGGTTAATTACTAATTACAAATTCTAATGAAAAAAATTTTGTGATTATAAATAAACATTTACCTTTCTCTATGTCCTTTTCAAAATTTGATTGTTGATTGCATGTTACAGAATCGTCATCTTTTGGAAGAGAAAATAAAGGTTGATGATAGGTTTGTTTTACGATATAAAAAGTCAAAAATAACATGTATTTCTCACCAATGTTATCGGTTTCTTAATGATCTCATTGCATTGCTTTGATTCTATTTTTATTTGTTTTTACTTGGCAGTGATTTTATGAGAAAAAAAAATATGAACCGAAAGAATAAAATATTTTTATATTGTCAATCAATCAACGTATATTCCGTCAAATCATATGTTTGATTTTAAAATATTGGTATCATAGTATAATTTTATAATTATATCGGATGATGGGGTACAATTAATTTACACTAATACTATCAATTTTTTTTTTTAATAAATTTTTTCATTTGTTATTATATATCCGTGCACCAAATCAATTTGGAAACCCAGAACTAATTTATAAAATGAATCCAAATTAAAAATAAAAATAAAAATTATATATCAAAATTATAATTATATGTTAATTAAAAACAAATCTAATTATAATTACTTTAACTTTTGATAAATCTTATTTTTTTTCATGTTTTGAGTTTAGCATTTTTTTTAATTTATTGAATTTTTATTATAACAATTTTTTTGTTATTGTCTATTAATATTAATAAAAAAATTAGAGATTCCAAAATGTAAGGGCCTTTCAAAATTTGAACAGTACAGCTTGATGCTCCTACCCATGATCGGTGATGCTCGCACATATTTAAAGAATATAATTATTCTCTATTTTTTTATTATATGAAAAAAATTGTATCAAGGTAAATAGTTAGTGTAATGGGGTGATTTTTTTTTTTAATTTTAAGAATTGATTATATAAATTTGTTTTTAATTAAAAATGAATCGAATGTAAAGTGATTTATATTTGAATAGATTTATGTAAAATTAAGTTGAATAATAAATTTTAATGTAAAAATAATGTTTACATTCATAATGTAGTTTTTGGAAGAGTCAAATATAATTGATTTTAGAATGATTTTGAGGTATTTGATTTTTTAAAGTAGAATTGTTTTTGCATCCTGAAATGATTCAACTTGAAACTAAAATTTATAACTTTTGAGTTTGAGTTTGATTTTTAAGCTAAAATTTATTTTTCAACTCGTTTTTATATAAATGCATTCAATCATAAATCACTTTACATTCAACTTACTTTTAAACAGAATCAATTATGCAAAATCAATTCACTCAAAATCCATTCTCATCAATGCATAACCAAACACACAAAAACTACAAATTATAACTTCAAATGAAATCAATTTTGAAGACTGAATCAATTCACTTCGCATATGTTTGATTCAACGGTAAAAAAAAATTGATTTTGACTGAAATGATTATGTAAAATTGATTTTGATTAAAAATGATTTGAATATAGTGATTTATTTTTGAATAACCTTATGCAAAATTAAGTTGAATATGAAATTTCAATGTGAAAATGTTTAAACTCAAAAGCTACAAATTTTAATTTAAAGTTGAATAAATTCTAGAGGCATAATCAATTATAATTTTAAAAAAATCAAATAATTCAAAATCATTTCAAAATCAATTCTACACTTTTAGAATTGTTTTTGGGTAGCTTTACATAGGCATGAGAAAAGTGCAGGGCAAAAAACATTTTTACCTCCATTATATCCAAATCTAAATCTCTAAATACTCTATGTTCTCTACTTGATCCCCGACGGTAGGGATGAAGAATTCAAATCTAAATCCGTCTAAAACAGGTTTGGGTATCCCGATCCCACCACCATCTATGTAATGAAATCATTTTTAAAAAAAATATTTATTTTTTCCAATATTAAATTACTTTACAAATAATAAAATAAAATAATATAAAAAAATTACATACATACATTTCAAATAATAAATTACAAATTAAAATATCAAAGCATTAAACATATATTTAATATTCCAAATTATCATAACTAAATAATAAAATATATAATAAAATAAATTAAATAAATTAAATAAATTTAAGATGGATATTAGTGTATCAATTATCCAATCCATCCTATAATTTATAATAATAATAAAAAAAATCAAAATCATAATTTAAATCCAATCAAATCAATATAGGTTTTCTCCATCAAACTCTAACGAATTAGAGTGGATCTCCACATTTATGAGTTATATGAGTTATATGTTATTAACTATATCCAACCAAAGTGTCATATATCATAATTTGCTTTGTATCTTTACCATCCATGTCATTAACACCATAATAGTTTATAATATTAGTAAGTTAATTTGTTTAATTGAAAATATAATTTATTTAACATGTAACCCTTTTTCTTCTTCTTCTTTTCTTTTCTTTTTAGATATATCTCTTAGAAGTTCTAAAAATAAAAGAAAAATACACTCTTTTGTTTAACATAACCCTTCTTCTGCATTGTTTTGTATCTATATACAAGTTCAAAATATCTATTTTTTTTAGAAATTCATCCATTCAACCAATAATAAACTCTAAGATAATCAAGATTTAGGTAACAACATGATCGGCAAAAGAAGACGAAGTTTATTAAAAACTCCTAAACTCTTTCCTCTTTAATTTCACCTCTCCAATCAAGACACATACAATGTAAGGGTGTCGAAAAATTCATTAAGATGATGATGATGAAAGGGAATACTTTAGTATGTGTTAGGATGGATGCAACGCAACAAGACAAAAGACGGAGGTTAAGTACATCATCTGATCACTATTATAAGCCAAAAAAATATTTTTTTAGATTTTTTGAATAAATGATATATCTAATCATTATTATATATCAGATACATCAACTATTTAATGAACTTAAATTTTTTGTTGTTGATTATAATAATGACCATCAAATACCTCAAAGTTGAAGACAAGGAGGTTCTGTTGTTAGTAAATCCAACATTAAATAGTTAGATTCATTTAGAATAAGTTAAGAGATGTTAAATGTGGAAGATAGTTAGTTGTTTCACATTCAAGTAACTTCACACGTGATATATATAATCACTTTGGTTGTAATATTTTCATAACACTTAAGTTAATACATCATTATCACCAATATACCTTTATTCTCTCTACACTCTACTCTGTCAATTGTCTTTCTCTCTCACATTTGAGTGCAATTGAAGAGTTTTCACTAACAAATCGAGTATATAAAGCCCTTTGGTTAGTGTGTGAAGAAATAACGTATTCTAGGATGGTGACTTGCATCTGCTTCATGATGAATGCTGAAATGACATTCCACATTCTTTTCTAATTTTTTATGGCAAAAATTGGGACCGCTGACATAAGTAGATGAAGTCCCTGTTTGATTTTCAAGAGACTCTTGAAGTGGTGATCAATAACGTCTTTGAGCTTACAACTTCCGCAAATGATGGTCAACGAGTTTTTCATAAATATTTGAAGAAGAAATATTGCAACGTGTTATATTGCATTCAATCCGTTATTGGTGGTGCGAAATTTGATTGAATTGCTCATGCTGAATCCGCAAAGAAAGCATGGGATATTCTTGTAAAATATTTCGAGGGAGGTGAGAAAGTTAAAAGTGTAAAGTTGCAGTCATTGAGGAGGCAATATGAGCTACTGCATATAGGAGAAAGTGAGAAGGTTGCAACCTATGTGTCGAAGGTGTAAAATCTCGTACATTTGATGAAGATTTATGGAGAAACTATGTCAGACAAGATGACTTGGTGCGCATGATCGTGAGAAGTGGATGACGATTCCTGATATGAGTTACCATATTGCTTCTAGATACAGTGTCATATTGGGCTCGTTGTCCAGGAACCTTAACATCACTTTCTTCCCATTATTGATATCTCCATGCATAGATGTGAGTAGAAAGAAAATTATTTCAGTTGATTTTGTTAACAACAATCATTGGGTTCAAGTGAAGTTGAAACCCATTGCCTCCCATCACCGATTGATGGAACATAACTGTAGTGAAAATGCAAGAGCATGGGAAACAACATATGTGGGACGTATAATGCACTGTGAAGAAGAAGTTAGGAAGTCAAAATAATTTGTTTTGTATTGATATTGTAACACTTTTTACATTATATGTGTATATTTTATCGAATATATTTTGTTAAAATTATCAAAAACTTATGAAATTTTCAAAACTCACCATTTCCTATCGATTTTTTCATATATTCGAAAATTTTGGTATGTTCCAGATTTTTCAAAATATCCGGTACGTTTTATAGGTTATCAGAATTTTCAAAATATCCGACATACATGCATTAGATATTTTTAAAAACTGGTATTCTTCATTCAATTATTAGAAAATAATGTTTTTTTTATCGGAAATTATTGATATTTTTCCCAAAGATCTCAAAATATCTGGCATTTTTTTATAATTTTCGATATTTCTTCATATAAACAAAAAAAATCCGATAACCTTTTGAAAAATGTGATAATTACCTGTACTTTTAAAAATCTCGAATTATTAAACAAAGATATAAAGATAAACGCATCGCTTATGTGAGGGTCTGAGGTCAAACTTGGAGTCACATGATATATTCTCAGGTTTAATTCAATAATTTTAAGGCCGAGTTGTCCATCTTTACAACTCTAGTTTAATTAAATAATTTTTTTTATCGATTGAGCCACTTTTTTTATATTCTTAACATTTGTTTCATGTTATAGTCAATTGTATAGTTAACACTCAATATTTGAATCAAGATTATCGTAATTGCGAGACATTGATAGATTATCTCATATAATGGAAAATATCCAAATAAATAAATTTAAATATTTGGTCATTTTGCATGTTTTGTATAGAAATAGAAGCGATCTTTGAAGATGTGAAAAAACACAAGAAATGGGGGTTTGAATTGGATTTTATAAGCAAAAGCTTTTTCTAAAACAAGAACACCACTAACAAGTTAATAACAAAGAGATAAAAACACAAGTATTTTTATCCTGGTTTGCTTGAAACTCAAAGCTAATCCAGTCCACCCGCCAATGTGATTTTATCTTATACACAAGGACTTAATCTACTATAATAAACAGATTACAACAAACACAAAGAATAACCTTGTTTGTCTTCTCAAGGATCCAACTATACCATAGTCTCCTTAAGGACTCACAAAGAAAAACCTTCTTTGTCTTCTCAAGGTTTTCCTCCTTAAGGAATCAAACAAATAGTTTGAGTAAGATTTTATGTGTTACAAGATGCTCATATACAAGCAGATTTTACACAAATGAATAACAAACACTTAAAGAAAATCTGTGTACAAAAGAATAATAGTTTTTTCACAAAGAAATATACTTGTCAAAATATTGTGTCATCGACGTTTTTCTCCAACTCTCCAAGTCTTACTTATATAACATAAGCATAAGTCTGTTGGAGGGAAAAATGGAGAAAGCTCATTTGAGCGGCTGTCCACTATTGGATGGGAAAAGAGTGATACTACGTACTGTCCTTCGCCCACAAACTCAGTGACAAGTGGGATGTATAATACTGTCCTTGCCCATGAAATCAGGTAGTGGAAAGGATGTTCGATTTGTACTATGTACTATTTGATCACGTTCCTAGTTTGATCTTATCTTCAAGTTCATTGGCTTCTGATGAAAGTTGATGAAGCATGAAATGAAGAAACATAAAGCTGGATTCAGAAACTTCAGAATCTTTGGTCAGAACCTTGACAATGTCAGTAGTCTGGCTTGAGATCTTCAGAATCTTCAGAGTCTTCAGAATCCTCAGTCAGAACCATGATAACTTCAATTGTCTGGCTGAGATCTTCAAAATCTTCAACTGTATACCACAACATCAGAAGCTTGTCATTCTTCAGAAGTTTGGTAATCAAAGTCACGTCCATAAGCATGAACTGAGAGAATATTGCAACAACAACATAATGTCTCCTCAGAAGCCTCTCATGAGTGAATCAACACAGAATCATAAAGATCATTGCAACAACAATATTGAACATCTTTCAGAACTTTTAATAGCTGGTGCAGAAGCGAATTTGGAATACATCGTTCAGAAACTGATGACATTGCACATCATATATTCAGAATCGGAACTGGTTGTTAAAGCTACACAATAACAAACCATTAGGGTACCAAAATTACTCTCACACAAATACAACATTGTTATCATCAAAACTCAAGGTATAAATGCATAAACAAATCTTGTTCTAACAATCTCCCCCTTTTTGATGATTACAAAATATGTATTTTGATGAACAGTTTTGTATAGGGTAATCACCGAAGAATACATCTTACAGAAGCACAAAGCTCCCTCTGAGATGCATAATCCTATAAATATAAAATCATAATGAAAGAATACTTTCTTGATTAACCTTTTTGAAATACCAGAGTGAATTTTCTGTCAAAATCTGATTTATCTTCAAAAGTTGATTGATGTTGTCCAGAGTACTGGTTTGATAACATCATCATTCAGACATGATTTACTTCAGAAGCTATGTTGAGTTAGTTTGAAGAAACTTTAGAGATGGTTATCTTATTTAAAATAGCTGGTTTTCTTATCAGAACCTTAATTTTTCAAGTCTGGTTACTATAGAAGAAAATCTCCCTTATAGCTGGATTCTAAAACCATGATTTTCAGAAACAACTATTCAGAAACACTTCAATGCTCAGTACTCAATGTTCTAGGTTCAGAACATGAATATTAGTTCTTTGAATATGATATTCAATTATTAACATGAAGGAGTTCAGACACAGATAGAAGACCATTTCATCAGAAATTGGTAACTTATATTCTGATCTTTGATACTTTATGATATCTTTAGATGTTTGATTTTAACCACTATGATTCTTGAGATATGACCCTGCAAAACACTTAAAAAACTCTTTTCGAAGTAGTTGTTAGCAGAAAACATTAATCAACGTTTGAGTTTTTTAATTAAAGAAATTAGATATCAAAATAAACACTAATTCTTCCCCTTAGACACACTATGTTTTCTCCCCTTTGTCATAAATCAAAAATACATAAGACAAAATAATTAAGTAAATGAAGAGAAACAAACATGTTTCATTGAAAATGCCAAAAGGTAGTGAAAGATACAACTGATAAAACAAAATAAATTTAAGAAACTAAAAAAGGCTAAGGGTTCTGAGGAGGTGGAGGAAGTCTTGAGATAATTAACTGAAATAAGAGATTCAGTTTGTCTAGATGCTCCCTGACCCTTGCATTGTCAGCCTTGATTTCCTCAATAGTCTTCAGAAGTGCAACAGGAATAGGTTGAGAGGCAGAAGCTTCAAAAATGACAATTTGAGTAGCAACTTCTTCCATAGCACAGTCTTGCAGTTCAGAAGCAGCATCAACTTCTGGAGTAGACTCAGCGTGCTGAACAACCAAAGTTTAAAGAACAACTTCTTCTTCCATAACTTCAGGAGTAACTTTCTTGATTTCTGGAGTAAGAAGACAAAGTTGAGAGTTTCTTAACTTCTAGAGTTCCATTAAGGGAACAAAACCTGAACGAAATTTTCTTTCAGCAAGTGTATACCCAAAATTCTTCATATTAGAAATCTTGGAATCCATCCAGCTTCTGTAAGCTTCCCATGCCAAATCACTTGCATCCGGATTCACTAAGAACAACTGATAGCCATTTCTTCATGCAGACGACTTTTAGATTCTGACTTAAATTTCCTCAGAATCTTACCAATGTTAGGGGAGAAACTTTGGTGGTTGTTTGAGGCAGTTAACAGTGAGGTTGATTCTAGAATCATCAAAGTCAAGACCATAGACGAAAGGAAATGACATGACAATAATAGGAGGTGATTCAAGGTCAGGTGAAGTTGGTTCAGGTTCAAAGTTGAACACACCGTCGGGAGTTCCATCAGAAACTCTTGAAGGAGTTGTTCTGGGGGTTGTGATATTTGGATTTGTTGGTTGGGGAACATAATACATGGTGGTAAGATGGGTGAATTTTGTAATTATGAAGGATATGATGGTAATGGCATATGTTGTTGGTCTATCAAAGGTTCATAAACTAAAGGGATTTATGTGATAGGATTTATAGTGGTTGATTGAGGTGGTGGAAGTGGGGTATGTTTAGACATAATGCGTTGAGATGAAGGAGGGGGTTGGATTGGTAACATCCTTTTAGAGAGAATTGAATCAGAATTAAATTAAGTGTTATCAGAAGGAAGCTTACCATATGCCATATCAGAAGCTCTTGAAGTAGACTAGACGACTCTAGAAGTATCCTTCAAAAGCCTTGCTTTCTAGCGCCTACTTAGAGGCACCTCGTCTTCATCCAGAAAGACAACAATCTTCTTCTTCTTATGAGACCTAGAAGACCCTTCTCCTCTGAATTCCTTCTTCCTCTTTCCATGAATATCTGGATAAGTCTCATGAAAGTTGAATGGATCCACCATTGGTTCAATTCCATCCCTCAAATAACTTTCTAGATATGCCATAAGAACCTCTAGAGGATCAATATTAGTGAAGATTAGGTAGTTGTCAATGGGATTCCTTGTTTCACAGATAACATCTTTAGAAAGAATGAAAGTTGGCATTTGAATTCTAGAAATGAGACTTATACTCTTCATATTCTTCCCCCAGAATACCTTCCCAGCATCCCTCACAAGTTTTTTCTGTTAATCCACTGACCAGAAGGTCATCTACTAGACCATTCTCCACGAGAATGTCAAAAATTAGTCTACCTTTGGGAATGAGCTTGCTCTTTGTCTTCTTCGAACATCCACCAGTTCTGGATTCTCGGATAGAAACCCTCATGAACTTGAACAAAATGGAGGGAAGTTCCAACTTGACACCCTTCTCTAGACAGAATAGCATGAACTTCTGACGAGTGTTGATGTAGTCAGAACTATTGGTGCTAAGACTGTGATGAATGCAACCCAAGATAATTTTGAACCAAACTCTTAGGTGCTTAGTCAATTCCTTAGCATTGGGACCATTGTCATCCTCAAAATTTGTTTCTTCTTTGAAGATAGTTGGAGCAATAACAACTTCTCTCCTAACATTAATATTTGCACTATGTATCATTTTCCGTTTACCATCGTGAGAGATTAAATCAGCGATGGACTTCTCAGTAATAACTATTTTCCTTTTCATGACATAGGAAGTAATAGTTTCCTTTTCAGCAATGACATGAACCCAGAACTGCTTCACTAAAACTGGAGGCATGTAAGTCTCTCGAAGAAGGTTTTCCAACCTTGAAGTTCCAAAGTTTTAGAGAAATCAAAACCATTTTCCTTCAAATTCTTGAAATATAAGATTATTTCTCATAAAACCATTAACTCATTAACATGATTGTGAAGAGTTAATTCTGGTATCCTGTAAGACCCCAATTTTGATCCCTAAGATCCCTCATGCCATCTCATAGCTTTGCATTAGCATTGGGATCACACCTTGGTATTCTCCTCACCTATCATTCATTGGGTTTGCATTGGAATATATAACCAAGCATATATAATTTTATCATACTTTATTTTCTTTGTTTACTAACCAAAATACAAAAATATGTCTAATGTAACTTTGTTTCTTTTGTAGGTAATGTGTGTGTCCATCTGTGCCTCACCAAGCCCACAACTAGGGTTTGAGACTCTCAACATAAGATATCAATCAAGAAAAGGTACAAATTGGTTCCAAGAATTATAAATGGATCCCCATGTTCTTTATTTGTCATTTTGATCAAGAATTCATCAAGAGTTTGAAGCTTGTTTGTCAAGGAAGCCCTAATTCATCTGGGCATCTTGTGTGCCTTCCTCAGCAAGTTTATTCAACATTTGGTCAAATATATCAAGGGATACTTAATTTTACATCATCATAAGCATATATGATCCTCCATGAGCCTCTAAGAGCAAAGGAACTTCAAGTGTACAAGATGGTTCAAGGAAGTTGATCAGGAAAGTCAATTGGTCAAATCTAGGGTTTCCTAGACCCTATCTCCTACACTTTTTGTCATATGAAGATGATTCCAAGAGAAAATTTACTATTTATGGCATTACAAACATCTTTCATGTTGTTCTCAAGAGCTAATTTTGATTGGAAAGTCACTTTTTATGGTGAAAGCTTATAGGTCATTTTGTCTGTGCCCTAGATAGGAGATCAACTTCTCAGAACCATAACTTCCTCAATTTTTATGATATGAAGATGATCCAACTCTCATGATTAATTTCAAGATGTATTATTAAACTTTCATTCTTTTATAAAGATCATATTCTACTTGAAAGGTCATGTACCATGAGGAAACATTATAGGTCCATTTTGGTCCTCATCATTGAATAATCAAATTTCCTTAATTTCTAAAATCCATAACTCCATCATCCAAGTTCCAAATGGTGTCAAATTTGTGATCAAATTGAAAAGGCTACAAATTTTTAGAAGGAACCAAATTAATTTGAAGCTCACATCAAAAGTTATTCAAGGTGGAAAAAGGGGTCATTTGACTTATAACTTAGAAAAATTTCTAAGTATGTTTGATTCTTCCAACTTTAAGGCCAACTTTCTCCATGTTCCAAGCTTCAAATGGAAAAAGTCCCAACATAAAAGTTGTTCCTTATGATGATAACTTTCCAAAAACTCCAAGATCACTTTATTTGGACGAGAATTTAAGGAGTTGCATAGGGGTTCTGTTCATGGCTTGATATAGCAAGTTTCAAACTCCAAGCATGGTACAACTTTGCATGGCTTCATGTGATGACTTCAGCAACCATTTGGCACGAATTTGAGTGGATTTCAATAATTGTTTGGGCCTGAATATGCACCCATGCACCAAGATTACTCAATTTTTGTCCAAATTTAGAAAGGTGTGGAAATCATTTCCTTGGCATATAAATTGAAGTGCAATGGCTCATAATCAATGGGGAACCCTGCCCAAGCTTTGCCAACCATTTCCATAACCTCATATCAGAGAATACCATGAAGATTTCTCTTGAAATCGAGTTTTTTTCAACTCCAGTTTGTGAAGAAAAACTCCAAGGATTCAATCCCTTTTTCATTCCATTGGACTTCTGCAAACAAGAGGGGAAAATCACTTGGGATTGCATCAAGAATCAAGCTTAAAAGCTTCTGACTGAAGGTGAATTTCATCAAACTTCTTCTCTTCGATTCTCCCTCAATATTTTAGATATGGACTCAATTTTGTGATGACTGAAGTCCTACCAATATAGGCAATGTGACTGAGTTGCTTTGAGCTTGAATCGAAGCAACTAAAGTTGGACACCTCGATTTTCATCTCCACTTTTCTGATAGAATAAATGGAAGTGATATTTGTGATCCTTGCAATTTTCTCTTTAAAATGATGTATGATCCATGAACTTCGGTGCACCTTTGGTTTGGACAGTCCGGTGACCCTCACCGGAGAAGATGACCGGAGCTAGGGCTCCGGTGGTGTTGTGACAAGTCTCTCACCTTTGGATCTTTTTCCCATATTTGAATCATGGCCCCTGCTTTTGATTACCACACGTGGGTGCTTTGACTGAGGCACATGTGGAACGCGCGCTAGTGGCCATCAGATCTGCCACCTCAATTAATGAGGGAGATCTGATGGCTCTTGTTTTTTCTGCTTTTATTTTATTTTTAAAATAGCTATTTTTACAAAATTAATCATAAATTCATTTTTGATCCAAAAATTATGGGACCGACACCAAAAACTCACAAATATTTTCCTCTTCACATTTTTGATTTAAAATTAAGTTTTGGATTAAGTTTGATATTTTTGGTGAATTTTATGATTTTTAACTTGTTTTAATTAGTTTTTAATTACTTCTGAATTTTGAAAAATGCCAAAGAAAATTAGTCAACGATCCTTTGACTTTGTTTGACCTATGATAAATCCCTTGGCCATTTCTTTGGAGTTTTGAAGGGGTTTTAGGTTTTTAATCTCTTAAAATTTACTCTCTTCATTTTTAAAATTGTTTTAATTTGGTTTATTTGATTTAATGTTTTGTTGAGCTTTTGTTTTGACTTTGTGTTGACCTTACTTCTGTTTGGCCTTGGTCTTGGTTGAATTGGACTTTGATTTGGTCATTATCATTGGATTTAGGGGGTTGATGAAGTTTGAACTTTATCCCTCATGATGAATGAATGGTATTGATCAAGTGAGGTTCATCCCTTGACCAATTTGGTATCCTTTTCTCTTCATCTCTTCATCTTCATCTCATTTCTTTCACAATCATTTCTTATCCAATGACTTCTCATGGATCAATAGCTAATTGATTCATCAATGACCTTGTGTCAGATGAATCAACCTGAGTTTGATTGAGATATACCCATCCCCTCTTATTTTTGTGTGTGGTATGCTTTAGGAGCTTGGTCTTGATACCTTGTCTCTAGCATGCATTAACACCAACATTATTATTGACCGATCTTAGATAGTTGTGACTTCTACATAAGTCCAATTACGATTGCTTAACATAACGCTAAATTTGTCCCAAAGGCAATGACATTTTTGTAAGTGAGATTGTAAGTCTCATATTCCTCATGGTATTGTGTGACTACTGATAAGAAAAAAAATTATGAAGAGTATATCTTCTTTGATAACCCGGGAACGTGTAACTACTGATAAGCAAGATATTGCTCATCACATTCTTAATCACTTTACCAATATTTTTATCTCTAATATTCCTTTGATATATGATATGGATCGGGTTGATAAGGGGATACCTAGCCTCATTGATAACAATATAAACAATAGCCTTTCAATGATTCCCTCCAATCTTGAGATCAAGGAAATTGGTTTTTGCCTAATAAAGGAGAGTGCACCTGGGCGATATGGCTTTGGTCCTTATTTCTTCCAAAGTTTTTGGAATATTATCCATCTGGATGTGGTGTAAGTAATCATAGAGTTCTTCACAACTAGTTGTATTTTATCAAATTTTAATGCTAACACCCAAATTCTCATTCAAAGGGACAACACTCCAAATGCTATTGATTACTATAGGCCAATTGCAATGGCAAATTTCAAGTTCAAAGTAATATGAAAAATCTTGGATAATAGACTTTCTACCATACTTCCCATAATCATCATCTTAATTATGTCGTTGGCAAACCTTGAAGTTTTATCATCTAATTCGATTGGCCCCTTTGCTAACCTACGGTTAAATGATCTTCACATATCGTTCACATATTCATCGATCTTCAACTCAATAAGATTGTATTTCACCATTCTGTCAATATCAATCAAATCTTCATGAAGCTCGATCTTTTTCACTTTTTTGTTTTCGTATCAGACAACAATTCATTCAACTTAGGCGTCAAAGCGGCGAGAGATGTGGTGCCATCTGGAAGCCAGAACTCTACGGGAGGTGAAGCTCCGTTGAAGTACACTTCTGCCTTAATAAAAAATTGAGGAAGAGACATTTTGAGACATTTTTATCAAACAACAGATGACTCCCTATTTATACAACTTTACATTTATTCTGGACCACACAAAACTGTTAGTGCAACCACAGTCGTCCAAAACTACCGGCAAAATCTTGAGCATTTAAAATTTCAAACAAATAACACTATCAAAAATTTCACTTTGGTTGAAATTTCCAGTATAAAATGGTAATTTTAGAATTTTCGGTATGATTTGTAAATTCACGGAAATTTCATAAATTCCAATTTATCACAAATTTAATATACACTATCGAAATTTTAGTTTGTACCACAAATTTTGATTTGTCTATAAAAAGTTTTGCACAAAATTTTGATTAAAATTTTTGTCAGAGACAATTTTAAAATTTTAAAACTACGAAGGATGCCAAATATAACTGGGGATGACAAGTTAAATTCTCCATCTTCCTATGTCAAATTGTAAAGAGTTTTGTTTGCGTACTGTTCTTAACCTTCATTTTGCTATAATATTTTCCATCATTAAGACTCATTATTTTTTTAATCAATTTTTCTAAGAGAGTTGCATACTTAAAATAACATGCTAAAAATATATTGTTCTCTTTGAAGGACAGAATTAAGTATTAAATTAAAATTATATGATAGTCTAAATGATTTTATTTTTACTAATAGTTAACAACCAAACAATCAATAACTTACATAATTTTACATAGAAGTCATGTCATGATCCCTGATATTTTGGAAAATCAAAGTTAAATGCCGTCTATAAAACTTTAAAATAGACAAACTATTATTTAAATTCTAAATTACAATGAAATCTTCACACATTTTAAGAAAATGCAGTTTCACTATATAGATATATTACTAATATTTTTATTATTTGAGGATTAGTTACAATACATTTTCTAAACCAACTTGAGTGGAGTGCTAATGCAAACTCGTTTTAACTTTGTTGGCTATGCTGACAATAATAACATCTAAAGAAAAAAGTGATTTGAGTCAAGTTTTACAAAGTACTAAGAATCTTAATTAAAGTAGGAGAATAATATTAATCTGTAACCGCAGTATATTTAGGCATGGTGGGGTCATCTCTCGTGCTTGTTGATAATTCCAAAATTGCTACATTTGATTGGATAAAATGAGGCATATCATTCCTTTTACCCCATAAAAAGGAATATAATCCCATTATGATTAAAGCCATGCCGAGTAACCTGCAAAAAGATTTTTGACTTAGTCATTTTTTTTAGAATTGATTAAAAAAGTAATTAGAATCATTGCATAAATAGTGTAAGTTGACAATATATATATCAATAATAAAATTTTGAATTATAATGAAAAGTTAAGGGGATAATAAATAACAAACATTATGATAATAGTGTCTAAGTTAAGTTAAAACGTTAGTTCAAATAAAACTAAATGTCATCCATCCATTAATATTATAGTTGTCAAAATGACTCTTCGATCTTAAATGAGTCTGTCATAAGCGGGTCTCCGGCTTTTAATATTGGGACAAAAATATTATGTTGTAATATAAATTCAAAAATTACTATCCAAATCCGTTTTAGATGAGTTTCGAACTATCCATTTCTAAATGGTTTTTTTTCATAAAAAATTAAAATAAAAACTTCAAATATTTATTATAAATGAAATTAAAAATTATATTATTTTAGACATAATATATTTTCAAGTACTCTATTATCTTTTATAACAATCATAATGTGTTTTTAAATACAACACATGTTTAAACTGTATAGATTTAATACTTGAATATTAACATAAGAGAAACTAATAGAATACGAGGAAAAAATATTGATTATATTGATATATAAAACTTAAAAAAGAATGATTGAATATAATAGAAATAAAATTCAATGATGTCATAATAATCAATATATTATTTTGGAATAAGACAATATGAATATTAATATATTTAAAAAAAAATTATAGTTATGCAGGGCTAATGGATCCACACTTCATATGAGTTATCCATAATGGGTAGCGGACTTTTTAGGATCGAACTAAAAAAGTTATAAAATATGGATTCTAGTTTTAAGATCCAAAGCCTATGATTTTTCGGATCTGACGGACCGGTCCATATAGACTAGACATTTTGACGATTCTAATTAATATTATGATAAAAAATAATGTGATGAAGGAAAAAGTATTCATACGTTCCAAGTTGTATTGGTTCACCAAATATAAAACTCTCTGATATGGCAACAAAAATAAGAGCCAATGGATTGAACATCGATGGATAAGTTGGTCCTTTTATTGTTATTGTCCATGATATTAAACAAAATGTTGCAGCAGTAGCCAATACTCCCTTCATAAATAAATTCAAATCATTAGTATTCATGATCCAAATTAATAGTACAGTCTCAAAATAAATCAAATAAAAGATATTACAACAATAATCTTACCGCATAGACTATAGTAATAAGTTGTAAATTAAATCCTAGTTTCCAAGCTTCCTTGTTGAAATTTATGCCTGCACCTATTACTGCTGACTGAATTGCTGTCATAAAGCATGATATCATTGTTGTCCAATATCTAAATGGAAATACTTTAGCCAACCGAACCTATTCATATTTAGATTCATATCAATTATTTGTTTCACAATAAATATTCACTACTTAGAAGTGTAATGGGAGGAAATACATACTTGCATGATAAACCAAGCTGTAGAACAACAGCATGATGCAATCAAAAAGAAAGTGCCACGAAGCATGTGGCTTTTATGTGCTCCAACAATAATAGTCTCATCATGGTGACTATGATTACCAATATAAAATTTCTTTCCTTTGTAAAGGCTTATAGATAATGCTCCACCAACACATAAAATTGCCCCAAGGCATTTAGTTATACCACCCCATGTCCTAATATTTAGATCTTCCATTCTGCAATACTCATCCATAATTTATATGCATATGTGAATTTTTTTTCATGAACATGATGAATTTGTCTTAATAAATTTTGATATTACCTTAAAATGATAGATATAAAAAATGTGAAAATAGGAATCATGTTGAGAAAATTGACAGAGTAAGTAGCAGATGTATCTCGAAGACCATAATAAAATAATCCTATAGCCATTGTCATCCTGTCATGTAGATAATATCACTTTATTAGAAATTAATATATAATTTCCTTTAATGAATCCAATGCTAAAATTTAATGTTACACTATATTAATAAATTCTTCTAACCATCACTAAGTTTTGTTATGACAGTCATTAAAGTGATATTTTGTAATATTTATTTCTTTTTAACTATTTGACTTAGTGCTCTAGGTCTAAGGACACTAATTAATTTACTATTTTTTTCTTCGTATTATGGTTTCCCTAATTGATGTTGTAAGAATCAGTTTAGCTGTAAATAGCATATTAGGATGTTGTCATGTTGACATGGAATAGGATTTTAAAATAATAAGAGCATTAATATTAGGAAACGAATATGCAGGGATGCAGATGACCACTTCACAACGGCTATGAAAGTGTTAGGACATCTTAATTTACTCTCTATAATAGAGATATAATGAATTTTTTAAATGCTAAACACTCGTAAGCTCCCCCTTCATCTATGCCGACCACTTTGTTCTATTAAGCTTCTTGTATAGACGAAGTTGATATTATTCTCAGGTGGATTGTATGGACAAGGTTTCCCAAAGATACATCATATAGTATAGATGGTTTGCGAGTCTAAAACACATTTCATTCATTGTGCGGACAAAGTTCTTATGAGGCAAGATATATTTTATATACAACCACTCTAGCTATTAACTTATGAATATGAAGAGAAAATGTGTAATGAGTTAGGAAGAGTTTGTAGCTTCCGCGTCCTTGACACTCTTATTAAAGCATTATGGTGGGATATGCTCTATTATTGTAGATTCAATTTGGATTCTTCTAATATCCAAGGTTTCTTATAGGGGATGATATTTGATAAAGATTTTATATAGGGGTTGTCCATGAAGAGAGTTATTAGTGATTTTGAATTAATGTATCTTCTTTCACGGTTAGATTCATAGAGTGATATTCTTCTAATTCAATCATGTATAGATATCACGAAACTATTTTTTGGCCTAAGAATGCGTCAATCGATTTACAAAGGAGAGACAAATATTTCTTTTATAAAGAGTTCTGAAGGGCGTTTAAAAACATCATGGTTGATGGAGGTGCTTTCTTTAGGGACATTCAATGGAGGATGACTTATTTACCTATTAGAGTTAGGGATTATAATTGTAATAAACTACATAGGCTATTGTGACTTCTAAACGCCAATTTTGAGTGTTACAAGAACATATATTGAGAGACACTGTGATATATGATATATACTATAGTTTTGACAAAATTTTGGATGGTCTTAGCTTTACAATTCCAAAATTTGAAATTTGAAGTTTTACTAGCAGGGACACCGTCCCCCTAAAACCCAACATATTTTTGTGAGTGATCTTTTTAATAAAAGTGTTCAGAACACAAAAGTAAAGATTGACATTACCACAAGACAAAAAAATAGTTTTGGTTATTTTCAAACAATATAAGCTCGTGATTTACTCCTAAATATTCCTAATGATGGGATATGGAAAGATAGGTCACTGCTAGAGTATCATACCATCCTTAGGTATCTCTTTCTAATTTCCTTATTTCTTATTGTTGAAGTTTGCTCAGTTTTTCGTAAGGATCTTTCAGGCTTCAATTAGTTACATGATTTTGTCAGGGATGTCTTTTTTATATATTTCAGTGGGTGAGAGTATCTTTGAAGAAACATTCATATGTAATTTCTTAATTGATCCATGAAAGGGAAGTTCAACACTTAGGCTAAAAGATATTCATGTGTATGGCTAGGTAAGAGGAAATCATGCATGTGTGGACTTAAGGGTAGTACAAAAAAATTGTATTCTCGCATATCTAAAGGATAATTTTCAAGAGAATAGTTTAATGTTAAAACTTTACTACTATTTCTATTTTTAACTATATTAAATTATTTTTAACCATATCAATAAAATGTATATTTGTTCATTAATATCAATAATATATATATATATATATATATATATATATATATATATATATATATATATATATATATATTATATATATATATATATATATATATATATATATATATATATATATATATATATATATAATATATATATATATATATATATATATATATATTATTTTTGTTGAGAATGTAGCAAGTGTGAGTAGTGTGGGTAATAGTCTCACATTGATTGGAAATGTGGAGACTTGAGCATTTATACATGAGAGAATCCACTCACCTATCATCTTAAAGTTTTTGGTGAATATGTAGTGTGTCTCTCACAAAAGTGTTGCTCTAGAAAAAGAAGTCCCACAATATTCAATGCTCCATTATGAAAAACTCCTCAAACACATGGTATCATGAGTCTTTGGTTCGAGAAAGAGATATGCTTACTTGTATCGAAAAGTCAATGGCACCATAAAGGTGACGAGTAAGAAACGTTTTGTTGAAGAGTGTCAACAGTGTCACAAGGGTGGTGAGTAAGAAATGGAAGTAGTACAAGAGTTTGTGGAAGTAAGAAGAGCTTCCACTTAAGGGGGAATATTATGGACTCACACTTGAGGGAGAGTGTTGAGAATGTATCAAGTGTGAGTAGTGTGGGTAATAGTCTCATTGATTGCAAAATATGGAGACTTGAACATTTATAAGTGAGAGAACCCACCCACCTATCACCTTAAGGTTTTGGATGAATATGTGGTGTGTCTCTCACAAAAATGTTGCTACAAAAAACATCTCACAATGTTCAATGATCCCTAGGGAAGAACTCCCCCAACATATATAATGGACACATTAATCACACTACAATATAATGGACACATTAATCACACTACAATCTCAAAACTGAAATAAATAAGTGTTTGTATTTAATGAGAGAGAAGTATTATCGAGTGTTTTATAATATTTTATTATGGAAGACTTTTCTTTTTTTAAATCAAATACTCCCTCCGTTTCTTTTTAAGTGTCATTTTTTGACTTTTTACATATACCAAGGAAGCTAATTATTATTGTTACTTTTCAAACAATAATTCTTGTTTTACCTATAATATCCCTAATTATTTATTACATTTATTTTACTTTTTTTCTCTCTATAATAATTACCTAGGGATAATTTTGACAAAATTGCAATTAATACTATCTTAAACTTTGCAAGTGACAATTAAAAAGAAACCATTTTTTAATAAAAAAATGGACACTTAAAAAGAAACGGAGGGAGTACTAAAAAAATAACAAGAAATATTATACTTACCCCACTAATGCATTAAGGAAAAGCCAGATCCAAACTTTCCAATTGAAATTGAACGTCTTCGCATGTTCTCTGCAATCATAAGTAACCAAAAAAATATCATATCACTATACTCATCTTAATTATTTTTCTAAGTTTCCTAATAATGGTCTTAGTTTATCATTTCACTATATAATAATATATGATAAATGAATGAAGGGAAAACATAAATATACCCTAATACTTATATTAACTATTAGTATATTTCAATTGTCATAAATGTAAATCAACTATGCTATGAGGAAATTTATTGGGGGAAATGTGCTTTGGCGATTTTTTAAGTGACCCTAGTGACATAGACCACACCACCGAAACCTAACTTCGTCTTCTCCATCATCCATCATCATGAATACTTTTATCAATACATGGACATGTTTAGATAACCACGAGATGGATGGCACAATGGAAAAAATCAGGGTGATAGAAGGGAAACAAATTGAACCAACAAAGTCAACCAAAACATTTGCAGTTACCTCAATGATGTCTAAAAGGGGGTAGATTTCCCTTTCGCAACTACCTCAACTATGTCTAAAATAGGGTAGATTTCTTATTGAAATACCATAGGATAGTATTTGAATGGAGTTGAAGCTTTTAAATACTATCTTCATATACGTGTTGTATGGCCGAAAGGGAGTATACCGTTGACCGTGAATGCCTTGAAGAACAAGACTTCACCTATGTGGAAGGGCATCTCAAAATGGGGTATCATTTTGCTGGGAAAATGGTTGTATGAGTTTTCCTTCACTTCGCTGGAAGATGTCGGGTGGGATAGGTCTTCTCCATTGTGGAATCTTGACCCTGGTTACTTGAATCTTTTTGCGTGGTCAAGAGACTTTAACCCTAATTTATAGAAAAACTCTTTAGCTCGAGTTTAGGTTTGAATGTATGGCTTGTCCCAAGAATACTAGAGACCGGGAATACACTTTTCCATTACTAGCAGCATAGGCACCTCTATTTGCACTAATTCTTTTGCCTCAAAGCCAATGATGGCAGAATAATTGGAATTTTTGCTCGTACATTGGTGGAATTTGACATGTCTCAACCTTTAGGCTATAAGGTCTTCGTTGAAAGAAATAACTATGATTTCTTTATGGAAATGGACTATGAAAATTCCACTCATTTTGTAGTCATTGCAACGTGACTATTTATAACTTAGACTCTTGCTTCAAAAAGGAATAAAAGGATCCAAAACAAGCACACATGCCTAAGACTAAGAATAAGGTAGAACCTAGTAAAAAAATGTTCAAGTTAATGACAAAAGACAATGGGATAACCAGGTTAGTACTGGTAACTCTTTTAGGGAAGACATAATTGAGGACACTAGATTGGAAAATCAAGATAACCCATTGGTGGACTTTGAGCTAGAGGCCCATTTGGAAAAGACTAGTTAAAAAAATGTCATAAATATAAAGTGGGAGACTAGTGATATTTATAAATACTAAATATTTTGGAATAGAAACGATAACAAATAGATCTGATAGTTCTTATTTGGTAGATGGGTTGATGGGGCTTTAACTCAGAACTTTTAATTGAAATGATCCATTTTCTACTATGAGTTAGATTTGATTAATGACCTTATTCTGATTATCACATAGACTATTTTTTTTTATTATAATCGCTAGTAATGGCCTACAAAGAAGGTGATGACTACTCTACTTTATCTACCTATATTTCTCTTTTTGAGGAAAGTTCTATATTACTAATATCTCATATAGTGGGTTGGGAGATATTATGGTTTCAATTTGATGTAGTTCTCCCTTCTCCCTTAAAATTTGGTTGTCTTCTTTCGTCATTCTCTCCAAGATAAAATCACCTATAGAGAAAATCTACATAAGAGATAGATTATTTTTTACTTTTTTGGTCTTACTGTTAGGTTAAGAGTCCAACCTATTGAATTTATCTCCCACTTGTTTTTCACTTGTAGTATTGCAGGAAACATATGGTATATGATCTTCTAATGGCTAGGGAATGTATTAGTTTTGTCGATAAATATTACCTAACTTTTTAAGGTTTTCTTCTCCATAGGAAGACTGGTTAAGATTATAGGAGAGTTTTATCATGATTTGGTACTCAGTTGTGCGGACTATCTGGAAATTCTAGAATGACTACGTCTTTAAGAATTCACCAATTAAGAAGGAGGGCATATAAGATAAGGACATATCTCTTTCCTAAAAAAGGTATCTTGGCAGATTGGTGATTAATTCTTGTTCTTTTTCTAACTGCATAATGAATCATGTTCCTATTTGAACCAAGAGCGATTCGAGAGTATGATCTAGTTATTTTGAGGCACATTCTTAAACAATTCTTAAAGGATGTTTCTATGTTGATGGTGATTATGTTTCTGAGGCTCTAGCATATTTTAACTAGTGGTCAATGTATTTCCCAAAACTTTTCTTTTGACTTTGATATATATAATATATATATATATATATATATATATATATATATATATATATATATATAATATATATATATATATATATATATATATATATATATATATATATATATATTATATATATATATATATATATATATATATATATATATAATTTACATAAAATTGTAGTATTTTAATGTTATTGAATGTGTTCAGATCAACTATTAAATTCAATATGTTTATATTAGTATTGAACATAAATATAAAAAGTGTAAACATATATGTTACAAATGGTTTATTAAGTGTTTATATATGTGTAACTTTATATATCTTAATAAGTGAGACTATTTAATAATCAATATAAAGTAATCAAAGCGTATGTTATTATTAGTTAATAAATTATACATGCAAGGAAATTAAAGAAGAAGTAAAAATTGAGATAAAAAATACACTAACAAATATCAAACTCAAAGAACAAAAGAGAATTCTGAAGTTCAAGTTAAAGATTAGTGCTACTAGAAATTAAAACAACATGTATAAAGGATTATTGAAACAATTTAAATAATAATTATTATTATAGAAATAAAAAATGAATTACCTTTCAAAATAGAGTGCAAAGGGAACAACACAAATAGCACCAATAATATATCGATAAGTAATGAATGCAAAAATGAAAGTACCCCGAACCAAGATTACCCTTGACAAAAGTTGCATTCCAGTTGAAATAATTTGCACTAACAACATACTAAGAAGTGGTTTAGAAGGCATAAACCATTTCTTTACATTTTCAATTTTCTCCATGTTACTCATATTTGTGATCTTTATCTGAGAAAAAATTACACAAAATAACATTCAAATAAAAGTGTTAAAGAGTAACAAAAACTAAAACTAAAATATAAAAAAGCTGATACTACTAGTTCGCGTTTATCCATTCATCTATTTCTTCTTAAGATAAAAATATAATATAATTAAATTTATGATCAATAACCTCTTTATTAACCAACATTTTAAATATCGTCAAAAATAAATATGTTTCTTACGTTAAAAAAATGTATACATAAAAAATTAAATGATTAATTTAAATACTATATGATTATATTACTTTTAAAATTTTCAATTTATAGTTTTTTAGTGATATTCATTATAACCGTAGATGCATTATCTCTTCCGTTGAAAAATTTAAAAACATCTTCAATGTCATTATACATAGGAAATGTCCATAATCATTGCAATGAATAACAACATGCAAATGAATGAATTAGATTCTCACCTTTTAATTCGATTGTGGCGCAACACTTATGCTTTTCATTGTTTCCTTTGTGTTTCTCCTTTATTGTTGATATTTTATAGCTACTTTTCTCCTTTTAACATATACACATATATTTACCATTCAAAATTGATAATTGAAGGAAACTAGTTAAAATTTGTATTATAAAAACCAGTTGCATATATGATATTAGAAAAGATCAAAAATAATAATTGATTTGAATGTATTTATAATTACATATAGATTAGATGTAGTATATATTATTAGGTCTAATTGCCAACTTTATTAACAATCTATATCTTGTTAAGTGTTTCATTGACAACAAATTATCTATTATGGTAATATTGTTTTCCATATGTAATTGAACCCATTTTTCTCTCCACTTTGTGCAAATTTAGGTAACTATCTTTAAATGAAGTTTTGAAAAAGCTCTATTGACACCTCCATAAGATAGACTATATGGAGTTTTTTCTGCATCTAGGTATGGTTCTTATCCTTGATGTTGCTCTAAAATATTCCTTCGTCAAAACTCATTATTTTTAAATCATTTTTAATAAGTGTGGCCTTTTTGTCCTTTTTTTATATGTTGAAAGACAACACTAGCAATTAATTTTAAATTACATAGTACTCAGTATCATTGTATTTGTACTAATAGTAAATAACAATTTTGCTAGATTATAATAATCCTTGTATTGAATCAATTCATACAAAACTCTGATTTATCTTTAAATAAATCTCCACTAGTGGATGGTGGAATAGACCCGTTGAATTAGTCGGTCTCAAGACCGAATATCAAATTTCAAAAAAAGAAGTAAATAACCAAGAACAAATAAATAATCAATCAATAGTTATTAATAGCGACACATTCAAAAACTAATATTTTTCAAATATGCAGTTAGGGAGAGAAACTCTAATCTCTCTCTAACTCTCTCTAAACAAATCAATCGACTTCAACCTTAAAAAAAATAAGTAACTTGCAATCATCAACGACCAAATGACGAAACAAGATGATGAAGGGTGGGAGTATGTTCAGAAGCACAAGAGGAGAAACATAAGATTTACAAATGGGAAAATGTGGGAGATCTGTGACACATAGATCATGGGGATATAACACCAAGAACATCCTTATTTTTAAATTCAATATCAGAGGATTGTACATGGATGGAAGGACATATGTAAGGAGTTTATGAGATATGACGATATTAACAAAGTGTTGATATCAAACAAGAGATACGTAAGGGGTAGGAGGTACGAATTTGTTAGATTCTTCAATATGTTGAATGAAAGAATGTTAGCTACCAAGTTGGATACCATTTTCATTGACAAGAGAAATATATTCCTAAATGTCCCAAGGTTTCAAAGAAGGCGATATAAAAGAGACGAAAAGAGTAGATAGAGGTAGGGTAAGTATGAAGGGGAATGGGAAATAAGACTCCTTGAACAAAGACATGCAGGGCAAAGCCAAGTATAAGGGATAAACATCACACATAAGGAATAGAGAACCACAATAATATGTAAATATTCTTAAGAATAACAATGGCAATTCTAGGTCAAATCTAAGAAATGATCAAAGAGCGGAGGAATCAAAATCGATATTCGCACATTTGGATTATAAGATTGAAGAAGATGAGTTGAGCATATTCAAGAAAGCTTATATTGGGACTGTGGAAAATCCGATAATGTCATATAGCATCCAAGATATCTTAAACTTAAAAGGGTTATTTATTAATCCAAGTAATTACTTTGGGTGAAAATCTATGCTTTCTCGAGGAACCACTACGCCAAAAACTGGAATAGACAGCGCCCCTTAGAGGGCGCTTTATTACAAAAGCGCACTCTAAAGTGAAGAGAAAAAATAAGGAGCGAACAACTGGAATAGACAGCGCACTTTAGAGGGCGCTTTTGTAATAAAGCGCCCTCTAAGGTGAAGCGAAAAAATAAGGAGGAGATAGAGGGACAACAATACAGGGCGCTTTTTAGAAAGCGCCCTCTAAGGTTACCCTTAGAGGGCGCTTTTAAAAAAAGCGCTCTATAAGTCCATGTGCATTTCCAGTTTATAAAGCGCTTTTGGAAAGCCTTAGAGAGCGCTTTTAGAAGCGCCCTCTTAGGCCCCCTTTAGAGGGCGCTTTTGTAACAAAGCGCCCTCTAAAGTGAAGCCAAAAAAAATGGAGGGACAACAATAGAGGGCGCTTTTGTGAAAGCGCCCTCTAAGGTTACCCTTAGAGGGCGCTTTTGAAAAAGCGCTCTCTAAGTCCATGTACATTTCCAGTTTATAAAGCGCTTCTGGAAAGCCTTAGAGAGCGCTTTCATAAGCGCCCTTTTAGGCCCCCTTTAGAGGGCGCTTTTTTTTCCACAAGCGCCCTCTAATGTCTCCTTTAGTAAACATTAAAATTATAACATACTGCGCGTTTTGTTATTTCACTATCTGTTATTAGCGTTCTTTTTCACGTTAGGGTTCTGAGGCGTTTTCCTTCCACCTCTGTTAGATCTACATGCGCGTTTCCTCCTTCTACCCATCAAAGGTACACGCTTTTCCCAATTACTGTTTTATGTTATTGCTTTGTTTTAGCTTTGCCCAATTTCTGTTTTACCTTATTACTGCGTGTTTCCTCCTTCTACGTTTGTTTCGACCATGATAGCGGATGCACTAGGAAATTGACGGTTGGTTTTTAGAAACCTAGGTCCAAATGTGTTTGAACTCTTCTGAAATTGTTTTTTATTTATTCTAATTAGTAATGGATAATACATGGATGTCTTCCAATCGGTTGTCGAGAGAGTACGAGAATGGGGTATCAGAATTCGTTAAGTTTGCCGTTGCGCACGCCGAAGACCCCAGTAGAATGATATGTCCTTGCTTGGGTTGTTGTTATGGGAAACGGGTTGACGCAGTTCAGTTGACATCGCATCTAATGAGGCATGGAATTGATCGAAGTTATACATGTTGGAATTTGCATGGTGAGAAAAGTAACGAGAATGTTGAACCGGGGGATAGTACGACCTATGCCTCAAACTATAGTGGCGCAGATACATACGATTGTGATCGAGTTGAAGAGATTGCAGAAGCACTTGAAGGAGATCTTAAGGATTGTCCCGAAATGTTTGAGAGGTTGGTAAGTGATGCAGAGAAACCTTTGTATGATGGTTGCACTAAATTCACAAGATTGTCTGCGGTATTAAAGTTGTACAACTTAAAGGCGGGCAATGGGTGGTCGGATAAAAGTTTCACAGAGTTATTAGCCCTTTTGAAAGATATGCTTCCTGAGGATAATGTTCTTCCCAATCGAACATATGAGACCAAAAAGATGTTGTGCTCTATTGGCATGAGCTATGATAAGATACATGCATGTCCAAACGATTGCGTTTTGTTTCGAAATGAGTATGCATCGTTAAATGAGTGTCCTAAATGCGGTGTCTCGCGATATAAGAACAAGTTGTCTCCAGCAAAGGTCTTGTGGTATTTTCCTGTTATTCCGAGATTTAGACGCATGTTTCGTAGTGAAACCGATTCAAGACACTTGACCTGGCATGCAGATGAAAGAATTATAGATGGAAAGTATCGACATCCGGCAGATTCACCACAGTGGTTGAAAATTGATAATGATTATCCTGAATTTGGAGAAGAATCAAGAAACCTTCGCTTGGCATTATCTACTGATGGAATGAACCCACACGGTATCCAGAGTATCTCACACAGTACATGGCCTGTGATTATTATGATTTATAACCTACCTCCATGGCTATGTATGAAGCATAAGTACATGATGTTGTCTATGTTGATTTCTGGACCTAAACAACCAGGGAATGACATAGACGTGTACTTGAAGCCCTTAATCGAAGATTTAAAGATTTTGTGGGAGACCGGTGTGGAGGTTTATGATGGATATAGGAAAGAAAGTTTCAACTTGAGGGCGATGTTGTTTGGCACAATTAATGATTTTCCAGCATACGGAAATCTATCAGGGTATAGCATAAAAGGTCAATGTGCGTGTCCTGTTTGTGAAGATAAAACAGATTGGAAGCGCTTGGAGTTTGGTCAGAAGAATGTCTTTCTCGGTCATCGGAGATTCTTAAATTCAAATCGTCACTACCGTGGATGGAGAAAGGCGTTCAATGGAGAGACAGAACAAGGCAGAGCTCCACCTATATTGACGGGTGATCAAATTTTTGAAAAGGTGAAAGATTTGGATACTCAGTTTGGCAAGCCTTTTGCCCACACACTTGTCAAAAGTGGGTGGAAGAAGAGGTCAGTTTTTTTTGAATTGCCGTATTGGAAGTCCTTGTATGTGAGACATTTTCTTGATGTTATGCATATTGAAAAAAATGTATTTGAAAGTGTTATTGGCACGTTACTCAATATACAAGGAAAGTCTAAGGATGGCCTTAAGGCAAGAAAGGACTTGATAGCGATGGGAATAAGAACTGAATTAGGACCCTTGAAGAAAGGAAAACGAACATATCTACCGCCTGCTGCTTATACTCTATCTAGAAAGGAGAAAAAAACATTGTGTAAGTTTCTAAGTGAAGTTAAAGTTCCAGAAGGGTACTCTTCAGATATTAGAAGACTTGTGTCTATGAAAGACCTCAAGTTAAAGAGTTTAAAGACCCATGATTGCCATGTTATAATGGAACATTTTCTCCCAATAGGTATACGTTCTATTCTTCCAGAAAAAGTAAGAAGCTCTATAACTAAGTTGTGTTCTTTCTTCAAGTCAATTTGCAGTAAGGTGATCAATCCTGCGATCTTACCAATGTTGCAAAAAGAAATCGTTATTACTTTGTGTGAGCTTGAAATGTTTTTTACTCCATCATTTTTTGACATAATGGTACATCTAGTTGTTCATCTTGTGAAAGAGACACAATTGTGTGGACCAGCTTATATGAGATGGATGTACCCTGTTGAACGTTATATGAAAATATTAAAAGGGTACGTGAAGAACCGAAGTCGACCAGAAGGTTGTATGGTTGAAAGATACATTGTTGAAGAAGCGATTGAGTTTTGTACTGAATATTTGTCTAATGTTCAGTCAATCGGACTCCCCAAGTCTCAGCTTGTCGAAAAGAAAGAAGGAAAAATCTAATTGGAAATAAAATCGTGGCAGTATCAAGGGTCGAACGGGATCAAGTGCATTTGTATGTTCTGCACAATGAGAATGAGGTTGAGCCGTATGTTGAAATTCACAAGGATGTTCTCCGAGGTTTAAATCCCAATAGAAATGAAAATTGGATAGTACGAGAGCACAATCGATGTTTTATACCTTGGTTTAAGGATCATATTTATTCAAAGTATTATTCAGATCCCGCTTCAATAACAGAAAGGTTGAGATGCTTAGCATATGGTCCAAGTTTCCATGTTTTTTCTTATAGCGCATACGCGATTAATGGATACACATTTTATACCAAAGAACAAGATGATAAAAGTACTATGCAGAATAGTGGTGTCACCGTGGTAGCTGAAGCAATGCACATATCAAGTGTGAAGGACTTAAACCCCAAATTTGCAAATCTGTCGTATTTTGGTGTTATCGAGCGCATTTGGGTGTTTGATTATGAGAAGTTTCAGATTCCTATATTTGGTTGCAAGTGGGTTGAAAATAATAACGGCATTCGAATGGATAAGTCAGGATTTTTGCAAGTGGATCTTAATAGGGTGGGATACAAAGATGAGTCTTTTATTCTAGCCTCTCAAGCTAGACAAGTGTTCCATGTCAATGATCCGAAAAGTACGAAATGGTCTATAGTTCTTTTTTCCAACAAAGTAATTGATGAAAACACTGGAGATCAAGGTGATATTGATGTTGAGATTGAATCGTTTACCAGAAATGATCAAAATGAGAATATTATATCAAATGATTCATATATTAGAAATGATCATAATGAGGGTATTTGGATCAATCCAACCGTCCGTGTTGTTAAGAGACATGTAGAACATATTCCAACCAAGAAAAGAAAGAGAACTTAGTGAAAAAGGTACAGGTCAAATGATTTTAATTGTTTTCTTTATTACAGGTAAAATGACTTTTATGATTTTAATTGTTTTTACATTTGTCATCTGATTTTAATTGTTTTCTTTTTTACAGGTAAAATGATGATGCTGGATATTTGTTTAGATGGAGATGCTCTATTGTCGTCAAGCCTCATTCGCGTAGATGATGATGCTGGATATTTGAAAGTATCCCTCTACGACAATGGAACATGTCCATCTAAACATATATCAATTCTATCTTCAAAAGATAAGGGTTCAATGTTGGCAAGTTACATTGGTTTCCTTGTTCGACAACATATTCCGATTACATGTGATAATTGGAGAAGTCCGGACTTGAAGGTTGGCAAAGAAAAAATATGGTCGGAGATACAGGTACTTACCATATATTGTTATATGTTTTTTGTTGCATTAACTTTGCAACCCTGTATTGTAGGCAGAATTTAGGACTTCTCAAAGTTGATTTCTTGTTACTTTGTCGTTCATAAAATACACCACTAAATTCTATGCGTTTAATTTTTAATTTTTTTTCATCAGGCTTGTGTCTCAATAGAGGATGGGTATCTACCTAAAGTTACTTTTGTAGTGGTCCAAAAGAGACATCACACCCGTCTCTTTCCTGTCAACCCCAAAGAGACCGATAGAAGTGGAAATATTATGCCAGGTTTTTCAATATATTTCTCAACGCAGCTGGTATATATTATCATTTGAATTTATCACTTTTTGCTGATTTTGTTGTTCTAAATTGTCAAAGGAACCGTGGTAGACACCAGCATTTGTCACCCTAGGGAATTTGATTTTTACCTTAACAGCCATGCAGGAATTCAGGTAATATTAGCTATGTCATTTAACTTTATGCCATTGTTTACTATTTGTTGCTCAATCGCCTTTTGACAGTTCTGTGTTATTTGCATTTGGACGTGTTCTTTTTGCAGGGGACTACTTATGCTGCCATCTGTTGTTTTGGTTGAGCCTTATTTTGTATGGATGTGCGATAGAACTACTAGACAACTTTTGGATATATAGAACATGTTTGCCACCATGGGTGGATGGGCGTTTTTGTTTAGTATTGGTTAGAACTACTAGACAGCTTTTGGATACAGTGGTCACTGGGTGTTGGTTGCTATGTTTTATTCTCTTAATTGTAGTACTTTGAGAATATGTTGTTGTATATTGTTGATCAAAGAATCATATATTAATGTTGTATATATGGAGGATTAATGTTGTATATAAATGGATTCATGTTGTATATATCAATGGATTAATGGTGTATAACATTGGATTAAAGGATGAAATCAATATGAATTTTACACTTTTGCAGCATGCGAACAGGTTACCAATTAAATATATATCCACTGTTTTTCAAACAAATTTTTTTAAAATAACTAACACTTTAGAGGGAGCTTTCTGGACAAAGCGCCCTCTAAACACTTTACATTGACAACTTTAGAGGGCGCTTTTTCCTGAAAGCGCCCTCTAAACACTTTACATTGACAACTTTAGAGGGCGCTTTTTCCTGAAAGCGCCCTCTAAACACTTTACAATGACAACTTTAGAGGGCGCTTCTTCCTGAAAGCGCCCTCTAAACACTTTACATTGACAACTTTAGAGGGCGCTTTTTCCAGAAAGCGCCCTCTAAACACTTTACACTGACAACTTTAGAGGGCGCTTTTTCCTGAAAGCGCCCTCTAAGGTGTCCCTTTATGGACCACTCCAGAGGGCGCTTTTTTCTTAAAGCGCACTATAATGTGGCCACTTTAGACAGCGCTTTCTCCAGGAAATCAAAGCGCTGTCTTTACCTATGCCAGCGCCAGATTAGAGGGCGCTTAAAAGCGCTGTTATAGGCCAAAATAAGCGCCCTCTTTTCCCTTATTTGGCGTAGTGAACGGGAGGAAGGCAAAATTAATGTGTTAGTGGATAAGGGTAGTGATTGGTTAAAATAAGTGTTTAAGGAAATCTGAAAATGGTGAGCTTCAAATATGCACATTAAAAGAGTAACATGGGTTATTTGTTATAGAATACCATGTCACACATGGAATCCATACTTCTTTGAGTTCGTAATGGCTCCATTGTATTTATATATGTGGTGATGACAACACTAGAACTCAAACCAAAATGAACGTGGCACACATTATGATTCGAACAAAATACATCATGGTTTTTGAATGAGTATTTTAATGTTGAGATCAATGAATATCTGTTTAGGATTAAAGTAGCTGAGGATCCTCAAGGTCCTTTAAGGATCATCATCCTATTGAACCAAGAGTTTGCAACAACAACATCAATAGACTCCGATGCGTTTTTGAGGTGAATGGAAGGGGGAAGAAATGAGCTCTAAACGTGAAGGAGGAGGCTTAAATGTTTACCTCGAATCTAATAGACAAAATCATGAAGTATGGAATAAGATACATATAAATAGGGAATTAGTAGTCTATGAAAACGCTGCTTTGGAAAGTGAAGCATAGTTTGTCAACCTGAGAAGTAAAAAATAGGGGTAAAAGCTATAAAGGATCTTTCAAATCATAAGGGAACGTGTGCAGAAAAGTCCACACTATTTGAAGAGGGAACTAAAAAAAGCATGTCAAGAAAGTGATGCGTAGAAATAAAAGTGGGATGAAAACAGAAGTTTTGCCCAACAAACAACAGTCAAGAAGTGAGAACTACATTGAGTTTCTCGTTTGGACAAACTAGGAATGTTGAGAAGGACCATTTGGGAGACGCGAAGCTTCAATATATAAGTAGTGGGCTTGTCAAATCCCTACTTTGTTTTCCTAATCCAATTTCCAAATGAAGAGATGGTTCATTGGAAGGGAATTGCAGAGCCATCAGATAAAATTTTGTCTCACCTTGCTCCCCTTCCTCCCAAACATATCAAGAATAACATCTTAACTTATCTAGTTAAGCTAATCATTTAGAATCAACATCGAAAAAATATTTAAGGGGGTCGGTTTTGTATGGCGAATCTACTTAAGACTTATATGTGGTCTAAGGAAATAAAAGATTCTGGGCAAAAAGGGAAGAAGATGTTGTAACTACGATCTTGGAAAAAACTTTGAAGTTAGGGATCAAAGGTGTGGATGAAGAAGAGTTGTATGTTGAATAAATAAGAAGATTGGAGAAGAGAGATTAAGAAGGGCGAAGTTTGAGGGAGGCCAAACTCAAGGGTATGTTATGAATATATTATCTTAAAATATTTGTGTGTGGAAATCCAATTAAATGGAAATACATTCATCAGTTAATCACCAAAGAAAAAATTAATGTCTGCATGTCGCAAGAAACCAAATTGCATCTTATTGAGGAATCATGTATGAATTCACCGTGGGGCAATAAAGAGTTTGAATGGATGGCTAACTAGTAAAGAGGCATGTCAAGGGATTAATTGTCATGTGGAAGGCATGGGTCTTTGATGTTATCTTCAACTTTGTATGGGACCGCTTTGTGGGAACCCACCTAGTGCATAATGGAACCTCATATTTTATTGTCAGTTTATATTCATCTTGTTTTATTCAAAGAAAGAGGAAGTTGTGGGAAAATTTGAGAGTATTCAAAAATAAATATATTAGTGGCGAATGGTGCATCGTAGGTGACTTCAATGTGGTCAAAATGGAAAGGGGGAGGAAATAAGTCAATGCTCAAGTCAATATATTGGAAATTAAAAACAAAAAAATCAAAGAGTTTATAGAGTCATTTGAAGTACAATATTTTCTTACAATTGGAAGCAAGTTATGTGGTTAAATAAATAATGTAGTGTTGTAAGTAGGTGAGATAAATTTATTTTATATAAAATTATGATTGAGAAGTGGGGAGTTGAAGTCCAGTTTTTGGGAAGTATAAGAGGATCATATCATTGTCCTATACGGATCAACCCCAATAAGACAAATTGGGGGCCAAAGCCTTTTAAGTTATTTAATTGTGGGTTTAAACATCCTATTTTACTCTTTATGTTAAAGAGGTATGTAAGTCTGCCAAGATACAAGGAAAGTGTGTGTACGTGTTCAAGGAAAAATTCAAAATATGAAAAGAAAAATTAAGAGTTTGGAACTATAAGGTGTTTGGGAAGCTAGATTTGAATGTCAGGAATGGTACAAAAGAATTGAATGACTTAAATCACAAAGTTGCACATGATATGGAGTGAGTGTCGAATGAGGTATTTCTCAAGGGTTTGGAGGCTTCAAGTAAGGTTTGACAAATTTTGTATCACAAGGAGTCAATTCTCAAGTAGAAATTAAAAAGTACAAGTGGATCATATCATTGTCTTATACGGATCAAGGCCAATAAGATAAATTGGGGGCCAAATCCCTTTAAGTTATTTAATTATTGGTTTAAACATCCTGATTTTACTCTTTTTGTTAAAGAGGTCTAGAAATATGCCAAGATACAAGGCAAGTGTGTGTGTATGTTCAAGGAAAACTCATAATATTAAAAGAAAAATTAAGAGTTTGGAACTATAAGGTGTTTGGGAAGCTAGATTTGAATGTGGAAGAGGCTACAAAAGAACTGAATGACTTAGATCAAAAAGTTGCACATGATATAGAGTGAAGGTCGAATGAGGTATTTGTCAAGCGCTTGGATACTTCAATTAAGGTTTGACAAAGTTTGCATCACAACGAGTCAATTATCAAATAGAAATTAGGATTCAGGTGGATTAGTGAGGGAAACACGAATTATAAGTTCTTTTATTCAGTAATGAAGGAGAGGTTTAGAAGAAATGGAATAATGGCTTTAACTTCTGAAAGAGGAACGATTGAGCAAGTGGAGGATTTTAAGATGGAAATCCAAAGTGACATTCAACATAGGTTCAAAAAGCCTAAGGCAAGAAGACCAAAGTTGGATAAGGTATCTTTTATGAAACTTTCTTAAGCAAACCAAAAATTAATTGAAGAGCCTTCTGCCTAGGAGGAGTTGAAGGAATTTGTATGAAATTGTGATGGTGAAAAAAGTCATGGACCAGATGGATACAATATGGGATTCTAGGCGGAAGGCTCTTCATTATAATAATATTTTTAATTTACACTCTTTTTAAAAAAATAGGGTGTCTATTGTCATGTACTAATACTTAAAATGACATTTTATTTACAAATTTTCCACCGTATTTTTTATTTACACCCATTTTCTGTATAACGGGTGTAAATTTTAAAATTATATTCACCACTTTGCACTAGTGGCAAATCAGAAGCCAATACAATATTAGATGATCTGAAGAGGTTTAGACTTAATCTAAAGAGAAGAGTCGAGAAGAATCTGCATCCTCTAATATGGTTGGTAGTAATCTATTTGGCTATATAGGAGTGATCAATTATTTAAATGAGGCTGCAAGAGAGTAAAAGAAGTGGTGGGGTTGGTCAAAACAACATCATGGGAGTGGTTTATTGCAAGACATAAAGGTTCAAAATAGTATGGCAAGGTGGAGTGGTGTGTTAATCTAATGGAATGCATTTCGATGTAATGGGTTTTGGTTGTTTTGGTTACAGGTGCTAGTAGTTTTGGTCTTGTTTTAATATAGCATTATTTTGTTTAAACTGCTTATCACTTGTTAGGTGAAGAATTTGGTGTTACAATCATTATTGATTTAGGAAGAATAAGATCATCACTGATACTTGTTAATAATTCAAAGGCTTCAACGTTTGTTTAAGGAAAATGGGGAATCTCATTCCTTTTACGCGTAAAAAGAAATATAATTCCATTATGATTAATATCTGTTGGAATACTTTGAATGATAAAAATTTGGAATGGAGACTTAGAAAAAGTTAATGGCATTAAGTTGACAATAAATAAGCACAAGTATGAGCTAGTGTATTTGTTAATGAATTTGAAAATGTTCATTAAAGTCCCACATAGGAGGGAAAGCACACTTTAATAGTGTTTATATATTGCAAGTGGAAAAATTGGGTTGGGCCCTAAGGGATACAAAATTCCAGCACGACGTAGAAAACTTCAGGTACAACATTTTCTTTTTCCTTCTTTCCTTCTTCTACTCTTCTTTCTACTTAACTTCTTCTAAAACTTTCCTTCTTCTACTACTGTTGTGTGTTTTGTGTCGCGGATAAGGATAACTGGTGATGCTTTGAAGGGTTTGGATGGAGGCTTTAACTCAGTTTAATTAGAGCTTCAATGTGAACCCTTTAATTAGAAATAGATGGAGTTTTGGAGTGAGAGTTAGGGGATTTGCAGATTCAGATTGCTCTCAGAATCAGTGTAGTTTTTTAGTGTATTTTCTAGGTCTATAGTGTTCTCTATTGTTGTGATAGAGAGCTTTAAATTAGGTGAGTATGAGCTCTTGTAAGTGTGTGGGAGTTTAAAAATATCTATGACAAGTTTGTTGCAAAATTGTGTGAGCAAGTTAAGGGATGTATGAGGTTTGAGTGAGTTGTAACTGAGTGAAAATTGAGAGGGAAATGTGAGATTTGCTTGCTGATTTTTTAGGGTGATCCGTGTGAATTTTGTGTATCCACGTGCACACTTGTGATGTAATTTGTAGCAACCGAATTCAATTTGAAATGAAAATCTCAATTCTGTTAAATTCAAGTTCAACTTGTTTCTTTTTTGTTAATTCTTGTTATGTAGTTATAATAAATAAAAAAGCGTGTGTTATATACATGTGATGATGATGTAATGAACACTTTGTAATTGCATTTTGATGTAATGGTGATGATGATTGTAATGAAACGTACATGTTGAACATGAATGAAATTTTTCACTTGTTGAACATGTGATGATTTGTTATATACATGAACATAGAGTCCCAATTAACCCAATGAATTTTTCTCTTGTTATCACATCCTCCCCATAGAAAATTAGATTGAATCCTTCTAATCTTCTTCAACAGCTTGACCCGAGCTTTGTAAAAAGATAAATTATAAATTGGTATGGAGTTTAAAACTACATTAATTAACACTACCCTCCCTCCCATTGAAAGATATCTACTTTTCCAAGTTGATAATCTATTTCTAATATTGCTAATGACGTCCTTCCACATATACAATCTTCTAGGGCTATATCCAACATTCATATCTAGGAACTTAAACAAAAGATAGTCTTCGCAACAAGACAGAAAATAAAATGCATAACTCATACTCCTCTCACTTAATTTGATACCATATATTTTAGTCTTATAGAAGTTCACTTTTAAACTATACACCATTTCAAAGCCTCTTAAAATTTCTTTCACACTCCACGGATTTTCCAAGCTCCCATTTCCTAAAATAATCGTATCGTTAGAAAATTGTAATATATCAATATAGGCTTCTTCATTAATGTGAAAAGTCTCTGGACTCCCTTATATCCACTGCCCTTTCACCAACCTAGTAAGCCCATCCATAGCTAACACAAATAAAAAGGGGATAAGGGGTCACCCTTGCCTCAATCCCCTCTCCACAATGAAATCCTTAGTTGCACATCCATTTACTAGAACTGACATAGTACTATTAAAAATGCACGCCTTCATCCATTTTTTCCATTTTGTCTCAAAGCCCATTTTATTAAAGCAAAATCTCAAGTTGTTCCAACAAACATTATCATACGCCTTCTCATGGTCAACCTTCATAACCAAACAACTCATTTTCTCCCTTTTAGCCAAATATAGGACCTCATTCACCACCAACACATCATCCAAGATATTTCTACCTGTTATAAATGCGGTTTGATTTTTGAAAATAAGCTTACCAATAACTTTTTTCAATCTCAGAAAAGAGTTTTGCTAGAATTTTATAGAGACGTCATACTAAACAGATAGATCTATATTCTGATAAAGATTATGGATTATTGACTTTTGGGATCAGTGTAAGAAAGGATATTGTACAAATTTTAGTTAGTTTTGCCTTAGAGTGAAAATACTTCACAAAGATAAACATGTTTTCCTTAAATGTTTCCCAACGGTTCTTCAGAAACTCAAAAATAAATCCATCTGGGCCGACACTCTAACTACCATCACAACTCCAAAATGTCTCATTAATATCCCATCAGAAAAATATTCCTCTAAAGAATTACTTTCTTCTTCATATAAACATTTAAAATATATTTCATCTGTCATTGGTCTGCTTATGCTACTTTCTTTAAAGAAACTTTCAAAATGACTCTTCAGAGCGTTCTTCACTTCAATTACCCCTTCCATTCTACTAGTAGGAGTATCCATCACGTTTATGTGATTTCTTCTATTTCTTTCCTTAATAAAATTATGGAAAAATCTAGAGTTTTGGTCCACCTTCCTAAACCACACTTGTCTAGATTTTTGCCTCAATAAACTTTCCTTAAAGCTCCAAAATTTTCCATATATCTTCAGCTACCTTGGATCTTAGAAATGTGTCCTCCATGACTAGTGACCATCTATCAATATTATTTAATTCTTTAAGTGAATTCTTCACATTCAAACCTATCCTTAAAAAAATTTAACTAACTAAATTGAGATACTTTTTCCATTGTAGATGTTGATAAATATTAGTAAAAACATCAACTAATTACTTCCAATATATTTAAATATATATTATATTTATCAAAATAAACTAACTAAATACCTCAAAAGAAAGTAACCCAATGAAATATCAAATAAAGATTTAAATGATGAATCATAAATAACACAAAGTCAAACATTCTGAACCTTCATTCTTTAATATATTGCTTGCAATAAACACAAAGTATATGAAAGTCGTGTTGGTTGGATCAAATAAATAAAAAAACTACTATAAAAGTGTTAGAAAAATAAAGGGTTTGAGCATAATTGTGACTAACTAGGTTTGTAGGTGGTCCATAATATAGGATAAAAAAATCACATGCATAGCTGCATCAAAGTTAGCAGATATCACGAAAGTGAAGGAACCAAAAAAACAATGTTATGTTTAGTTTAAACGAACTCAAAGTAGGAAGAACATAAAGAAAAGTTAAAAGAGTAAAGATGACAGTTAACATTGAGGTGGATGGTGGAGGATAGCTTTCAAAACCTTCTCTTGGGTGTAAGATCCAATGCATGTTATAAAATCAATAAAATTCAACTGCTCAATCTCTTTTTTATTAAATATGTGAATGTTGTGCAGCCAAAATATCCATGTATGCAGCTTTTTTTGAGTGCAAATACATTAAAATTAGGAGAAGCAAAAATAGAATCACTTCATCCTCACATCTTTATTTTGACTCCATTATTTTTCGGTCGAATTAAGATTTTAGATCTTCATTCTCAAATATATTAGAAATATTATTTATGTTCTACCTCGTTTTATTTTTTGGATTTTTTTGAGTATGTGTATTAAAAAAAAAAATTTAATTTTTAATTTTTAGTAGTATGAGGTTGGCTTGCATGTGTATATCCGACCCTAATTTTTTCATGGAAAAGACCAAATTTATTTTTCCAAAATTTTGCGGAATATACTTAAACAAGGCTGTGTTTCCCATCTATAATCAAAATATACTAAAGTAATCATATTAGTTACTAAATTATTTTATAGAGAATCACATAGAACACTACATTTCCCATAACTAAATATTAAGGGCTCGTTTGAATGAGTTTTAGATTTTAGTTTTTAAAAATCATTTTGGAAATTAAGTTTTTAAAAAAAGTTTTGAGGAAAAAACATGTTTGGTAATCTAATTTTCAAAAATTGTTTTAAAGTTGAACATGGTTACAAATTTGCCATTGATGAATATAATACCATTTTTTCTTGTTTTGTCCTCTTCCTAATTTCCAAAACTAAAAACAAAAAATCAAAACCTCTAAAACCTATTTTAGATTTTTAGTTTTAAAAACTCACAAATAGAAAATAGTTTTGAGAAATAGTTTTATAAAATTAGACTACCAAACAAATTTTATAATTTTTAATTTTTAAAAACTAAAAAACAGTTTTTCAAAACCATATCAAACATGCCCTAAATGTCTAAAGCACATAATTTGGTTCTCTACATTTACACAATCGCTTGAGTTTTTTTTTTAAAAGTAAATCACATAATTTGATGCCTTAAAATCTAGAATATTACATTAAAATAAAACAATCCATTTTTAGAAGTTAAATTGAATATATTTTAATTCTAAAAAATGATTTGCAAAATAAAATTGTTCCAATTTATAGACATAAACATATATTTAGTTTTTATCACATTTAATGTAGGGCTCTTAATTTGCATATTTGAATAACTATTATATCTTTTGTTGAATAAATCAAAGTCAAAATATAATTAACATGTATATTTCAGAGTCAAAATCACATGATTGCATAAAATAAATATTATTTGTATTTTATAATAAGGGACGCATATAATAGTGTCTAGTTTATAAATTTATTAGGTTTAAAATAAACTATTTTTATTTTCAATTGTGTTATTCAATTATTAGTTTTATCACTTTTAATTTATACTTTATACTTTATATTTATGATAATTTTTGAATGTATGAACCAATACTTAACAAGAGTAATTTAATAAATAAAAGTATAGTTTATGTTTATATAATTATTATTTTAATATATACAACAACAAAAAGTTGAAGTGAATCATTTACTCTTGAAGGAAAAAAAAGTAACTTGTATAATAAACTATTGGCATTGGAATCCTTAACACCAAAACACACTCTATCTGTACGTAGATCCAAACATGGACTGAAAACTCACATGTCCAAAAAGTATAACCAAGGAACCTATAGCTACCTAGGGGAAATGCTCAATCATTAAACAAAGAGATAATATGTAAAAGAAGTTTGTGACCAATTTCTTGGATCTATATAACTACCTCTCAACTAATTTCCCTTTTTACTTTCCATTGTTTCTCTCATTTATTCTTCTTCATCAATCATATTTATTCATATCTCCAATGTCAAATCAAGAGCTGATTCATGATAACAATTTCAAGAGTTCGATGTTGATGTTTCTTCAAGACAAAGAAGATGATGAAAATGAAGAACAAAACATAGTGCTGTTGTCTAAACCAACATCGTCAACACAAAAACACAAGATGGAAGACAAAGATGAAGAAAACGACGGATTCAAGACTCCAACTCGATTTGAAAATAGAATCCAAGAACCAAAGCAATGTCCAGTTGCACCAAGAAAATCCAAACAGTCTTTGAAGAGAAGGAAACCACATTGCAAACAACTACTTGATGTTTCAAGAGACGTTGAATTATTGTTTCAAATCAAACATAAAACACTCTCAAACTCACAACAAAGTACCAAGAAAGTTCGAAGAGAATAGATCCATGCAAAGGTTTGGTATAATTAGTGTATCTTAATTAATTATTGTCAATTATTATCAAGGTATTTAAATAATCAAACTATTAGTTCATATGTAACGTGTGATCATATTAAATGAATTTTATATATAGAAATTAGACTCAATATTTAATTTAATAATTTCTCTATCAAACTCTAATATATAATATATTATATATAATATATATATATATATTATATATATATATATATATATATATATATATATATATATATATATATATATATATTATATATATATATATATATATATATTATATCTTATATATATATATATATATATATATAATATATATATATATTAGTTATAATTATTTACTGTATTTTATTGTGTGTGTGAACCATGTGGTTAAGGACTTTTTTTTTTTCGGTAGTTGAGATCTTAATTGATATTCTTAAAACACTTTTTTAAGGTTAAAGGTAAAGATTGTCAAAAGACCAAAATATTAGTATGGGCATAAATCAGATAAATAAAGATTAGTATGACTAGCACGTCATTATTATTTTATTATAATATTAATAATCGTTAAGTTTATAGCTTTTACTGTTTTCATTAGCTTCTTTGCCAATTAAGGCATTTTATCAGCAATGTTCTAAAGGAAGGAAATATTGTTGTTGATATTATGATTCATTAGATAGTTAAAGTATTAGATCTTGGGCTTCTTTTTTTTAGTAATTGTTACTTCTGGTAGATTCTTCCTTCTATTATACGTTTGAATATTTAACTTGTCCTAGAATTCATCAAATGAAATGTTGAAAAAGATGGTGTGGATGGAATCATTACATTCTTCTAATTGCTCTAATTGTTGATAGTACTATTTATCCAAACAAGGTATATGCGCATGAAATGATGTAAAATACGCCCAAATTCCAATATCAATGCATTTGTTTCAATGAATAAAAAGATCAGTTAATTTGATTTAGGGATATTGCTAGGGAATAGAAGGGCAACATGTCATCTATTTGCTAGGTTATGCTTCCAAAACCTAATAAAGGATCCATCACCTAACTTGCAAGAAATTGAATTAGAGAACCAATTACAACTTTCCTCTCCTAACATACCAAGACCAACTAAATTCTCCCACCAAATTGAGTCCTTCCTACTTCAAGATTAAAGGACTCAAGCATAAGCTTACACACATCAATGTACCTAAAGGCAAGAAGTCCAACCCAAATTGCATTAAATTATGTCAAAATCCTTCATTTCCATTTACTAAGAGCCATTGAATTTCTCACAATCTTTAACTCCTAGAATACCTTGATCCTTCAGTTTTCATATACTAGCCCAACTCTCCCAGTTTACCTTCTTCTTCAAGTCTCCTCCACCCCACAAAAACACCATTTGCAACTTCACTATCTCGTATAGGATTGTTGGCCAAAACTGCATTCAACATAACCGCTCTAGACATATTTTTCCATTGTTAAATTAATAATCTACTCCTAAGCTTTTCCATAAAGGGATTCCAAGAGTCTTTTCTCCTAAGATTGCTCCCACGGATATTCATAGGAATTTGAAAGAGATGTTGCCAATAGAATAATTAATAAAACTTGAAGTCGCGAGCATGAAATCCTCTTTAAGTTGATCAATATTAGCTTACTTTTTCTAAGATTCGCAGACAATCCTAACGCAAGCTTAAAACCTCTTAACATTGCTTTGATGGTCCAAAGATTGTCCCAAGAGCCATCACCAATAATAACAGTGTCATCAACAAACTGAAGAAGTTCAAAATAAACTTCTTCAACTGGATAGAATTTTTTGTCAGGCCGGATAACCATTCTTCAACAATTAAAAACAGGAAAGGAGATAAGGGGTCACCCTGCTATAATCCTCTTTTAACACTAAAATCAGCAGTAGGGATTCCATTTATTAAAATTGACATAGAGCTAGAGAAAACAAGGACATTCATCCATATGACTTATCTATTATCAAACTTCATTCTATTCATGATATCCTTGAAATGATCCCCACAAGCCACAATTATAACTAGTGTCAAAATCTACTTTTACCATTAAGAGATCTCTCTTATTCCTTCTAGCAAAATCTAGTAATTCATTAATAATGAGAACACTATCCATCATCTCCCTACCGGGAATGAAAACGGAATGACACATGGATATCACATTCCCCCAAACCCTCTTCAATCTACTTGACAAAATCTTAGAGATATTTCTATATATACATCCTACTAAACAAATAGGTTTGTATTCCTCTATGCCTTAAAGATTAGTTGCCTTAGGAATTAAGGTAAGAAAATTAGATGTCATTGCTTTAGAAATAAAACAATTCCAATAAAGTTCATTCATCAGACCTGTTAACTCTTTCTCAACGATATCCCAACATCTCTTGAAGAAAATAAGGTTGGACCATTCAGACCCGGGCTTTTTTCACCATCATAATTCTACACTACCTCTTTGATTTCCTCATACAAGAATGAAGTTTCAAGAAATGAAGGTTCCACCCCCGACAGACACTTAAAATCCACTCCATCTAATTTGGGTCTTCTATAAACTCTGTCTACAAATCTTTTCTCAAAGTGCTTCTTGACTTCACCATTGATGTCTTTTACTTGGTCAATTTTGTAGATTTATGTACTTGCAGGTCATGAAGATCAGCATATAATGTTTTTATGATGACAATACATGGCAATAGCTTTCAACCCTAATGATAACCAAACCATCATATAATTCATCAGCAAGAGGACTCAAGACCAAGCGTATGTACAATCAGATACTATCTAGCAAAAAGTCTTGAAGTTTCTTTTGAGACAGGTGTGAAAGTTAGTCAGATCATGTCTGTCAGTCTGTCTGAATGAACCAAGTACTGTAAAAGTAAGGTAATAGCTTAAAAGTACTAAGACAACTCACACACACACGCACACACTTAAAATATGTTTCAAAATTATTTTCTAGATAAAAATATTAATTAAAAAGTTGTACAAACTATTTTTAAACTATCTAATCGATTGGAAAGAAGTACTACCCGATTGGAAAAACTTTTATGACCAACCAATCGATTCGAGAACTATGTTAATCGATTGGAAGAGTGCTAATCGGTTGCAAAATCAATAAGGATAGCACATTAATGACTTGCAACAGCTCTATATCCAAACCTTCCTATTTGGGTCTGCCAATCGATTATATCTAAGTTGTATAATCAATTGGAGCATTTTTCCTTTCGATTAGATAATCAATTCGGTCCATAGATTATTTCCTTTCATGGTTTTTCTAACTACTGTATAAGAGAGGCACACCCTCACTTCAAACCACACCGCTTTCCAACGTTTTCATATTTCTTTGGAATTTATCTTTCTCCCTCTCTTTAGAAAATATTTGTATTCACTTTTGATTGCCTTAGTACTAGTAAGTGAAGTTTTACCTGTGATATTCTCAAGATCATATTATATTAAGGTTCGTGGGCATAACCTTCAAAAGCTCAAAGTCTATAATGATACTCTCAAGAAGACCTCTTGAGGACAGGACTAGGCGAATGTTCGTCAAATCTGTATAAATCTCTGGTGCAATCTTTCTAACCTCGTCCTTTTATTTTCTGCAATTTACTTTTAGTATTTTACTTTCGTTGCAAATTACTCACCTAAGAACTACCAATACGATCTTAATTGAGAAAGGTTTAAAAATAATCATGAATTTCAAATACCATAATTAACGCCCCCTCCCACCTAATTGTGCTTGTAGTCACTTGTCCATCAAATGACATCAGAGCCTAAATCCTATTAAGGATCAATCGTCTCAGGAGGAAAAATGAATTCAAGCTATTCACAAAATAAACTCTTTCTTTGATCGACAAGTGTATAGTTTATGGAAAGAGAAAATGAAGTTTTCATAGAAGGGATTGATCGGGGTGTAATGCCTCCAACTTATTATTTAAGTATTTTATTTTGTTGTTTGAGTGATGTGGTCATTATATGAGAATTGTGGCATTTTTGGAGTATAAGAGTATTTTGTTAATTTACTAATTATCGGGATTAAGAAATGTGAGAGCAGATAAATAGTATTATTTTAATTATTATTTAGTTAATAAATAAAATAATAAGAAATGGAGAATCATGATTAAATAATTATTTTATTTAAATACTTATTTGATATAAATAATTATTTAATTAGTTTAATAAAAGAAATAGTCATTTTCGTGAATAATGGAAAGTAAAAGGTAGAAGGAGAGAGAATTGGGTTTATTTGGGGGAAAACATGATTTAGAAAAATAGACCCATATATATATAGTAAAAGTTGTGAGAAAATTATGTTAGAAATCCTTTTGTCAGAACATGAAAGAGGCGGAGGATTTTTTGGGAGAACGTGAAGGTTTGGGAGGAAGAATTCATGGAGTTCTTAAGGTAATCAACCTTACCGCTAATTCGAGGTAAGGGCGAGAATTGTCTATTCATGGGTGGTTTCAGGCATACAGGATAGTGAGGGTTCCTTACATTCCTAATAGTGCCTTAGGAGTTGTATAAGTTTTCTCTTTATCTTGTGATCTGTACGAACTGACCAATAAGGTTTGAGTCCACAATGCTCAACCTCAAATGAAAACTCTTTTGTCCATATACACTTGTACCGCCGTTGACACCGCTTCCTGGGAATTTCGATTTCAATGGGACACCTCTTCCTGGGCATTTTGATATAAGTAAGTCGTTCCCTTTATTCGAACTAAAGGCTCATGATACCATTTGTTAGATCATGAGGTGGAACATCAACATTGGGCTCAGAGCAACACACAAGTGAGAAACACACCACATATTCATTCAAAACTTTAATGTTATAGATATGTGGACTCTCTCACTTATAAATGCTCAATTATCCAACATTTATAACCAATATGGGACTCCAACTCACACTTGACTTATTATTCTTAACATATTTTATCGTATAAAATCTTTTGCTTTTTTATTGTTGTTGAGTTAGAATTTTACCACCGGGAATTTGAACAACTCTTTTTGGGTCGTTTGATTTCTCAAATATGAGACACTGATAAATCTGTTATGTTTCCCTAGACTTTTTTTGGAATCCATTAATTTTTGGAATTTTTCTCAAATACAGAAAAACCTTAATTTTAAATTATTTTATGAAAAATCAGCTTTTAGGAAGAAACTTTAAAAAAATGGAAAATCTCTTTTTGAAAATTACTACGTTTTGGGGGCGGGGAGAACTTAAATATGCGTAATATGTGAGTTTCGAATCTGTTCAATAAGGGAAAATGCAGAAAATCGCAGATAGACGTAGAAGGGGATTGATCACCTTATGTCAGACATTACTTGAGTTTCATAAGGTTTGAAATATCGTCAATTGCGTTGGAAAGATAATGTGTTAATCTTTCTTTTGAATTAGAGAATTTGGGCTTATGGGTTCTACAACAGTAGAAGTTTGCTGATTTTTATACCAGAGGCGTAGTCAATTCCAGTCTTGTATTGGTCATCATGTTTCATGTGTAACTTGAGTTTCGTAAGTACTTTTAGGATATCGTCGGTTACTTTAGAAAGAGAGATTAATGTTCTTTCAAACTGGAAAGTTTCATAATTTCATCATGAGTATAGAAATTTTTTTCGTGTTATTTTGAAGTCGGATATTTTGTTTTAGAGTTTACGTAGGAATTGTCGCGATAGGGCTGAACTAAAACGAATAGAATTGGAGTTTCGTAACTCCACTTGAGTTATGATTAAGTGAGTTTGACAAAAGGGTTTCAAGAACTTTCAAACTGGATAATTTCATAATTTTATCCTAAGTCTATAATATTTGGTGCTATTTTGAGGTGAGACAATTTTAGAGTTAGGTCTAGAGTTTTGAGCAATTTTGGGTGTGGTGACCTTTCGTTACCTTTTTTATGAGTTTAAGGGTCCTACTTTTTTTTTTGAGAGTTATTATAAATTAGTCATATTTGTTTTTGACTTGTTTAAAATTGGAGATCAGGAATATAGAATACACTTGAACTGAGATTGGAGCACTCTTGACATTATAAGGTTATCTTTTGAATAATTTTAAGGAAAACCTCATGTTATGTCCTTAGTAGAGTTATCACTTGTGGATCTTACCCTTAGATTAATTGGATACTTTAGAGTACCATTGGGATATTCGAAGGTTATTTTAAGCATTTCCTAGACTTTTTGGTGTTGTGGAGTCCTTCGGTGATATTTTGGAGCATCTTGTGACATTAAAGTCATTTTGGTGACTTTAGGGTCACTTTTGAGTAAATTAAGAAAATTACTTGTCATTACCCTGTTAATGGTCTAACACAATAATAATGATGTGTTTTTTGAAAAAATATGAGTTTTTGAGAAAATATGAGTTTTTGAGAAAATTATGAGTCTTTGAGACTTTTTGAGTATTTTGATCAGTGTGATGAGATGTAAGGAATTGGTAATGATATGACTTTATCTTTTGTGATAAATAATTAATTTATTTTTGAAAATAAATTTTGAGTATAGAGTAATCCAGAGAGAGATTACAGTGATGGTCTTGAATGGCGTTTTGAGCATAGTAATCTATAGAGGAATTACAACGATGGTCTTGAACGACGTTTTGAACATAGTACTCCGGAGAGGGATTACGGTAATTTCTGAGTATGGAAAATTATAGGTTCAAGAGTGGAACCTTTTGTGAAGGATTGAGACTTGTGTGTTGTTATGATTTTGGATGATGATTACATTGCATGTTGTGTTGTTGTGGTCATGCATTCATGTATTTCAGAGATAGGTGAGACTTTGCTTCAGTGATGGCCTGGTTTAGAGGGGGACTATGGAGGTCTCACGTCCAGAGAGGGACATAGTTTAGAGAGGAACCAGATACATGGTAATATCAGTAACATACCTCTGATCCCAATGATTTTTGTACCATATGCATTTAAGATGGAGATGGTGGCATTGCATTGTATTTGCATTATGATTTGTTTGATTGTGTTTGAGTGTGATTGAGTACACTGTTATACTCATTATTATTATCATGTCTTGCTGAATTACACTATTAATATTTGTTAGATGTATTCTCACCCCCTGTTTGTTGTTGTGACGTTTTTGCTCCTCGAGAGTACAGGCAATCAGGTACATGAGTAGCTGTCGAGTTAGGGAGTGACTTCGATCCCTTTAGCTTTTATCATTGGATCTTAGAGGAGTCACTCTAATATGTAGCACTAGGATTGGGACATCTTCAATCATTTATGTTTTATTTCGTTTTGTTGGAGTATGCTATTGAGACTTTATGTCAGACTTTGTTTGATTTACGCTGCTTATTTTGCATGACTATTTGGTATTTGAAGTTTTTATATTTGGTGGCACTCTAATACTTGATCATTATTTGAATTATTTTATTAAATATCGATTATGGGATTAGGATGTTACATAGTGGTATCAGAGCATGTCGGTTCGTCAGGTCATTTGTTGTTTGTTGTTTGTGTGATTTTGTCATTATATGAGAATTGTGGCATTTTCATAGTATAAGGTATTTTGGTAATTTACTAATTGTCGGGATTAAGAGATGTGAGAGCAGATAAATAGTATTATTTTAATTATTACTTAATTATTGGTAATAAAATAAAATAGTAAGAAATGGAGAATCATGATTAAATATTTATTTTATTTAAATATTTATTTAATTTAAATAATTATTTAATTAATTTAATAAAAGAAAGAGTCATTTTCGTGAATAATGGAAAGTAGAAGGTAGAAGGAGAGAGAATTCGGTTTATTTGGGCAAAAAGCATGATTTAGAAAAATAGACCCATATATATAGTAAAAGTTGTGAGAAAATTAGGTTAGAAATTCATTTTGGGAATGCAGGATAGTGAGGGTTCCTTACCCTCCTATCAACACCTTAGGGGTAGTGTAATTTTTCTCTTTATCTTGTGATATGTACGAACTGACCATTAAGGTTTTGGCAAAACCTTATTGATGTGATCGTTGAGAATGTTTTGTATGTTTTTGCCCAGAGACACCAAAAGGGGATAACTGCTATTGTTTGTAGATTTATAACCTTGTATGGGTGACGATTTGACCGTATAAAATCTTTTGCTTTTTGATTGCTGTTGAGTTGGGATTTTGCCCCCGAGAATTTGAACGACTCTGATTGTGTCATTTGATTTCTCAAATATGAGATATTGATAACTCTGTTTTATTTCCCTAAACTTTTTTTGGAATCAATTAATTCTTGGAAATTTTCCCAAGTACAGAAAAAACTTAATTTTAACTTATTTTATGAAAAATTAGCTTTTTCGAAGAAACTTAAAAAAAATAGAAAATATCTTTTCGAAAAGTCTGTATGTTTTTTGGGCGGTGAGAATTCAAATATGCAAAATAGGTGAGTTTCGAATCTGTTCAATATGGAAAAAGCGGAAAATCGCAGGTAGACGTAGAAGGGGATTGACCGCCTTATTTCAGACATAACTTGAGTTTCATAAGTCGGTTTAAGATACCGTCAGTTGCGTTAGAAAACTAACACACCAATCTTCCTTTTGAAGTAGAGAAATTGGATTTTGGGGCGCTATAACAGTAGAAATTTTCTTATTTTTATCTAGAGACATAGTCAATTTTAGTTTTGTGTTGCTCATCATGTTTCATGTGTAACTTGGATTTTCTAAGTCCTTTCAGGATGTTGTCAGTTACGTTAGAAAGACGACTTAATGATATATCGTACTGGAAAGTTTGATAGTTTTATCATGAGTATATAACTTTTAGAGCTATTTTGAAGTCACGCATTCTAATTTAGAGTTTATGCAAGAATTGTCGTGATAATGCTGAACTAAAACGAATAGAACTGGAGTTTTGTAACTCCGCATGAGGTACGATTAAGTGTGTTTAAAAGAGGGTTTAAAGATATTTCAAACCGGAGAGTATCATAGTTTTATCCAAAGTCTATAATATTTGGTGATATTTTGAGGTGAGACAATTTTAGAGTTAGGTCCAGAGTTTTGAGCATTTTTTGGTGTGGTGACCTTTCGTTACCTTTTTGATGAGTGTAAGGGTCCTATTTGTTTTGTTAGATTTATTATAGAGTTGTCAGAGTTTCTTTTGAGTTGTTTATAGTTGGAGATGATAATATAGGATACACTTGAACTAAGATTGGAGCACTCGATATTATAAGGTTACCTTTTGAATAATTTTAAGAAAAATCGTCTGTTATGCCCTTAGTAGAGTTATCACTCGCGAATATTATCCTTAGAGTAACTGGATACTATAGAGTACCCTTGGAGTATTCAAAGATTATTTTGAGCATTTTCTGGAGTTTAATAGTAAATTGAGGAAATTTCTTGTCATTACTTTGTTGATGAGATGACACAATAATAATAATAATAATAATAATAATAATAATGAGTTTTTGAGAAAAATTGAGTTTTTGAGAAATATGAGTGTCATACGGTGAACTGACTTGGGGTATTTTGCTTTTTATCGCAATGTCGCGGTTAGCAAGAGTCGCCACCGACTTTTCTTTTATCCCATAAGGAAAGGCGGAAAAGAACAGGAAAGACCTTAATTTAGATTCTTAGGTTCGGGAGGTACTTTATACAAAGGGAAGGTGTTAGGCACCCTTCGTATCCATGGTTATCCATGGGCTCTTAATTGCTCAATCATTTATGTTTTCTTTGTTTGAAAAAAGTGGTTGAGAAATGTATGAAAAATGTTTTGAAAATGAGAATTTAACTTTGTAATGATTCTTGCATGAATGTATACAAAGTGGTTATCTCGTTTAATTTAGAAAATAGTTTAGAAAAATATAACTCGGCAATGATCCTAGTACGGATGTATGCTAAGTGGTGATTTTCCAAAAGAAGACGTTTGAAAGGTGCGAGGTGCGAAAAGTATATTTTTTAGGTTATGACTGAGCAATTAAGGTTATACCTGTCCGAGGTCTTTCCGGGCATTTCCCATCCTCATGAGGGTAAAACTGTCCTTACTATTGAGAAGTAAGTGGTTTTATCCTGGGGATGTTGAAGGGTCATCGTAGGGTCATCGATCGGTCATTGAAGGCAACAGTTGTAAGGATACCTTAGCATTCGAAGGGACGATCATCATTTAACCGTAGGCTACACCGAAGGGTCGTCGAGGGACAAAATCGTATTTTCGAAGGCAACATCCGAGGGACCATAATTTATTTTATGATGATTTAACGGAAGGGTCTTTGCTAAGGGTACCCCCACATTCGCGGGACATGACCGTTATACCGTAGTACCGTAAGGCAGCAAAAGAAAGAGGTCCAAGATCACTTATTTAAAGGTCATATTTAAAGTCAATTAAGTAATTAAGTCCATACTAAAATCAATGCATTAAAATTAATATATTAAAATTAAGACATTAAAATTAACACATTAAAATTAATTAGGCCACTTAGGGCGAGTCTCCACAAGGGTATCCCACAAATAAAGTGGAAGACCTAAACAGCAATCTTTTCCTGGGACATATGAACCTTTGCAAAATTCAGCAAACGGGTTAGAATACCAAATCAGGGTGCAATCGAGAGTTGCACCAAAGTAATAGGTAAACAAAGCATGGTTATGATAAAACAGCGGCATCCATTACAACAATTCAAAGTATCCAGGCAGACTTAAGTTACATGCAAAGCCTCAAATATATTTATGAATCTCAATTATGATATCACATGTGAATTAGGAACATAAAGCGATAATAGTAACGCAAACCTGTTTGCACTTGAGTCGCAACCTTGAATTGGCCGATCGGATAGAATTGAGCGGAGGTGACCTTGCTGCCGCCGTAAGATTAGATTCGGTAAAAAGGCACGCAATAGTTTCCGTTGTAGAAACTATTGTGCAAAAAGAATCAACTAAATACCAAAGGGAATCAGGAATTGCAAAAGAAATAGTGTAGCACTTGTAAAACACAATGCCTAAGCTGCTGGAAAAGAAGAGAAAATGCAAAGGCGAAACGGCAAAGGAAAAAGAATCTCGGCAAGAGCCCCCCTTTTAGGTTTTCAAGGTGGCTATTTATATTGTTGTCATTAGGTCATGCCTGCTGCCAAAAAAGGTCTTCAACGTGCGCGTGGATATAGGGCCCAACGGATCTTCAAGTCTCCGAAGCATTATCTGCGCCCAAAAAGTAGGGGAATGGTGTGACGTTCGTCACACCATGTGTGACGCCCGTCACAGGGGTGTGCGAGGCGTGACGCTCGTCACAGCCTCTGTGACGCTCGTCACAGATGCCACACCCGTGTTCTTGTACTTTGGGTTGGGCTTTGCTGTTTGGATCGTTTTCTTTCCTTTTTGCACCCCTTTTCCTCCGCTTCCAAATAAACCACTTTCATATTATCACTAGGTGAGCGTGTAGCGAGTAGGCCAATTTGGGTCATTCGCGAGCTGGGCCTTTGTTCCTTTAAGTGTCATAAAGTGAGTCGGAGTGCCCTGAAATGTCTTGAAATACTAATGGGCAAATTTTGGGGTATGACAGCTGCCCCTGTTCAATATTCTTGAACCGAGAGAGTAGAATGGTATGTGCATCATTCGTGGTCTGGAGGTGGAAGATTATTGAACACTAGAATGCCCCGAAAATTTGCGCTTGTCAATTGGTCTTGATGGAGATGGGCTTAAAGATGCCATCCAGGAAGTTTGATGAGGGGAGCTTCAGACTGTGTCGTACGTTAGACGATATCTGAAGACATGGGTGTCATACCGGGTCATACGCTAGATCGTATAGTGAATCATCCATCATGCTGTTGACTTTGCTGGGGAGTCAGAGTATGCTATATACTGCTGGGGATAAGGGATCAGAATGGGTCATACACTGGACCGTATCTGAATACCAGAGTGAGCTGTTCGTTAGGCAGGTGACTTTGATGGGGATGAAAGATCAGAACGGATCGTACGCCAGATCGGTTCTGAGTTGCAGAATGAGCCGTCCATTAGGCTGAATCTGCTTGAAGAGGGAATAGTCGTATACCAGACTACCATTCAGGAATGTACCTGTCCGAAGGTAGCACCTGAGCAAAGGAGTAGCCATATACCAGACTACCATTCAGGAATGTACCTGTCCGAAGGTAGCACCTGAGCAAAGGAGTAGCCGTATACCAGACTACCATTCAGGAATGTACCTGTCCGAAGGTAGCACCTGAGCAAGGGAGTAGCCGTATACCAGACTACCATTCAGGAATGTACCTGTCCGAAGGTAGCACCTGAGCAAGGGAGTAGCCGTATACCAGACTACCATTCAGGAATGTACCTGTCCGAAGGTAGCACCTGAGCAAGGGAGTAGCCGTATACTAGACTACCATTCAGGAATGTACCTGTCCGAAGGTAGCACCTGAGCAAGGGAGTAGCCGTATACTAGACTACCATTCAGGAATGTACCTGTCTGAAGGTAGCACCTGAGCAAGGGGAGTAGCCGTATACCAGACTACCATTCAGGAATGTACCTGTCCGAAGGTAGCACCTGAGCAAGGGAGTAGCCGTATACTAGACTACCATTCAGGAATGTACCTGTCCGAAGGTAGCACCTGAGCAAGGGAGTAGCCGTATACTAGACTACCATTCAGGAATGTACCTGTCTGAAGGTAGCACCTGAGCAAGGGGAGTAGCCGTATACCAGACTACCATTCAGGAATGTACCTGTCCGAAGGTAGCACCTGAGGAGATAAAGGTCTAACTTGGTCGTACATTAAACCTTATCTGAGTTGTCCGAGGACTTGACGGTCTAATTTGGTCGTACATTAGACTGTATTTGCAGAATCTGACTTGAAGGTCTAACTTGGTCGTGCATTAGACTGTAATTGAGTTGAAGAAGGTCAGAATGGATCGTACGCTAGATCGTATCTGAGTCGAAGGAGTCATATGTTGAGCTGAATCAGAATGAACCGTATGTTAGGCTGTATCTGTATACGTTGTACTTGCAATAAATGTCTGGGATGGGCTTAAAGATGCCATCGCTAGGAGGATATCGAAGTGTTGTCAGAATGAATGTTCCCATGAATTGCATCTGGAATATGTATCTGAATCTTGTCTGTGATTGATAAAGGCGTCTGCCTGAATGAGCCTTTTACTTTGACTATATCAGGAGGATAATTAATCTGCAAAGAAAGGTTAGCGCTATGCTATGTCATGATGCATGAGATGTTTTATGCTTTCGAAAATAAATGCGAATGTTGTATGCATGCGTATGTGGTGAAACGATGTAATGAATGAGTTATGCGTATGAGAAGTTCTGCTTGGGGACTCTACTGGGGAAAATAAATCCCCATCTACTGATTGGAGATATTCGTGTTGAGGACCCTCTCTCGGCTGGGGGTTCTGATCGATGGTAGAGATGTTCAACAGAGCCTGGCTGGGGATGGATGAGATGATCAATCTGTCTGATGATGCCGACCTCCGTTGGGAATAACTGGCGTTGCCGGGGAATCGAATTAGTAACGGCCTCCTTGGAAAGCATGGTTAGACCTTCTCCTCGATCCTGAAGTCGTGTAGTAATTGCTATTGCTATTTTAGGCATGCATTTTTATAAACATTGGTCATATCCGAGTGCATAAGTCAATTCAAGTTAAATCAATGGACATTTACGCAACCAAAACAGAAAAGTAAAAAAACAAAAGCATCTTTTTGGAAATGAAATTGTATTGATGTTGAAAGAGGGCCTATAAACAGGCAGTTTATGTACAAGGAGACAGAAATCCTAGTAAGAGGAAATTGTCAAGAAAAAGAGAAAGCTATGCAGAAAAAGTCCTATCGATTCTAATTCCACCACTGTCATTATGTCTTCAAGCATCTCATCTCCTGCCGTCGGATAGAAGTGATTGGCTCGTTTAGTCCCTGGAACTTGGTTGAAGGTGGCAGAGAATGGGACATAGTCATACGCTTTGATCCTTAATTTTTGCCTGGACCGCCTTTTCAGGTTTTCAGTCCACCAGGATACCCTTTTTTGCCCAAGCCACCTTTTCAGGTTTTCGACTTGCCGGATGTACATTTTTTTTATATATCCCTAATTTTTGCCCGAACCCTTTTGGTTCGCCGGGATGCCCTTACTTTTGCCTAGATACGTCGATCTAGCGGGTCTCTTTTATGCGTAGTATTTTTTAACTATGTCCGCGTTCACGGGATTTGGGAAGTCTTCACCATCCATTGTAGCGAGTATCATGGCTCCACCCGAGAATACCTTCTTAACTACAAATGGCCCTTCGTATGTGGGGGTCCATTTGCCTCTGGGGTCAGTTTGTGGTAGGATGATGCGTTTGATTACCAAGTCGCCAATTTGATACACTTGTCTTTTGACCTTTTTGTTGAATGCCCTGGTCATGCGCTTCTGATATATCTGCCCGTGACATACAGCCGCAAGTCTCTTCTCATCCATCAAATTTATCTGATCGAGTCGAGTCTGAATCCATTCGTCCTCGTCTAAGCCCGCCTCTTTCATGATTCTCAGAGAGGGAATCTGGACTTCCACCGGTAAAACAGCTTCCGCTCCGTAGACTAAAGAGAAGGGAGTTGCCCCTGTCGAAGTGCGTACTGAAGTGCGATAACCATGGAGAGCAAATGGTAACATCTCATGCCAGTCTTTGTACGTTACTGTCATCTTTTGTATGATCCTCTTGATGTTCTTATTAGCAGCCTCCACGGCGCCATTCATCTTTGGCCGGTACGGAGAGGAGTTATGGTGTTTAATTTTGAACTGCGTGCAGAGTTCAGTAATCATCTTGTTGTTCAGATTAGTACCATTATCAGTGATAATCCTTTCAGGGATGCCATACCGACAAATAAGGCTATTCTTGACGAACCGTGCCACCACATTCTTGGTGACAGAAGCGAATGAGGCCGCCTCTACCCACTTCGTAAAGTAATCAATAGCGACAAGAATAAAGCGATGTCCATTAGAAGCCGTGGGTTTAATCTCTCCAATCATATCGATGCCCCACATTGCAAAGGGCCAAGGAGCTGTTAACACGTTCCATGGAGCAGGGGGCACATGTACTTTGTCCGCATAGACCTGGCACTTGTGACAGGTTCTGGAGTGATGGTGGCAATCAGCTTCCATGGTAGACCAATAATACCCTGATCTCAGGATCTTCTTGGCCATTGTATGTCCACTAGAATGAGTCCCAAAAATACCATCATGCATGTCTTCCATAATCCTTTCTGCTTCTTTTCTATCCACACAGCGAAGCAGAGTCGAATCATGATTACGTTTGTATAACACTCCATTACTCAGAAAGAATTTAGCGGAGAACTTCCTCAGGAATCTTCTGTCATTGATGGATGCCCCTTCAGGGTATTCCTGAGCTTCTAAATATCTTTTTACGTCGTGGAACCAAGGTTTCTCCTGTACCTCCTCAGTGTTAAGTTCATAACAGTGTGCTGGTTCATCCAATCGTTCAATAGTGATCCTAGGAGCTTCACCGTCCCATCTGACTCTGAACATAGATGACATGGTAGCCAGTGCGTCTGCCAACTGATTCTCTTCTCGTGGAATGTGTTCGAATGTAATCTCCTCGAAGTATGGGATTAATGTCATCACCTGCTCTCGATAAGGGATGAGATTTGGATGTTTAGTATCCCATTCCCTTTGATCTGACTGATTACCAAGGCCGAATCTCCGTACACACTCAAAAACTTGATTCGCCAATCTATAGCAGCTTTGAGTCCAAAAATACACGCTTCATACTCAGCCATATTGTTGGTACAATGAAAACATAGTCTAGCAGTGAGAGGCGTATGGTAACCTTCAGGAGAAATGAGTACAACCCCAACACCATGGCCCAATGCATTAGAAGATCCATCAAAAACCATAGTCCATCGGGATCCCCATTCGGGTCCTTCATCTGGTTTAGGTTTTTCATTATCAGCAACAACCATGACATCCTCATCCGGGAACTCAAAATTCATAGATTGGTAATCATCCACCGCTTGATGAGCCAAATGATCAGCCAGCACGCTTCCTTTGATTGCTTTCTGGGTAGTGTACTGGATATCATACTCTATTAAGATCATTTGCCATCTCGCTATTCTTCCGGAGAGGGCAGGCTTCTCGAACATGTATTTGATGGGATCCATCCTAGAAATCAACAAAGTGGTATGATTCAACATATACTGTCTTAGTCGGCGAGCAGCCCAGGCCAAAGCACAGCAAGTTCTCTCGAGCAGTGAGTATCTTGTTTCACAGTCGGTAAACTTTTTGCTCAGGTAGTATATGGCATGCTCTTTTCGACCAGACTCGTCATGTTGCCCCAATACGCACCCCATTGAATTTTCTAACACGGTCAAATACATGATTAGAGGTCTTCCTTCAACTGGTGGTATCAGAATCGGAGGTTCCTGGAGGTAGTTCTTGATTTTGTCAAAAGCTTCTTGGCATTCGTCATTCCATATCATTTCTTGGTTTTTCCTCAGCAATTTGAAGATGGGTTTGCAGGTAGCGGTCAAGTGGGAGATAAATCGAGCAATGTAGTTCAAGCGTCCCAAGAAACCTCTGACTTCTTTCTCCGTACGGGGGACTGGCATTTCCTGAATAGCTCTCACTTTAGCTGGGTCCACCTCAATTCCTTTACCACTGACAATAAAGCCCAAGAGTTTACCGGATCTTACTCCAAAGGTGCATTTGTTCGGATTCAATCTAAACTTGTACTTCTTCAACCTCTCGAACAGTTTGTATAAATGATCGAGATGTTCTTCTTCAGTATGAGATCTAGCTATCATGTCATCCACATATACTTCTATCTCATGATGAATCATGTCATGGAACAAAACCACCATAGCACGCTGGTATGTTGCCCCGGCGTTCTTTAGACCGAACGGCATTACTTTGTAACAGAAAGTGCCCCATTGCGTCACAAACGTGGTTTTCTCCATGTCCTTAGGTGCCATCTTAATCTGATTGTAACCTGAGAAACCATCCATGAATGAGAATAATTTGTGTTGAGCGGTGTTATCCACCAGAACATCAATGTGTGGGAGTGGAAAGTCATCTTTGGGACTCGCTTTATTCAAATCTCTGTAATCCACACACATTCGCACCTTACCATCTTTCTTTGGTACTGGCACCACATTAGCAACCCATTGAGGATAAGAAGTAACAGCTAAGAAACCGGCATTGAATTGTTTCATAACCTCGGCTTTGATTTTCTCAGACATTTCAGGACGCATGCGGCGAACCTTTTGCTTGACAGGACGGCAGTCTTCCCTCGTAGGCAGCCGATGCACCACTATATCAGTATCCAACCCGGGCATGTCTTCGTAAGACCAAGCGAAAACCTCTACATAGTCATGTAACATCCGAATCAATCTTTCCTTGACACTGCTTTCCAATCCTCCTCCTATTTTGACTTCTCTTCTGTCTACCTCAGTACCCAGATTTACAATTTCGAGGGACTCTTCATGCGGCTGTATAGTCCTTTCCTCTTGCAATAACAATCTGGCAAGCTCTCCAGGGACTTCACAATCTTCCTCACTTCCATTTTCGGCTTGGTAGATTGGATTTTCAAAGTCATAATGAACAGTAGCGGAATTATTATCAATAGGATCCAGAGTGAGTACGGATCTGCAATTCGTTACGTGAGTGTGTGTAAGAAAGCATAGCTTGTTTGAAAGACGACAGGAAAAATAAAGAGCGCAACATTTGAATGCGAAAATGTCCATTGATTTATTGAATATGAAAAATGCTTATGAAATGACAAAACCCTTAACAAATTAGCTATTGTGCCCCGGGTATAGACACAATGCTTTAAGAAGTTCAATTAGAATTTGCAATGCTAAATAGACAATAACAATTACTCCTGACTAAAGGAGATCGGGATAGTGTCTTCAGCCTTCCAATTATTGAGTCCGTCGCCAATTGTTGGGTAGATCCAACTATCCAGGTCGCAATCGCTGTCAGTATCTTCTACAACATTGATTTGATCTTTGACCGTCTTCTCAGAGTTGAATCCCAGACCAGCTTTGTCAGACTTGTACGGTACGTTGATCAGTTGACCCCAGCCAGTACAGCCACCATCTTCCACTACAGCTTGAGCATCTTTCAGAGAAATCATAGCAGGAGGAGCACGACCAACCTTGGGCATACAGGGAGTTGGCTTAAGGACAGGATCGGGCGGGGAAACCACTTCAAATGACTGAGTTGGAGTCTCGAAGAATTCACCATCCATTTCGACGTATCTGAAGGTATGCACACTACTGACAATGTATTCTTCTTCCCCACACACAGTGACGATCTTACCCTCTATTGGATACCTTAGCTTTTGATGGAGAGACGAAGCTACAGCACCTGCCTCATGAATCCAAGGGCGCCCCAATAGGCAGGAGTAGGCAGGACGAATGTTCATTACATAAAAGGTAGTGTTGAAAACCTGAGGTCCTATCTTGATAGGGAGAACAACTTCGCCGTGGACAACACTCTTTGCACCATCGTAAGCCCGCACCACAATGTCACTAGGCTTCAGTTCAACGCTCTTGCAGTCAAGTTTCTCGAGCACGGCTTTCGGTAACACATTCAAAGAAGAGCCATTATCGATCAGCACATGGGACAGGGTGATCCCTTTACACTCAATGGAGATATGCAGGGCCTTATTATGGTTCTTTCCCGCTGGTGTCAGATCAGCGTCGGAAAATCCTAGGCCATTGTCAACAGCCAAGTGAGCCACATAATGTTCGAACTGATCGACAGATGTTTCCTGAGGCACATGAGCAGTCTTCAAGAATTTTATTAACGCATTGGCATGAGATTCAGAAGATAACAGCAATGATAACATTGAGATCTTAGATGGGGTATGCCCCAACTGCTCTACAACATCAAAGTCACTCTTGCGAATGATTTTCAACACTTCCTCCATTTCTCGTTTGGCAACGTCTTCAGTAGTATCTTCGACCGGTGTTTCTGACTGAGAAGGGTTGACTGGTTCTTTTCCTCGGTTTTCGGGAACCGGAGGTGAGATCTCTGGAGAGAAGATCCTTCCGCTTCGGGTAACCTTACTAGTCCCAACAATGTCATTAGGATTAGCAGAATTGCCAACTTGCTTTACACCATGGATGTAAACATCACCCCCATAATTCCACGGAATGGCTTTGCTCGAGGAATATGGTACTGGGCCAGGGGTAGTGATGATCAGGGGAGCTACTCTGGGCTCAGCAATAATCTTCACAGGTATTCTGGGAGCAGTTATCTTCACTGGAATCTTGGACCTCGCAATCACAGATACTTCTTCAATAGGGTTTTCTGCCTTAGAAACCCTTTCAAAGAGGATTGTACGATCGTCCATCAGTCGTTGGATACCATTCTTCAATTTCAAACAGTCTTCGGGCCGGAGTATGCAGAGATTGCAATCTTCAGTACAACCTGGAAATAAACCAGCTTGCAATAAATTCCTCTTTATGATCGGGAGAGGAGATGTTAAGTCCGCTACAGTAGTGATGAGAGAATCGTCATTGAGAGCATTAACAGCTTTGTCATGATTAGGCATAGGAGCGGTGATGACATTAGGGGTCTCCGGAGGCTCGAACTCAATTTCCCCAGCGTCGATCATGTCCTGAATCTTATTCTTCAACAGCCAACAATCGTTTGTATCATGCCCAGGGCTATCGGAGTGATATGCACACCTGGCATTGGGATTATAACGAGGCGAAGCAGTGTTGACATTTGCAGGAGGACCTCTGAGAGCGATTAAATTTACCTTCAGCATGCTTTGCAGTGCTTGTGCTAAAGTCATATTGAGCTTGGTAAACTGCCTTCTTGGTCTGTCTTGTCTTTGCTGGAAGTTTTGAGCTGGCGGGGCTGCGATTGTCACTGCTCCAACGGCATGATCACCATTTTTCCTATTATGATTCTTCTGACCATACACAGCATTCGATTCATTCTTCCCATGATAGGACTTCTTACTGCTTGTAGAAGTAGCTGCATGTATCTTTCCACTTCGAAGGCCGCTCTCCACCCGTTCACCTGTCAGTATAAGTTCAGTGAAACTTGATGAAGAACTCCCCAGTAGATGGCTGTAGAATGGGCCAGTCAGGGTACCCATGAACAGGTCTACTAATTCTCGGTCAGTCATAGGGGGTTTGACCCTGCCGGCCAAATCTCTCCATTTCTGAGCATACTCTTTGAAGCTTTCTTTAGATCCCATGGCCATATTCTGCAACTGTAGCCGAGTAGGCGCTAATTCAGAATTGTACTGGTACTGCTTATAGAAAGCCGTTGCTAAATCAGTCCAGGTGCGGATGTCAGAACTCTCGAGCTGATAATACCATTCCAACTGAGTGCCAGACAGACTTTCTTGGAAGAAGTGGATCCACAGTTTCTTATCAGTGGTATGCGGCTGAATCTTTCTCACATAAGCCCTTAAATGCATCTGAGGACAGGATGCACCATCGTACTTAGTGAAAGTGGGGATTTTGAATTTGCGAGGAATGGTCACATCGGAGACCAGACCCAAACTTTCGAAATCCAGACCAGGTGTCTTCTGACCCTCCATGGCTAGCATGCGTTCTTCCAGCAGTTTGTACTTATCATCTCTTGGAGAGTACTGTTCATTTTCATACTCTTCATCTTCATCCTCAGGGTTAGAGAAATCAAGATTCTCCTCCTCTGACTCAATTTCCGCCCCCTCCTCTGGACCGTTCGGGATTCCAAATTTGATTCCCGTAGCCTGTCCTTTACGCCTTCTGCCGGGTTAATGAAGCTCACAGCTTTCTTGTCCTTCTTCTTTTCGGCCAAAAGAGCCTTCAGTTCCTCCTGCCCCTTGGATAAGCTTAGCATCATCTCCTTGAACTGAGCATTCTGAGTCTGGAGATCTTTGACAGTTTGCTCGAGATCCATTTTTCTGTTTGAAGGAAAACCGTGAGAATACTGATCCTTTTAGAGTACCTGTTATGCAATGTCATGTTATGCTATGCAATGTATGAAATGTTTTCAAGGACTTTTGGAATTTATCTTTGCATAAATCACCAACAAGAGAGAAATGTTTATTGCTACTTTTTTAATCAATGTTCGTTACAAAAGGAATAATAGTAAAATACAATGAAAGCTCAAGTCTCCCAGGGGCGACTTCTTTTTGGGCGAAGATATGCATTGAGTCTTCGTTCCTCGTTAAGCTGACGGGTGAGCTCTAGTACTTTCTTCTTTTCTGTATTGAACTGAGCTTCAAAAGTATCTCTCTCTTCTCTCAACTGGGTCCAGGATCTTTTCAATTCCTCAACATCAGTAGGCATATCTGGGTAAGGAATGCTCTGGGAAGTACCTCCTCCGACCTCTGATTCAACAATCAATGGTCCGACTGCAAGATACGGCATGACAAGTTCGCGAGCTCTGGCGCGTACCCATCTAAGATAAGGTTCCATAGGAATAGAATTTTTCTTGCCTAAATTGCTTCTTTTCACCATGCCCCAAGCTCGTACAAACTTTTGACGGAGATTTTGAGGGTCATTGTCATAGTCAAACACTATACCTTGAACAATTATTTCATGCGGACCATCCCTTCGAGCATACCCAAACTGACGTAGGGCTAAGGCAGGATTATAAGTAATACCTCCTCTTATCCCCATGAGGGGTACATTAGGGAATTCTCCACAACGGTTGATGATGATAACATTTTCTCTGAGGTTAGAACACCAACGGATGTCCGAATGGGAGAGTGCCATTATCCTTTGAGACCACTTCAGATTTTGATCATTCTTCAAGATTGATTGAGGAAGGTGCGAAATAAACCACCTAGACAACAAAGGTATGCAACACATGAGAGTCCCTTGCTTCTTCATAGTGCGAGTGTGAAGGGAATGCAAGACATCTCCAAGCAAGGTAGGCACAGGGTTATGAGTGAGGAATATCTTAATAGCATTCATGTCTATGAATTGGTCTGGATTAGGGAATAACACCAAACCATAGATTAGCAATGCTAGAACATCTTCAAAAGCATGGACATTCATCACTTTTAGGAATTCTCGGGCCTTACTTATCAGAAATTTGGCAAGTAAACCTTTAATTCCACTTCTTGTTACCCAATTAGTTTCAATGTCGGACTTTGTCATGTGTAAAGCTGCGGCAACTTCTTCGGCTTTTGGCATCTTTTCTAAACCACTGAAAGGCATTTGATCCAGGATAGGTATCCCAAGCAGCTGGGAGAATTCTTCTAATGTGGGTACCAACTGATAATCTGGGAAGGTGAAGCAATGATGCTTAGGATCGAAGAACTGGAATAGGACTCTCATCATATCTTCTTTGAAACCAGTGGTAACCAGATTGAGGAGATGACCATGTTTCTTGCTGAACTGAGCATGATCGGGAAGTTCTGACACTAAATCCTTGAGTTGAGGAGAGATTGCTACAAAATTGATCCGGATGGTCTTCCTGGAAGCCATAACCTGTTCAACAGAGTAAAGCTAAATTCCTAAGTCCTTGAAATGGTTAGTATGATGATGTTATGATGTTATGATGTTATGCAAGCACAAGCATGTCACACAACAATTATTCCTAGGTTTTAAGGCTTGCATGAGTTCCATAGGTAAGTACCCTCCCCACTGAAGTTTGGTTGGTTCAACCTGTCCTAGAATAGTAACTGGGTTCTAGAAGGATCTCAGATCATCGACCTTTCTTTGGGTCCACTTCAGTGCAACACCAAGTGGTTGACCGAAGCTTTCCTAAAGTCCAATCTCAAAGAGTGTAGCATCGAGTATCAACCAACCTCAGTCGGAACCGAGGTCAGTTATCTCACTACTTTCTAATGGCTAGGATGAGTCAATTAGGGTTCTAAAGGTCTGGTTAATGCTTTGATGACACCACGCGGAAGCCAAATTTTTCCTCAAATAACATGAGGACCATCAGGACAACCAAAGTGTCACATTAACCGTAGCTATCATTTTAACCATTCCAGTATACGCCGGATAGTCGCGATGATCTATTGCTACTTACCTAAGGTACACTAGATCCGGGTGTAGGATCTTTCACTCAAAGCCCCCCTTAAAAGAAGGAATAATAAAACATAAATGATTTTTTTTGTTTTTTAAGATGGACCTCTCTTTGTAGTCCCCAGCAGAGTCGCCAGTTCTGTCATACGGTGAACTGACTTGGGGTATTTTGCTTTTTATCGCAATGTCGCGGTTAGCAAGAGTCGCCACCGACTTTTCTTTTATCCCATAAGGAAAGGCGGAAAAGAACAGGAAAGACCTTAATTTAGATTCTTAGGTTCGGGAGGTACTTTATACAAAGGGAAGGTGTTAGGCACCCTTCGTATCCATGGTTATCCATGGGCTCTTAATTGCTCAATCATTTATGTTTTCTTTGTTTGAAAAAAGTGGTTGAGAAATGTATGAAAAAGTTTTGAAAATGAGAATTTAACTTTGTAATGATTCTTGCATGAATGTATACAAAGTGGTTATCTCGTTTAATTTAGAAAATAGTTTAGAAAAATATAACTCGGCAATGATCCTAGTACGGATGTATGCTAAGTGGTGATTTTCCAAAAGAGACGTTTGAAAGGTGCGAGGTGCGAAAAGTATATTTTTTAGGTTATGACTGAGCAATTAAGGTTATACCTGTCCGAGGTCTTTCCGGGCATTTCCCATCCTCATGAGGGTAAAACTGTCCTTACTATTGAGAAGTAAGTGGTTTTATCCTGGGGATGTTGAAGGGTCATCGTAGGGTCATCGATCGGTCATTGAAGGCAACAGTTGTAAGGATACCTTAGCATTCGAAGGGACGATCATCATTTAACCGTAGGCTACACCGAAGGGTCGTCGAGGGACAAAATCGTATTTTCGAAGGCAACATCCGAGGGACCATAATTTATTTTATGATGATTTAACGGAAGGGTCTTTGCTAAGGGTACCCCCACATTCGCGGGACATGACCGTTATACCGTAGTACCGTAAGGCAGCAAAAGAAAGAGGTCCAAGATCACTTATTTAAAGGTCATATTTAAAGTCAATTAAGTAATTAAGTCCATACTAAAATCAATGCATTAAAATTAATATATTAAAATTAAGACATTAAAATTAACACATTAAAATTAATTAGGCCACTTAGGGCGAGTCTCCACAAGGGTATCCCACAAATAAAGTGGAAGACCTAAACAGCAATCTTTTCCTGGGACATATGAACCTTTGCAAAATTCAGCAAACGGGTTAGAATACCAAATCAGGGTGCAATCGAGAGTTGCACCAAAGTAATAGGTAAACAAAGCATGGTTATGATAAAACAGCGGCATCCATTACAACAATTCAAAGTATCCAGGCAGACTTAAGTTACATGCAAAGCCTCAAATATATTTATGAATCTCAATTATGATATCACATGTGAATTAGGAACATAAAGCGATAATAGTAACGCAAACCTGTTTGCACTTGAGTCGCAACCTTGAATTGGCCGATCGGATAGAATTGAGCGGAGGTGACCTTGCTGCCGCCGTAAGATTAGATTCGGTAAAAAGGCACGCAATAGTTTCCGTTGTAGAAACTATTGTGCAAAAAGAATCAACTAAATACCAAAAGGGAATCAGGAATTGCAAAAGAAATAGTGTAGCACTTGTAAAACACAATGCCTAAGCTGCTGGAAAAGAAGAGAAAATGCAAAGGCGAAACGGCAAAGGAAAAAGAATCTCGGCAAGAGCCCCCCTTTTAGGTTTTCAAGGTGGCTATTTATATTGTTGTCATTAGGTCATGCCTGCTGCCAAAAAAGGTCTTCAACGCGCGCGTGGATATAGGGCCCAACGGATCTTCAAGTCTCCGAAGCATTATCTGCGCCCAAAAAGTAGGGGAATGGTGTGACGTTCGTCACACCATGTGTGACGCCCGTCACAGGGGTGTGCGAGGCGTGACGCTCGTCACAGCCTCTGTGACGCTCGTCACAGATGCCACACCCGTGTTCTTGTACTTTGGGTTGGGCTTTGCTGTTTGGATCGTTTTCTTTCCTTTTTGCACCCCTTTTCCTCCGCTTCCAAATAAACCACTTTCATATTATCACTAGGTGAGCGTGTAGCGAGTAGGCCAATTTGGGTCATTCGCGAGCTGGGCCTTTGTTCCTTTAAGTGTCATAAAGTGAGTCGGAGTGCCCTGAAATGTCTTGAAATACTAATGGGCAAATTTTGGGGTATGACAATGAGTTTTTGAGAAATATGAGATTTTGAGAAAATTATGAGTCTTTGAGACTTTTTGAGTATTTTGAGCGGTGTAATGACTTGAGGACAATTGGTAATAATATAATTTTACCTTTTATGATAAATAATTAATTTATTTTTGAAAATACATTTTGAGTATAGTAATCTATAGGGGGATTACATGGATGGCCCTGAATGACGTTTTGAGCATAGTAATCCAGAGAGAGATTTAAACGATGACCATGAATGGAGTTTTGAGCATAGTAAACCAGAGAGGGATTATAGTGATAGCCGAGTATGGCGAATTATAGGTTCACTTTGCACACATAAGGCTTTCTCTTGGGATACTTTACTATGAGATTATTTATTTCTCGCATTTATTCCCTTGTAAATATCCATGTATATCACCATTTCAAAATCATAAGCAATAAACCTTTGATTCAACGTCAAGCGGCATTTTTTTAATCAAACACAATAAAAATACCATTAGAATTATGTCCCACGAGCCTTAAGTGGTGGAGAATGAGTAAGAATGGAGTTTTCCTACCCTTACTCTGAGTATTTTGGACATAAGACGCTTGAATTGTTTGCTTGAAATATTCACCTTCGCCCATAGTCTTTAGTGAAATTCTAATAAAAAACAATCTTTTAAAAAAAATCATAAAAGAAACATCAACTCATAAAATCTTATTTTTGCGTCTTAGAGCATCACACCGAAAATCCTTTTTCAAGGTAAAATTAACAAACACACAAACATTTTTTACTCCGAACTACGGAGTTCTAATTCTTCATCCCTCGATGATGATATGTAGGCACAAGAGTCTCAATCCTTGGCGAGCACAAGAATAAAAATTACCAAACTCATTCTTTCCCCTTTCTTTCCCAATAAATAAGAAAACTTTAAGATAAATACCCATGCATGAAGATAAGATAAATGGTTCTCATAGAGTACCATGAATGTTATGGGTGCTAATACCTTTCTCTTGCATAATCGACTTTCGAACCCATATTTGTTTGTGAGACCAATCCTTTTCCTTTATTCATTTTTCTTTTAGAATGGTTTTATCGACTATTTTCCCTTTCCTCTTAGAATAAATAAAATTCGGTGGCGGCTCTGTGTCACATTCGTTGACGTTCAAGTCAGATAATTTTTTGCGGTAGCGACATCCACAAATACCACACTAATGCATCATCCATCGACTTAACTTTTGTCACTTAAAGAAAATGCACTTTAAATTTCCCCTTCCAGATATGTTTCATGATACCCTCCTTCTTCAAATACTCTGATATTATACGAAATGATACTCCTTAAACATCAATATATTCTACATCCTTATGAATCTTCCCCATGGAATCTCTTGATTCCAAACTTTTAATTGCTTTTACATGCATTACTGTATCATCCATGTCATTAATTCATATCAGTGGTTTCTGGATAGGCCATCCTAGGCAAACACTCTTTGATGTGCAACTTCTTAGTATAATCAACTTTCAAGAATATCTCTTGAACTACCTCACATTATGTCATAATAGAGATATTCAATTTAGCATCCTTAATTTCACCATCATCATCAAACCAAAGTCTTTTCTAGTGTGTGTGTTTACCTCATCCATATTGTCATACCCCAAAATTTGCCCATTGAAATTACAAAGCATTTTCCAAGACCCTCTGACTTATTCTGCAAGGCACCGACATCAAGTGAACAAAAGCCCAGCTCACAACAGGCCCAACCCAAAAGGGGCCCAAAATAGCTTGCTCGCTAGGCGAGCAATCCCTTCGCCTAGCGAATGCTTCGTCTTGACGCTCGCCCAGCGAAGCGTCAGATCCAGAAAAAGGCCCAGACCTAGCTTGCTCGCTAGGCGAGCAATTCCTTCGCCTAGCGAAGCTTGCGAAGTTTGAGATTTTTGGACCTCATTTTAAGCCCATTAGGTCACCACTACCTCTACTATAAATACCTGCTCCTCTGCCACGAAAAGGACACACAGAGACGGACGAAGACGGACGGAAACACGCATCCAGAGGGAGAAACACAGAAACCCTGCTGATCCAAAGAGTTCAGAAGGCGGAAACCCTGAAGGCCGCTTACCCGTGCCGAAGCTACCGCCGCCCAACTCAATCCGGCTCGCCAATTCAAGGTTGCAACTCGATTTGCAAACAGGTTTGCCTCACTATTATCGTTTTAGTTCTTAATTGGCATATGATATCACTTTAGGATATTAATTGACACATGATTATCACTTGGCATTCTTATTTTGCACGTGATACCGCATTAGTGTCTTAATTTGCATGTGACATCGTGTTATACTCTCTTTTGGCATATGGTACCACTTCATGTTCTTAATTAGGGGAGGATATCATAATTGAATTCATAAACATTTTGAAGCTTTGCATGAGAATTTAAATGTGCTTGAACATTGTGAAACTGAACCATATAATTATGTGTTAGAGGCCATAGGCCATGCTGCTGATTGAGGTCATAATTTCAAACCCGTGGCCGCTCGCTAGCTCATCGCTAGGCGAGCCCGCAGCGAGCCTTCGCTGAGCCTTCGCTAGGCGAAGCAGAAGCGAACAGGACAGGGGCTGCTTTGTCCCTTTGTTGCCCGTTTTATACTTATCTAATCATGACTCTGCATCATTTTGCTTAAATTCCTGGCTGTTATATTCATTTTGTGATGCAATTTCCAATTGTGTTTATCTCAATGCTATAATCTGTGTGTTAATGGTGTAAAGGCTAGCATACTTCCGAAGAAATAACCGGCTAGGTACACCGCTTTATGCATGGGAAGACTTTCATGGAGATGGACTCTAAATGATGTCACTTTAATGTGAAAATTCATATTGGTTGCCTAACCAATTTTAATGTATTGATCTTTAATGTGTTGATTTTAATGCATCGATTCAATGCGGTATCACCATAATTACCTAATGAACTTAAAACATGGACCTTAAATAAATGATATCGGACCTCTCTTTATTACCCCACGGTTACGTAATACGGTCATGTCCCGCGAATATGGGGATATCCTTAGCAAAGACCCTTCGGTAAAATCATCATAGTCCCTCGGATGTTGCCTTCGAAAATACGATTTTGTCCCTCAATGACCCTTCGGTGTAGCCTACGGTTAAATGATGATAGTCCCTTCGAATGCTAAGGTATCCTCACAACTGTTGCCTTCAACGACCAACCGATGACCCTACGATGACCCTCCTACATCCCCAGGATAAAACTACTTACTTCTCAATAGTAAGGACAGTTTTACCCTCATAAGGATAGGAAATTCCCGGAAAGACCTCGGACAGGTATAACCTTAATTGCTCATTCATAACAAAAAATGCTTTTCACACCCCACACCTTTCAAACGTCTTCTTTTGGAAAATCACCACTTAGCATACATCCGTACTAGGATCATTGCCAAGTTATATTTTTCTAAGCTACTTTCAAAAAACTAAATGAGATAACCACTTTGTATACATTCATGCAAGAATCATTACAAAGTTAAATTCTCCTTTTCAAACATTTTTCATACATTTCTCAACCACCTTTTTCAAACAAAGAAAACATAAATGATTGAGCAATTAAGAGCCCATGGAGAACCATGGATACAAAGGGTGCTAATACCTTCCCTTTGTATAAAGTACCTCCCGAACCTAAGAATTTAAAATTAAGGTCTTTCCTGTTCTTTTCCACCTTTCCTTATGGGATAAAAGAAAAGTCGGTGGCGACTCTTGCTAACCGCGACATTGCGATTACAAATCCAAAATAAAGTCAGTTCACCGTATGACAGAACTGGCGACTCTGCTGGGGACGAAGAGAGGTCCACCTTAAAAATCATTTATGTTTTAATTGTTCTTTCTTTTAAGGGATTGTTTGAGTGAAAGATCCTACACCCGGATCTAGTGTACCTTAGGTAAGTAGCAATAGATCATCGCGACTATCCGGCGTATACTGGAATGGTCAAAATGATGGCTACGGTTAATGTGACACTTTGGTTGTCCTGATGTTCCTCATGTTACTTGAGGAAAAATTTGGCTTCCGCGTGGTGTCATCAAAGCATTAACCAGACCTTTAGAACCCTAATTGACTCATCCTAACCATTAGAAAGTAGTGAGATAACTGACTTCGGTTCCGACTGGGGTTGGTTGATACTCGATACTACACTCTTTGAGATCGGACTTTAGGGAAGCTTCGGTCAACCACTTGGTGTTGCACTGAAGTGGACTTAAGGAAAGGTCGATGATTTGAGATCCTTCTAGAACCCGGTTACTATTCTAGGACAGGTTGAACCAACCAAACTTCAGTGGGGAGGGTACTTACCTATGGAACTCATGCAAGCCTTAAAACCTAGGAATAATTGTTGTGTGACATGCTTGTGCTTGCATAACATCATAACATCATAACATCATGGCATTATACTAACCATTTCAAGGACTTAGGAATTTAGCTTTGCTCTGTCGAACAGGTTATGGCTTCCAGGAAGACTATCCGGATCAATCTTGTAGCAATCTCTCCTCAACTCAAGGATTTGGTGCTAGAACTTCCCGATCATGCTCAGTTCAACAAGAAACATGGTCATCTTCTCAATTTAGTTACCACTGGTTTCAAAGAAGATATGATGAGAGTTCTATTCCAGTTCTTCGATCCTAAACATCATTGCTTCACTTTCCCAGATTATCAGTTGGTACCCACATTAGAAGAATTCTCCCAGCTACTTGGGATACCTATCCTGGATCAAATACCTTTCAGTGGTTTAGAAAAGATGCCAAAGTCTGAAGAAGTTGCCGCAGCTTTACGCATGACAAAGTCTGACATTGAGACCAATTGGGTGACAAGGAATGGAACGAAAGGTTTACTTGCCAAGTTTCTGATAAGTAAGGCCCGAGAATTCCTAAAAGTTGTGAATGTCCATGCTTTCGAAGACGTTTTAGCATTGCTAATCTATGGTTTGGTGCTATTCCCTAATCCGGACCAATTCGTAGATGTGAATGCTATTAAGATATTCCTCACTCATAATCCTGTGCCTACCTTGCTTGGAGATGTATTGCATTCCCTTCACACTCGTACTATAAGGAGGCAAGGGACTCTCATGTGCTGCGTACCTTTGTTGTCTAGGTGGTTTATTTCGCACCTCCCTCAATCCGTCCTGAAGAATAATCAAAATCTGAAATGGTCTCAAAGGATAATGGCACTCTCCCATTCAGACATCCGTTGGTGTTCCAATCTCAGAGAAGACGTCACCCTCATCGACCGTTGTGGAGAATTTCCTAATGTGCCACTCATGGGGATAAGAGGAGGTATTACTTATAATCCTGCCTTAGCCCTACGTCAGTTTGGGCATGCTCGAAGAGATGGTCCACATGAAATGATTATTCAAGGTACAGTGTTTGACTATGACAATGATCCTCAAGGTCTCCGCCAAAGGTTTGTACGAGCCTGGAGCATGGTGAAAAGAAGCAATTTAGGAAAGAAAAATTCTATTCCTATGGAGCCTTATCTCAGATGGGTACGCGCCAGAGCTCGTGAACTTGTCATGCCATATCGTGCAGTCGAACCGTTGTTTGTTGAATCAGAGGTCGAAGGAGTTGCTTCTCAGATCATTTCTTATCCAGATATGCCTACTGATGCTGAGGAATTGAAAAGATCCTGGACCCAGTTGAGAGAGGAGAGAGATACTTTCGAAGCTCAGTTCAATGCAGAAAAGAAGAAAGTGTTAGAGCTCACCAGTCAGCTTAATGAGGAACGAAGACTCAATGCATATCTTCGCCCGAAAAGAAGTCGCCCCTGGGAGACCTGAGCTTTCATTGTAGTTTTACTATTATTCTTTTTGTAATGAATATTAAAAAAAAGTAGCAATAAACATTTCCCTCTTGTTGGGGATTTATGCAGAGTTAAATTCCAAAAGTCCTTGAAAACATTTCATACATTGCATCGCATAACATAACATTGCATAACAGGTGTTCTAAAAGACCATATTCTCACGGTCTGCCTCTTAAACAGAAAAATGGATCTCGAACAGACTGTCAAAGATCTCCAGACTCAGAATGCTCAGTTCAAGGAGATGATGTTAAGCTTATCCAAGGGGCAGGAGGAACTGAAGGCCCTTTTGGCTGAAAAGAAGAAGGACAAGAAAACTGTGAGCTTCATTAACCCGGGCAGAAGGCGTAAAGGACAGGCTACGGGAATCAAATTTGGAATCCCGAATGGTCCGGAAGAGGGGGCGGAAATTGATTCAGAGGAGGAGAATCCTGATTTCTCTAACCCTGAGAATGAGGATGAAGAGTATGAAGATGAGCAGTACTCTCCAAGAGATGATAAGTACAAACTGCTGGAAGAACGCATGCTAGCCATGGAGGGTCAGAAGACACCTGGTCTGGATTTCGAAAGTCTGGGTCTGGTCTCCGATGTGACCATTCCCCGCAAATTCAAAATTCCCACTTTCACTAAGTACGATGGTGCGTCTTGTCCTCAGATGCATCTAAGGGCTTATGTGAGAAAGATCCAGCCGCATACCACTGATAAGAAACTGTGGATCCACTTCTTCCAAGAAAGTCTGTCTGGCACTCAGTTGGAATGGTACTATCAGCTCGAGAGCTCTGACATCCGCACCTGGACTGATTTAGCAACAGCTTTCTATAAGCAGTACCAGTACAATTCAGAATTAGCACCTACTCGGCTACAGTTGCAGAATATGGCCATGGGATCTAAAGAAAGCTTCAAAGAGTATGCTCAGAAATGGAGAGATTTGGCCGGCAGAGTCAAACCCCCTATGACTGACCGAGAATTAGTAGACCTGTTCATGGGTACCCTGACTGGCCCATTTTACAGCCACCTACTGGGGAGTTCTTCATCAGGTTTCACTGAACTTATACTGACAGGTGAACGGGTGGAGAGCGGCATTCGAAGTGGAAAGTTACAGGCAACTACTTCTACAAGCAGTAAAAGGTCCTACCATGGGAAGAGTGAATCGAATGCTGTGTATGGTCAAAAGAGTCACAACAAGAAAAATGGTGACCATGCCATTGGAGCAGTGACAATCGCAGCCCCGCCAGCTCAAAACTTCCAACAAAGACAAGACAGACCAAGAAGGCAGTTTACCAAACTCAACATGACTTTAGCACAAGCACTGCAAAGTATGCTAAAGGTAAACCTAATCACTCTCAGAGGTCCTCCTGCAAATGTCAACACTGCTTCGCCTCGTTATAATCCCAATGCCAGGTGTGCATATCACTCCGATAGCCCCGGGCATGATACAAACGATTGTTGGCTGTTGAAGAATAAGATTCAGGACATGATCGATGCTGGGGAAATTGAGTTCGAACCTCCGGAGACTCCTAATGTCATCAATGCACCTATGCCTAATCATGACAAGGCTGTTAACGCTCTCAATGACGATTCTCTCATCACTACTGTAGCGGACTTAACATCGCCTCTCCCGGTCATAAAGCGGAATTTATCGCAAGCTGGTTTATTTCCAGGTTGTACTGAAGATTGCAATCTTTGCACACTTTGGCCCGAGGACTGCTTGAAATTGAAAAATGGCATTCAACGGCTGATGGACGACCGTACAATTCTCTTTGAAAGGGTTTCTAAGGCGGAAAACCCTATTGAAGAAATATCTATGATTGCAAGGTCCAAAGTTCCGGTTAAGATTACCGCTCCCAGGGTACCTGTGAAGATCATCGCTGAGCCTAGAGTAGCTCCCCTGATCATTACTGCACCTGGCCCAATACCGTACTCCTCAAGCAAGGCCATTCCGTGGAATTATGGAGGTGAGGTTTACATCCATGGCGTAAAGCAAGTTGGTGATTCTGCTAATCCTAATGACATCGTTGGGACTAGTAAAATTACTCGAAGCGGAAGGATCTTCTCTCCAGAGATCTCACCCCCAGCTCCTGAGACTCGAGGAAAGGAACCAGTCGATCCTTCTCAGTCAGAGACACCGATCGAAGCTACTACTGAAGACGTTGCCAAACGAGAAATGGAAGAAGTGTTGAAAATCATCCGCAAGAGTGATTTTGATGTGGTAGAGCAGTTGGGGCACACCCCTTCCAAAATCTCGATGTTGTCCTTGTTGTTGTCTTCTGAATCCCATGCCAATGCATTGATGAAATTCTTGAAGACCGCTCATGTGCCTCAAGAAACATCCGTCGATCAATTCGAACATTATGTTGCTAATTTGACTGTTGACAATGGCCTAGGCTTTTCCGATGCTGACCTGACGCCAGCAGGAAAGAATCACAATAAAGCTCTGCATATCTCCATCGAGTGTGAGGGGATCACCCTGGCTCACGTGTTGATCGACAACGGCTCTTCCTTGAATGTGCTCCCGAAAGCTGTACTCGATAAATTTGACTACAAAGGCATTGAACTGAAACCTAGTGATGTTGTGGTGCGTGCTTACGATGGTGCGAAGAGTGTTGTCTATGGTGAAGTGGTTCTCCCTATCAAGATAGGACCTCAAGTCTTCAACACTACCTTTCACGTGATGGACATTCGTCCCGCCTACTCCTGCTTGTTGGGGCGCCCTTGGATCCATGGGGCAGGTGCGGTAGCTTCGTCGCTTCATCAAAAGCTGAAGTATCCAATAGCAGGCATGGTTGTCACTGTATGTGGAGAAGAAGAGTATATTGTCAGTAGTGTGCAAGCCTTCAAATACGTCGAGATGGATGGTGAATTCTTTGAGACTCCTTCTCAGTCATTTGAAGTGGTTCCTCCACCCAGTCCGGTCCTTAAGCCAACTCCCTGTGGGCCCAAGGTTATTCGTGCTCCTCCTGCTATGATCTCTCTGAAAGATGCTCAAGCTGTGGTTGAAGATGGTGGCTGTACTAGCTGGGGTCAACTGATCAACGTACCGTACAAGTTTGACAAAGCTGGGCTGGGATTCCACTCCGAGAAGACGGCCAAATATCAAATCAATGCTGTAGAAGATGCTGACAGTGATTGCGACCTGGATAGTTGGATCTACCCAACAATTGGCAACGGACTCAATAATTGGAAGGCTGAAGACATTATCCCGATCTCCTTTAGTCAGGAGTAATTGTTATTGTCTATTTAGCATTGCAAATTTTAATTGAACTGCTTAAAGCCTTGTGTCTATACCCGGGGCACGATAGCTAATTTGTTAAGGGTTTTGTCATTTCATAAGCATATTTTCATATTCAATAAATCAGTGGACCTTTTCGCATTCAAATATTTCGCTCTTTATTTTTCCTGTCGTCTTTCAAACGAGCTATGTTTTCTTACACACACTCACGTAACAAATTGCAGATCCGTACTCACTCTGGATCCTATTGATAATAATTCCGCTACTGTCCATTATGACTTTGAAAATCCGATCTACCAAGCCGAAGATGGAAGTGAGGAAGATTGTGAAGTCCCTGGAGAGCTTGCCAGATTGGTACTGCAAGAAGAAAGGACTATACAGCCGCATGAAGAGTCCCTCGAAATTGTAAATCTGGGTACTGAGGTAGACAGAAAAGAAGTCAAAATAGGAGCAGGATTGGAAAGCAGTGTCAAGGAAAGATTGGTTCGGATGTTACATGACTATGTAGAGGTTTTCGCTTGGTCTTATGAAGACATGCCCGGGTTGGATACTGATATAGTGGTACATCGGCTGCCTACGAAGAAAGACTGCCGTCCTGTCAAGCAAAAAGTTCGCCGCATGCGTCCTGAAATGTCCGAGAAAATCAAAGCCGAGGTTATGAAACAATTCAATGCCGGTTTTTTAGCTGTTACTTCTTATCCTCAATGGGTTGCTAATGTGGTGCCAGTGCCAAAGAAAGATGGTAAGGTGCGAATGTGCGTAGACTACAGAGATTTGAATAAAGCGAGTCCCAAAGACGACTTTCCACTCCCGCACATTGATGTTCTGGTAGACAACACCGCTCAACACAAAGTATTCTCGTTCATGGATGGATTTTCGGGTTATAATCAGATTAAGATGGCACCTGAGGACATGGAGAAAACTACGTTTGTGACGCAATGGGGCACTTTCTGTTACAAAGTAATGCCATTCGGTCTAAAGAACGCCGGGGCAACATACCAGCGTGCTATGGTGGTTTTGTTCCATGATATGATTCATCATGAGATAGAAGTATATGTGGATGACATGATAGCCAGATCTCATACTGAAGAAGAGCATCTCGATCATTTATACAAACTGTTCGAGAGGCTGAAGAAATACAAGTTGAGATTGAATCCGAACAAATGCACTTTTGGAGTAAGATCCGGTAAACTCTTGGGCTTTATTGTCAGTGGTAAAGGAATTGAGGTTGACCCGGCTAAAGTGAGAGCTATTCAAGAAATGCCAGTTCCCCGTACGGAGAAGGAGGTCAGAGGTTTCTTGGGACGCTTGAACTACATTGCCCGATTTATCTCCCACTTGACCGCCACTTGCAAACCTATCTTCAAATTACTGAGGAAGAATCAAGAGATGATATGGAATGACGAATGCCAAGAAGCCTTTGACAAAATCAAGAAATATCTCCAGGAACCTCCAATTCTGATACCACCAGTCGAAGGAAGACCTCTAATCATGTATTTGACCGTGTTAGAAAATTCAATGGGGTGCGTATTGGGGCAACATGACGAGTCTGGTCGAAAAGAGCATGCCATATACTACCTGAGCAAAAAGTTTACCGACTGTGAAACAAGATACTCACTGCTCGAGAGAACTTGCTGTGCTTTGGCCTGGGCTGCTCGCCGACTAAGACAGTATATGTTGAACCATACCACGTTGTTGATTTCTAGGATGGATCCCATCAAATACATGTTCGAGAAGCCTGCCCTCTCTGGAAGAATAGCGAGATGGCAGATGATCTTAACAGAGTACGATATCCAGTACACTACCCAGAAAGCAATCAAAGGAAGCGTGCTGGCTGATCATTTGGCTCATCAGGCGGTGGATGATTACCAATCTATGAATTTTGAGTTCCCAGATGAGGATGTCATGTTTGTTGCTGATAATGAAAAATCTAAACCAGATGAAGGACCCGAATGGGGATCCCGATGGACTATGGTCTTTGATGGATCTTCTAATGCATTGGGCCATGGTGTTGGGGTCGTACTCATTTCTCCTGGAGGTTACCATACGCCTCTCACTGCTAGACTATGTTTTCATTGTACCAATAACATGGCTGAGTATGAAGCATGTATCTTTGGACTCAAAGCCGCTATAGATTGGCGAATCAAGTTTTTGAGTGTGTATGGAGATTCGGCCTTGGTAATCAGTCAGATCAAAGGGGAATGGGATACTAAACATCCAAATCTCATCCCTTATCGAGAGCGGGTGATGACATTAATCCCATACTTTGAAGAGATAACATTTGAGCACATTCCACGAGAGGAGAACCAGTTGGCAGACGCGTTAGCTACCATGTCATCTATGTTCAGAGTCAGATGGGGCAACGAAGCTCCCATGATTGCCATTGGACGGTTAGATGAACCGGCATACTGTTATGGGCTTAACACTGAGAAGGTACAGGGGAAACCTTGGTTCCACGACATAAGAAGATATTTAGAAGCCCAGGAATACCCTGAAGGGGCATCCATCAAGGACAGCAAATTCTTGAGGAAGTTCTCCGCTAAATTCTTTCTGAGTAATGGAGTGTTATACAAACGTAATCATGACTCGACTCTGCTTCGCTGTGTGGATAAAAAGGAAGCAGAAAAGATTATGGGAGACATGCATGACGGCATTTTTGGTACTCATTCTAATGGACATACAATGGCCAAGAAGATTCTGAGATCAGGGTATTATTGGTCTACCATGGAAGCTGATTGCCACCATCACTCCAGAACCTGCCACAAGTGCCAGATCTATGCGGACAAAGTACATATACCCCCTGCTCCATTGAACGTGTTAACAGCTCCTTGGCCCTTTGCAATGTGGGGCATCGATATGATTGGAGAGATTAAACCTACGGCTTCTAACGGACATCGCTTCATTCTCGTCGCTATTGATTACTTCACGAAGTGGGTGGAGGCAGCCTCCTTCGCTTCTGTTACCAAGAATGTGGTGGCACGGTTCATCAAGAATAGTCTTATTTGTCGGTATGGCATCCCTGAAAGAATTATCACTGACAATGGTACTAATTTGAATAACAAGATGATTACTGAACTCTGCACGCAGTTCAAAATAAAGCATCATAATTCTTCTCCGTACCGGCCAAAGATGAATGGCGCCGTGGAGGCTGCTAATAAGAACATCAAGAAGATCATACAAAAGATGACAGTAACGTACAAAGACTGGCATGAGATGTTACCATTTGCTCTCCATGGTTATCGCACTTCAGTACGCACCTCGACAGGGGCAACTCCTTTCTCTTTAGTCTACGGAGCGGAAGCTGTTTTACCAGTGGAAGTCCAGATTCCTTCTCTAAGAATCATGAAAGAGGCGGGCTTAGACGAAGATGAATGGATTCAGACTCGACTTGATCAAATAAACTTGATTGACGAGAAGAGACTTGCGGCTGTTTGTCACGGGCAGATATATCAGAAGCGCATGACCCGGGCATTTAACAAAAGAGTCAAGAGACAGGTGTATCAAGTAGGCGACTTGGTGATCAAACGTATCATTCTACCACAAGGTGACCCCAGAGGCAAGTGGACTCCCACATACGAAGGGCCATTTGTGGTTAAGAAAGTATTCTCTGGTGGAGCCATGATACTTGCCACAATGGATGGCGAAGACTTCCCGCATCCTGTGAACGCGGACATAGTTAAAAAATACTACGCATAAAAGAGACCCGCTAGGTCGACGTACCTAGGCAAAAGTAAGGGCATCCCGGCGAACCAAAAGGGTTCGGGCAAAAATTAGGGATAAATATATAAAGACGTATACCCGGCAAGTCGAAAACCTGAGAAGGCGGCTTGGGCAAAAAGGGGTATCCCGGTGGACTGAAAACCTGAAAAGGCGGTCCAGGCAAAAATTAGGGATTAAAGCGTATGACTATGTCCCGTTCTCTGTCAGCTTCAACCAAGTTCCAGGGACTGAACAAGCCAATCACTTCTATCCGACAGCAGGAGATGAGATGCTTGAAGACATAATGACAGTAGTGGAATCAAAATCAATAGGACTTATTCTGCATAGCTTTCTTTTTGTTGTCTTGACAATTTCCTCTTACTAGGATTTCTGTCTCCTTGTACACAAATTGCCTGTTTATAGGCCCTCTTTCAAAATCAATACAATTTCATTGCCAAAAAGATGCTTTTGTTTTTACCTTTTCTGTTTTGTTTGCGTAAACGTCCATTGATTTAACTTGAATTGACTTATGCACTTGAATATGACCCATGTTTACAAAATGCGTGCCTAAAATAGCAATAGCAATCACTACACGACTTCAGGATCGAGGAGAAGGTCTAACCACGCTTTCCAAGGAGGCTGTTACTAATTCGATTCCCCGGCAACGCCAATTATTCCCCAGAAGAGGTCGGCATCGCCTTACCGAAAGGTCATCCCTTCTATCCCCAGCCAGGCCCCGTTGGACAGAACCCAAATCCCCAGCTAAGGAAGGGCCATCAATACCAATGTCTCCGACCAGCAGACTGAGATCTATTCCCCCAGTAGTGTCCCCTGGAAGAATGTTTCAGACACCTAATGCATTCATTATATCATTTCATATTTCATACCTGCATACAGCGCTCACATTTACTTCATTCCGCATCATACACTTTACATCATTTCATATACATGCATATACATGCCTACCAGGTTCGCAAGCATAAAACATCTCATGCATCATGACATTGCATGAGGCTAACGTTATTTTTCAGGTTAATTATCCTCTTGATACAGTCAAAATAAAGGTCCATTCGGACAGACATCTGTATCAGTTACATTCAGGATTCAACTACACCTTTCAAATATACTCCATGTCAACATTCATTCTGGCATTCTCCCAATGGTGGCATCTCTAAGCCCACCCCAGATATTCTCTGCAAATATTATCAGATACAGCCTAACCAACTCCAATACGGTCTAACGTACGACCCATTTGGACCTCCAGCTCAGATACGATCTAGCGTACGATCCCTTCTGATCTTCAACGACTCAAGTATGGTTTAATGGGCGACCAAGTTAAACCTTCATTTTCTCAGGTGCTACCTTCGGACAGGTACATTCCTGAATGGTAGTCTGGTATACGGCTACTCTCTTTCTCAGGTGCTACCTTCGGACAGGTACATTCCTGAATGGTAGTCTAGTACACGGCTACTCCCTTTCTCAGGTGCTACCTTCGGACAGGTACATTCCTGAATGGTAGTCTAGTATACGGCTACTCCCTTTCTCAGGTGCTACCTTCGGACAGGTACATTCCTGAATGGTAGTCTAGTATACGACTACTCCCTTTCTCAGGTGCTACCTTCGGACAGGTACATTCCTGAATGGTAGTCTAGTATACGACTACTCCCTTGCTCAGGTGCTACTTTCGGACAGGTACATTCCTGAATGGTAGTCTAGTATACGACTACTCCCTTTCTCAGGTGCTACCTTCGGACAGGTACATTCCTGAATGGTAGTCTAGTATACGACTACTCCCTTTCTCAGGTGCTACCTTCGGACAGGTACATTCCTGAATGGTAGTCTAGTATACGACTACTCCCTTTCTCAGGTGCTACCTTCGGACAGGTACATTCCTGAATGGTAGTCTAGTATACGGCTACTCTCTTTCTCAGGTGCTACCTTCGGACAGGTACATTCCTGAATGGTAGTCTAGTATACGGCTACTCCCTTTCTCAGGTACATTCCTGAATGGTGGGCTGGTATACGACTATTCCCTCTTCGGCAGATTCCGCCTAGCAGACGGCACATTCTGCAACTCAGATACGATCTAGCGTACGATCCATTCTGATCTTTCATCCCCAGCAAAGTCATCCGCCTAATGAACAGCTCACTCTGGTGTTCAGACACGGTCTAACGTATGATCCATTCTGATCCCTTATCCCCAGCAGTATAGCATACTCTAACTCCCCAGCGAAGTCAACAGCATAATGGAGGATTCGCTATACGGTCTGATGTATGACCCGGTGTGACACCCATGTCTCTAGATATCGTCTAACATACGACACAATCTGGAAATTTCCTCAGCAAGTTTCTTGGATGGCATCTCTAAGCCCATCTCCGTCAAGACTGATGGACAAGCGCAAATTTTCGGGGCATTATAGTGTTCAATAATCTTTCACCTCCAGACCACGAACGGCACATGCCATTCTACTCTCTCGGTGCAAGAATATTGAACAGGGGCAGCTGTCATACCCCAAAATTTGCCCATTGAAATTACAAAGCATTTTCCAAGACCCTCTGACTTATTCTGCAAGGCACCGACATCAAGTGAACAAAAGCCCAGCTCACAACAGGCCCAACCCAAAAGGGGCCCAAAATAGCTTGCTCGCTAGGCGAGCAATCCCTTCGCCTAGCGAATGCTTCGTCTTGACGCTCGCCCAGCGAAGCGTCAGATCCAGAAAAAGGCCCAGACCTAGCTTGCTCGCTAGGCGAGCAATTCCTTCGCCTAGCGAAGCTTGCGAAGTTTGAGATTTTTGGACCTCATTTTAAGCCCATTAGGTCACCACTACCTCTACTATAAATACCTGCTCCTCTGCCACGAAAAGGACACACAGAGACGGACGAAGACGGACGGAAACACGCATCCAGAGGGAGAAACACAGAAACCCTGCTGATCCAAAGAGTTCAGAAGGCGGAAACCCTGAAGGCCGCTTACCCGTGCCGAAGCTACCGCCGCCCAACTCAATCCGGCTCGCCAATTCAAGGTTGCAACTCGATTTGCAAACAGGTTTGCCTCACTATTATCGTTTTAGTTCTTAATTGGCATATGATATCACTTTAGGATATTAATTGACACATGATTATCACTTGGCATTCTTATTTTGCACGTGATACCGCATTAGTGTCTTAATTTGCATGTGACATCGTGTTATACTCTCTTTTGGCATATGGTACCACTTCATGTTCTTAATTAGGGGAGGATATCATAATTGAATTCATAAACATTTTGAAGCTTTGCATGAGAATTTAAATGTGCTTGAACATTGTGAAACTGAACCATATAATTATGTGTTAGAGGCCATAGGCCATGCTGCTGATTGAGGTCATAATTTCAAACCCGTGGCCGCTCGCTAGCTCATCGCTAGGCGAGCCCGCAGCGAGCCTTCGCTGAGCCTTCGCTAGGCGAAGCAGAAGCGAACAGGACAGGGGCTGCTTTGTCCCTTTGTTGCCCGTTTTATACTTATCTAATCATGACTCTGCATCATTTTGCTTAAATTCCTGGCTGTTATATTCATTTTGTGATGCAATTTCCAATTGTGTTTATCTCAATGCTATAATCTGTGTGTTAATGGTGTAAAGGCTAGCATACTTCCGAAGAAATAACCGGCTAGGTACACCGCTTTATGCATGGGAAGACTTTCATGGAGATGGACTCTAAATGATGTCACTTTAATGTGAAAATTCATATTGGTTGCCTAACCAATTTTAATGTATTGATCTTTAATGTGTTGATTTTAATGCATCGATTCAATGCGGTATCACCATAATTACCTAATGAACTTAAAACATGGACCTTAAATAAATGATATCGGACCTCTCTTTATTACCCCACGGTTACGTAATACGGTCATGTCCCGCGAATATGGGGATATCCTTAGCAAAGACCCTTCGGTAAAATCATCATAGTCCCTCGGATGTTGCCTTCGAAAATACGATTTTGTCCCTCAATGACCCTTCGGTGTAGCCTACGGTTAAATGATGATAGTCCCTTCGAATGCTAAGGTATCCTCACAACTGTTGCCTTCAACGACCAACCGATGACCCTACGATGACCCTCCTACATCCCCAGGATAAAACTACTTACTTCTCAATAGTAAGGACAGTTTTACCCTCATAAGGATAGGAAATGCCCGGAAAGACCTCGGACAGGTATAACCTTAATTGCTCATTCATAACAAAAAATGCTTTTCACACCCCACACCTTTCAAACGTCTTCTTTTGGAAAATCACCACTTAGCATACATCCGTACTAGGATCATTGCCAAGTTATATTTTTCTAAGCTACTTTCAAAAAACTAAATGAGATAACCACTTTGTATACATTCATGCAAGAATCATTACAAAGTTAAATTCTCCTTTTCAAACATTTTTCATACATTTCTCAACCACCTTTTTCAAACAAAGAAAACATAAATGATTGAGCAATTAAGAGCCCATGGAGAACCATGGATACAAAGGGTGCTAATACCTTCCCTTTGTATAAAGTACCTCCCGAACCTAAGAATTTAAAATTAAGGTCTTTCCTGTTCTTTTCCACCTTTCCTTATGGGATAAAAGAAAAGTCGGTGGCGACTCTTGCTAACCGCGACATTGCGATTACAAATCCAAAATAAAGTCAGTTCACCGTATGACACATATGTATAGGTTTATCAAGTTTCATCTTCTTAGCTATTATAAAATCACACATAAGACTCTATGTTCTTCCAAGTGTACAACCACACTTGGTGTTATCTAGACCAATTTTTTATGCTTGCACAATTTTGTGATAGATAAAGTTCAATCCCACTGGAGATATATTACTTACCAATTGTGAATACAAATTTATATCTTTGAATTTATATTCTAATATTATGATATTGCAACCAAATGATGTATGTATCTTATTACGTTGTACTTCAATCATTTGTTCACTAATTCCCAAGCCTTGAAAAAACCTCCCTTACTATTTTCCAATCAGTTCTTCCATGTAGAATGACTGGATTCAACTTTATTAGTTATGATATTTCCAAGGTGTCTAACATGATCAGTCCATGCACAAATAATTTTCTCTTTCACCCGGTATAATATTTTATTGTAAATATATTTTTAAATAGGGTTAAATATACGACACCCCCTGCAATGTAGGCGAGTTTCACTTTACCCCCTGTAAAAAAAAATTGGATTCTCCTCTTGTAATAGTTTTTTTTATTCCCCCTTAAGCGTACAATTTGAACACTGAATCTCGGGGGGTTAACCGAAAAAACTATATTACAGGGGTAACTTTTGCGCTTCGGGGAAAAAAGACACAGAATTTACATTTCAAGGGGGGGTCCAAAAAATTTTTTTACATAGGGGTAAACCGAATTTCGCTAACATTGCAGGGGAGTATCGTATATTTAACCCTTTAAAAAATTAAGATATTTCTCCATACACTTCTAAATTGTATGACATATTTGATATATAACTCATCTGTAAAAGAATTGATTATAACATTCTAGACATTCATTATGTGTTCAAATATTCTTCTTCTCACTTTTTTGTTTTATGATAACTACACACTAAATCACGGGATGTAGGAAATACCTTTATAATAGAACTCATCAATGAGGTATCGTGAATGGTGACAAACACTTCTGTCGTGTTTTTTTAGTCTTTCAGCATATTGCGTCACATTTTCAAAGCCCATGTAACATTATTCTCGTTTTTACATTCCAAAAATGCAAAAAACCAAGTGAATAAGTCTTCTTTGTAGAAGTAACACCAACAATTTTTAGAAGAGAAAGCATGAACTTTTTGGTCTTATACGTTGAATCAATTATCAATACCATGGGAAATGTGTTAAACAACTTTATGGAATTAAATTGCATCTAAAATATATCTCAAACAGTTATTTCATCTTCACACACTTTGTACCTAGATACATAATAACGTTCATCCAACAGTTTCAACAAATGTTGCATTTCAGATCTAGGACCACATTATCGCCTTGTTATTTTGGTGGAGAATACTAGAAATTTACGTAATATTTAAGACACTTTTGGGTTTTTTCATTTCAAATATGCGAGTATGTTTTGGGTTGAACCATGTTCATTGTCATCTTAAAAATAAGTTTATTCTCTTCAAAACCCAAACGACTACCTAGCACCTCAATCCATGATTATATAGACCATGAATCATACTAAATTTCCAAGTATTATTCTCCTTGTGGTACCCGCGTAACTTAAAGAACATCCACATTTTCTTGTTCAAGTGTCATCGTTTTTTAATTTTTAGATAGGTTCTTTATACTAGCCACTTATTTAGCATATTATCGTAGCAAATGTATATCTTCTATCAAAATCATAATTTGACCTCCCAATAAATATCTCAAAATCTAATTTTACAACTTCTGCACGAACTCATTAAAGCATATGCTCACGTAACGTAAACTTCTATTTAGTGGTAAAAAAAATTTCCAAACTAAACGTGTATAACACCTAGTTAGGGGTATTTCATAATATCATCCTCTAATGTATTAGCTTTGTTAACAATATTAGGGTGCACCATGCCTACAATCAATGAAAAATAAGACAACTTCAAGCATCCATTAAACGAATTCATATTTCACTCTCTAGAGGTCTCTTGATAGTACTATCCAAATGATATTCTTTATGAAGAAAAAACACATAATATGCATTGATCATCAATGATATACATGTACATTACTTGTAATTTTAGACGATTACGATGTTTATGATTTCAAAATACAATTGAATTTTTCTTGCAAACGAATTTAATGAATAGGAATTGAAGAATTTTTCAGAGGGTTCAAATAAAAATGTTATATGACCGTGAGTGAGACACTTACGAAACTATTATGCAAAAGACATGATTTTTTTAAATTTTCACTCTTTAGACTATGCCACTTTTTTATGGAGTGTATATCCGGACACGTTAAATTAATTCTCAAATATCATTTCAACTAGAGGCATATTGCTTAGGGAATTGTGTGGTACGTTCAGATGTCATAATCCGGACGGTGCAAAAGAGACATTTTGGAAATTTATAGTATTTGAGAGAAATACTATGAATATAAAAAAAATTCAAAATAAATTGTAGATTTATTTAAAGGATAATGTTAACTGTGCAGACACATGTTTAAAAATCCATGTATTACGTAATATTTATGACATTTTTGGGTTTTTTTCGTTTCAAACATGCGAGTATGTTTTTGGGTTGAACCATGTTCATTGTCATCTTAAAAACAAGTTTATTCTCTTCAAAACACAAACGACTACCTAGCGCCTCAATCCATGATTATATAGACCATAAATCATACTAAATTTCAAAGTATTATTCGCCTTGTGGTACCCGCGCAACTTAAAATAACGTCCACATTTTCTTGTTCTAGTGTCATCACGTTTTAATTTTTAGATAGGCTCTTTATACTAGTCACTTATTTAGCATATTATCATAGAAAATATATATTTTCTATCAAAATCATAATTTAACCTCCCAATAACTATCTCAAAATCTAATTTTACAACTTCTGCACTGACTCATTAAAGCATATGCTCACATAATGTAAACTTCTATTTAGTGGTAAAAAAATCCAAAATGAACGTGTATACCACCTAGTTAGGGGTATTTCATAATATCATCCTTTAATGTATTAGCTTTGTTAACAACGCCAGGTTGCACCATATCTGCAATCAATGAAAAATAAGACAACTTCAAGCACCCATTTAACGGATTCAGATTTCACTCTCTAGAGGTCTCTTGATAGTACTATCCAAATGATATTCTTTATGAAGAAAAAAAAACAGACTATGCATTGATCATCAATGATATACATGTACATTACTTGTAATTTTAGACGATTATGATGTTTATGATTTCAATATACAATTGAATTTTTCTTGAAAACTATTTAATGAATAAGAATTGAAGAATTTTTTAGAGGGTTCAAATTAAAAATGTTATATGACCATGAGTGAAAAGGCTTAAGAAACTATTATGCAAAAGACATGATTTTTCAAATTTCACTCTTTATACTATGCCACTTTTTATATGGAGTGTACAATCTAGACAAGTTAAATTCATTCTCAAATATCATTTCAACTAGAGGCATATTGCTGAGGGAATTGTGTGGTACGTTCAGATGTCATAATCTGGCCGATGTGAAAGAGATTTTTTTGGAAATTTATAGTGTTTGAGAGAAATACTATGAATATAAAAAAATTCAAAATAAATTTTAGATTTATTTAAAGGATAATGTTAATTGTGCAGGCACATGTTAAAAAAACATAAATACATAAATTGTATTGAATGTAAAAACTTTGTTTTGAAAATTGTGCACTGATTTGATTAAGAAAATTTACATTTAATATAAATTTTTTATTTATGAGTTTTTTAACTTTTTAACATATGGCCTTAACATATAAATTAACATTACTCTTATTTATTTTTAATATCCACTATCCAGGATTCTCCCTTCTCTCTAAAACTAGAGTTTCTTGAAATGGACGGGTGTCGCCTCCCGTCTTGTAGAGGTCTTTCCTCCGGTAACGGTGCTTCCCTCCTCCGGCATGGAGGCTCTCCTCTCCTCTATGGAGCTTTCTCTCACATTGTGAGGTTATCTCCTTTCCTTCCCATTCCTTTGAGCCATTCATCTCTGATGGACATTTGCCTTACTCTACCAACCTCCATCGTGGTTTCACTCATATCATCCAACAATCATTGAGATCTTGCAAAGTCGGAACCCTCTTTACCAACCAATGGGCCAAAATGGAACAAACATGGAAAACGACCTCCTCTAGAGCCTCTGCCATCGAAAAATCTTAAATTTATGAGATATTGTGTTTATGATTTTGTTATAGTTATTGTTTTGTTTTATGTTTTGTCTTTGTTGTGTGTGTCTTGTTGTTCTTATGTTTAGTTTATTTTAAGTTTGCTTTAAAGGTGATTTATGAAATATCCCAAAGAAGTTTGGATGAAGAAAACAGGTTGATGAGCGAGAATCTAACAACGGTTGTTGCAAATCAGACTCTCTTTCCACTAAACAAACGATTCTTTCACAAATTGCAAGTTTAATCAATCTTGAGAGTCAATATAATCGAACTGTGCGATCCAAAACTAAAGAAACTATCTGTAAATGGATAGATTTAAAGATTGTGGCTTCTAAACTAATTTATATATGTTTATTGATGTCCAAATTTTGGTTGCCTTGGTTATTGTTGTTGTTTTTAGAATGTAGATTGAAAATGTTCTAACACAATGTCTATCTCTATGCTTATACCTTTTCTTTTTTATCTAATGAATGATGTTCTTTTCTGTTAAAAAAAAACATTAATCTTATTTAGCTCAAACAAAAAAAAAACATTACTCTTATTTAAATACTTCAAGTTTTTTTTTTTAATTTATATAGTTTAGGGGGGACTAAATGAGAGGTATAGAGTAAGTTTAATAGAAAAATATCTAAAGTCCAAAAACACATAGAAGACCACACATGTAATACTACAAGTGGATTCTTTGTGAGAGGGGTTTTTTCAATAAAAAAGAAAGAAGAAAAGAAGTTTTCGATTTTTTCCATAATTATAAAATATTTGGTTAAGTAAAAAATGGTGAGAGCTCTACTTTAAATTAGTTCGACTGTACATGTGTGGTGCACATATAACCAAAAAAACAGCTTAATTTGATGTGCGTAAAAAAAACTTAATTTGATGTAAAAGCAATATCATTGGTCGATGAATAAATTAACTAATAAATAAATAAATAAAAGTGACAATAACTTGTACTAAGGACATCAAATAAAGAAATCCATAAATAAAAAAATTATGTTAAATAAAAACATAGATACCACGGATTAAATCATTAATCTTTGAATCAAAAACAATTTTTTTTTACTAATTTATACTAGTCATAAGTTGAATAACAATTTTTTATATATTCTTTCATATTTATAATTTATAAAAAATAATCTCGAAGCTCCTATTATTTTAAAGATTAAGAATTATGGGTCTGGTTGTTCTAATCCAAAGTTGACCCGACTATTATTATGGGATTTATAGTTCATTGAGTCTATTGATAAGTATATTAAGTATATTAAATAAGATCAGTGCATTATTTAAAGGATCAATTTAATTATTCAAACTCATCTCAATTTCTATTTAAAATATTTATTTCTTTTTACCCCGACTCTTTTGCAATTTAGTTTCTTTTTACCTATAGTCTTTTGCAATTTTATTTCAAACTTCGTGTTGGATTGGTTAAGTTGCATTTTTGTGTATATTGATTTGCTTTGTATTTTGCCCTTCACCACCATTTTTGTTTGCATCAGATTAATGCCCATCACTTTTTATATTAAGTTAAGAATTTAATTGATATACACTGACAGTGTAAAGATTTTTTTACACGATCAGTTAATCACAATCATTGATTTATTTAAAATATTTGACTTTTGTTTTAACCACTTAAAAAGTAATACAAACGGATGATTACGATGCATTGACAGTGTAAAATTTTTTACACTAACCGTGCATAATAATTAATCTCTAAATTCAAATATATAGAGTGTTTGTTTCAGTTTTTTTATAAATAAATAAAATATTGTTATATATTTTTATTTCCAAAAGAAATTTTAAAAAATTCTTTATGAAAGATTCAAATAAAAAATTAATTTAAATAATTATTTTTAAAATGTTATTTTAAATATTTTATTAAAATATTTTTTTAATATCAAAATTTTAAAAAAAAACACTTAATTAATTTTAAAGATATTTCAAATATTTTTCTATAAAAATCATTTTTGAAATTCAATTTTTTTTTAAAAATTATAACTTAGACTATACTTTGATCTTCAATGTATATTTATATTTATGTTATAAGATGTCAAAATTAATCATTTTATTTAAAAAAAACTTAAACTAATAATATTTTTAAAAATATTTATAAAAAAAAATATTTTTAAATATACAAAAAAAAATCTAATTTTTTAAAATTAAAACAAACATATCCTTAAAGTTAAAATCTACGCAACAAAATAATTTAAGTAAAAGTAATCGAAAAATTAGAAATCTTATAAAATAAACTAGATTTCACTTGAATGAGATGCTACTGCAACATATGTTATGTTTCCCAAACCATAGTACTACATTACATAAAAAGCTTCTAACAAGTCACTCTCACTTCACATCTTCTTTGTCTCTCTCTTTTTTTCTCTCACACATTTTTGACTCAGAGACAATACAGTTAAATTCCCTTTGGCAGATTGTTCTTTCTTTCTCTCTCTCTCTCTCTCTCATGTCCATATCTATTCAACCATTTTGTCACCTATGTACACCACAGCTTCCTTTATTTTGTTCCTTTCTGTATTTTCTTCATTTTACTGTTACCTTGGTCAGAGGAAACAATGCTATCCATCCATAACATTCATTATTCTTTTTTGTTTTGTTCTTCTATGAAGTGACATCTTAGGATTGGACTCTTCCTATTCTTTCATTTCCTTTATCATTCTACTCTTCAATCATATCATTCACTCAAGTCCACCATGGCTCAACAGGTATCATCTTTAACTACACTTCTTTTTCATTTCATATAGTACATTATAAGTCATTTGGAAAAACTTACAAAAATAAGTTAAAAACACCTTATCACATAACATCTCATAAGTTGTTTTTTTAAGCTCTTCAAACTCCAGAATAGTAAATAAGTTTAAATAAGTCAATCCAAATAGATCATTGTAAGTCATGAAGATAAGATAACAAAAACCTTGATAATGTATTAGGCATTGTGGTATTTATAACTATTCGTTTAAGGTTTTATGAATCGGTTTGCGATGGTAATTATGGCTGCAATGTTGATGCAGGAAGAAGGGTGGCCATTTGGGCTGAATTTATTGAATCCAGGAAATGTTCTGGTAAGAAACGGTGAATTCTCTGGATCAATCTCCTTCAGCACTTTGTTCACGAGTTCTTCCATTCGTTCAACTGATTCTTCCTCATATCTTGATTCAGAGGTTAGTAATTTTGACGCAAAAGTTTAGGCGAATTGAATCTCGAAGACTCATAAGAGTCACAAAAAAAGTCCCAAGACTCAAAGAGTTTAGTAGAATATGAGCTGAATTATTAACATGTGTTTTTCTGTAAAAAGAAAAAGCAACAAAACATGAACTGTGATACAACAGAAAAAGAAGAGAGACAGAGAAAAAAAGACAAAGGATATGTATCATAAATAAGGGTATGAAATCAAAATTATCAATCCTTATGCTATGATGGTTATTCCTTTTGTATTCTTACAACAATAATTAACATGGCAGTATATTTTTTGGTACAACTTACATGACAGTGTTTTATTATTGATTGAAGTAATTATACTTTTTTTATAAGAAAAAGATATTCCTTCATACTCAGCACAAGTTATGCTAGTAATAATTAACATTAGTCTATTTTTTGAATAAAAATAAACATTAGTCTATTTTTTGAATAAAAATAAACATTAGTCATATGTATGATAAGAATAAAACCAAGAGTGTAGTCCCCATTCTAATTTTGAGATGTTTTGCTCTTTCTTTTTGGTTTGAACCATGGCCTTTGACTACTTACTTTTTGATCATTTGTCTCATGAAGATGAAGCTTTTTATCTTTCAAAAAAGGAATCTTCATGTAATGAACATGCTTTTTATCTTCATGTGGCTCTCTTTATGGGTCCACAACATGACTTAGAACACCATGCTTTAACAGAATTTGACATTCATTTTACTTTAGTCTGTCATTGAATTAGAGCTCAATTGAAAAATAATGTTGTATTCAAAGTTTAGTCTTCTACTCATATGACAGCTCGAATCATTTCCTTCATTTGCAACCCGTCAAAAGACAGATCAACCATTAAATTAATCCAACAGTTAAATATATTGTTAACTATTGGATTAATTCAATGGTCGATGCAGGTCAGATAGGAGAGGATCCATATGAGTAGAGAACATGCATTCAATGATATGAGAAAGACAATCAGTTTTATGCGCCATTTAGCTAACTACATATACCTTGGTTTATTTAGTCCACAGGATCAATTTTCCATGACAAGAGCATCACACTTGGAAGCCTCTTAGGTGTTCCTAACTTCCTAGAATTGTCAAGGAGATCAACAAGGGGGAGAGAGATGGAACCCTCAAAGGAAGACAAAAGGAATTACAAGCTGAAACCATGGCTGTTCTCATTTTGTACAAAGCTAACTACCGATGCGGTTAGTCCGAACAATGTTCCTTCTCTTGGTCAGTACCTTATAGCAGAGAGAAGAGCTAGACGCCCTTACAGAAGGAATCAATGTACTTTCGTTGACGGGCATAATGTTTTCTCTCCGGTTCAAGAGTCGAACTCGCCATTTGTTGGTGGCCAAGTTGCTCTTAGTTCACCAGCTTCTTCGAGTGAAGATAATGGAAGAGAGGCAAATAGAGCATTGCGGCAGCCCAATAGATATGGAACACTAACAACACCATTCTCTTCGTTATGGAGATGAATCAAAAAGTGACAACCTTATGTCACTCATTTTAGCACTTGTTCAGTTTGTGACTCTCGTGTCACAATGTCGATTACACTTAGCTTCAGTCTCACCACAGTGCCACTGTGAGAACAAACACTTTTCTCATTCATAATCTCACTTTTTCTCTCATAATTGGTTATTCATTTTTAAGTTTGGATATTCTATTTAACACTATATTCTATACCAATTTTATTTTTCAAGTTTCCCCTGATGAATCAATTAATAAAGCAAAAACATAAATCAGAGTATAGGGTATATTACAGGAACCAAAAATATATTCAAGCCTATATTTGAAAATATTGAAAGTGAAAACAAAACACAATATATTTTTCCAAGTCAAAGGGATAAATGAATGCCCCAAACAATATATTTGAAGCTTTACAATATTTACCAATCATTACTCTTCCACAGTTACAATTGACCTGTGCAGAGTACTAAGCAACAAGAATGAGAGTACAGAGAATGAGAAAACTAACCACTTATATTCAAAATACAAATTCTTCAGTTGAATAATTGACAAGATCCGGTCGCAAATGAATCCTAGCCGAAAAAGCGTTGAATTGAATAAACTCCAAGCCACGTGTCATCAGATGCTCACACAGCTTGGATGAAGACGAAAACCGAGTACTACACTCAAGAGAATTGAATGTCTCATGTATACTTACATTTTATAATTGGTGAAATTAAAATGCAACCGTCTGTCAAAAGTTCAACCGATAATCGTATTACAATGACTCAAACAGACCATATAAGAATCTAGTTCATCTTTTGTCTTGCATGATCTTAGTGATCTTTTAGACAACGAGAAAAAATTGAATTCAAATAACATGCTTACTACTATAGGTAGCTATTCCACAGCAAGTGTAAACGCCATTCATATGTCAATGGAAGCAAAGAATCCGCCGGCAATCATCAAGACTTAAGAAATCTCTCATTGCTTTTCGGTATCAATCTTTCCTGAATTGTGACCAGTGATCCTTCCAAATGAGCTAATGGCTGACAAACTCTTGAAGCTGCTGCTCCCTTCGCTGAAATTTGATTTTCTTGACCTCCTTGGTTTTGTTGGATTTGATTCCACTTCTGTATCACTGCAAGTCTTGATCTTGGCAACGATTAACTGAAGAATGGCACCTCGGCAAAATGGACATGCCGGTCCGGTGGTGCAACCAGTTTGAGGATTGGGCTTCTTGAGACAGCATAGTGCTAGGGTACAGTGAGCACACATTTGATGACCACAAGGTTTGACCTCAATTGTGCAGACTTGATCAAAGCATATGCAACATAACTCCATATTGCTTTCCTATACGAGGAGAAAAACAAGCAAATAAGAACTCATAGTTTTGCAGAAAACACTCGAACTTGCTTGAAAATTATCTAGACCTAATATTTTACTGGTCAAAGTATAGTAAAACATAGAGGTCGAAAGCAGTCAAGAAAGGAAGACTGTGTACCTCAGAATCTGAGACAATGTCATCGTCTTTGCTATCAGAATGAAGCAGAGATGAAGATATGTCAATTTCCTTTAATAGGGTTTTTTCTCTCTCCCTGTTAGCTTCTAGTAAGGCGTTCTCCAATAAGGCTTTGGCTTCCTGGTTGAGCTCACTGATAAACTTTAGCGGAGACGGCCAAACAAGCGGTGCGGCTGATGAAGGATCGAGTAGGGCCGCACATGCCCTATGTCTGTGCTTAAGAGCAACCGTGAATGGTATTCTCCTGTAAAGAATCGTTTACAAGTTAAATTCTGTAAAAGGAAAAAAAAAAGGATGATGAAGAAAAACACTATAATTACAACTTTAAATTAGTTTCTTAAAGTGATAAGGATAGATTTACTTACCCAGAAGAATCTAATTGAAGGCGATCTGCTCCCCAAGCAAGCAACATGCGGACACAGTCCACAGAACCACCACGGGCAGCCATATGTAGTGGTGTTCTTCCGGGAAATCTGCAAGATGTACTTTGATCAGTCCTAATAGAAAAAACCACTGATTTTCATCTTATAAGACTAACAAAAATTAGAACACAATTATTACCCGGATCCACCGGTTGAAGCGCAGACAAGAGCCCCGTTGTCTAAAAGGGAATGAAGGCATTCAAGCCGTCTATGGCGAGCAGCAAGGTGCAGTGGCGTAGCACCATTTCCATCTCTTATGTTCACAAATCTGGCAAATCCCCTGGCAATACCATTGAACAATTTGGATTTAGACTATAGTAATAAAATATGAAAGTACTATCCTATTACTTTCTACATGATCATTCATATTTGTTTGTGCTTAGAAGAGAGTCTAACCAAGAATCTGCAACAGGTGTGGAATGAGCAGCTGAAAGAATAGCCTTTAGGCAATCTACGTGGCCATAATACGCAGCATAGTGCAAGCAAGTTCTTCGACGAATAGAATCAAACATCAATATCTGAAATATTATAAGAACATGTCATATGAATCCCCCTGATTGAGTAACCAATGACTAACACATTCACCACCAAATCCAATTTAACATTTTTTTAAAATCCGAGTTCCTTTTTACTTTCTTCTCAAACTAAGATCATGTTTGGATAAACAGTTTGATTAAACGTTTATACGCCCATACGCACTTATCATAGAAGTGTTTGTGTATAAACTATTTCTATAACAATATATAAAGTATAGCCAATTTGTTTTGTACAAGCTATAAGCTCAAAAATGCTGATAAACTCAAATAAGTCAATCCAATCAGGCCATTGGTTTTTCCCCTTAAAATTCAAGGAACCTGAGCATAAAAAGAATAACAAGAAAGCATAACATACATTAGCTCCAGCTTGAATAAGCTTTTCCATGCAACCGGTCTTTCCATGCATCACAGCCAACATTAACGGCGTCTAGAGACCCAAAGAAAAAGAACGCAACAAGAATCAGAATAGGTAGTACAACAAAGTTAGTTAAATACAAGAAAGTGCAGAAATTACAAAGGTGATTGGAAACTCTGAGAGTCACACACCTGTTTATGGCGATTCAAGACATCAACTTTAACATTCTGCTCCAACAACATGGAAAGCACCTAACCGAGAGTTCAAGACAAAGAAAAACAGCATGAGAGATGCAAGAGGGGACAAATGATGTTGCATTAATCACTTATTACAAAAAGCTCTAACTTCAACCCACTTAGAGCTACATTGAGTTAACATCTGAACAAACAAAAGAAAAGTTGAAATAACAAACACTAACTAGGAATCTTCTGAATAATAAATTCATGAATAAATTGGAATTAGCTTACACACCTCAACTCAATTTTTTCAGCCTCTTCCACTACATAGATCCCGAAACCAATAATCTTCTGATTTTCACGAAACCTATTTTTACTAAACATATGGATTTTTACTAAAATCTAATCCAGAAGACATGAAACAATTCTAACAGTTTCCAACAGGGAAACAAGACACGCACTTAGATTGACGATAAGAGGCAAAATCATGGTGGCCCCATAATTTGGTTGAAGTTCTAAAGTGTAGTTTTTGTCAAAATCAAAGTGCCATACCATGATTCGACCAAACTCACCGCCAATACAAACATACACTTATTTATAGCCTATGAAGCAGGACACTGGAAACACAACACCGCATTGACATGTCAACACCGATAACAATTTCAAAAAATGAATAAATTAAACATAATCACAAGTGTCTGTGCCGGTTTTAGACACCGACCGACCGATACATGTGCCGGTTTTAGACACCGGTTGACCGACAGTTGTGTCAGTTTTAGACACCAAGCAACCGACACGGACACATCTTTTTTCAGAGATGTCGGTGTTAGAGGTTATAGCCACTTTGAATAAACTCATGAATCAATTATCATAGAAATATCCAACTCTAAACCATCTACACCCACATGGACAAAAAATTCAACCAACACTTAAAAACAAAAGTTGAAATCACCCAACAATGACTAAAATTAACTTTAGTCAACTCAATTTCTTCACAAGCCATCTCCTTTAACTTCTTCCTAAACTCTTCAAAATTCCATGAATGCATTTTTCCAATTAATATTGAAAGAAAAAAAACACTTATTTCAACTAAAAAAACTCACAATAATCCAAATTTAATCATAAAAATCTCAATTAACAAACCAATTACCAGAAAATCACTAACACTAACATGTAAGAAATCTAAAGTGAAGAGGAACAACGAACAAGAACTACCTCGATCCGACCATTGGCAGCTGCTAAATGAAGAGGAGACAACCTAGCTCGACCAATAGTTCTATCCAACACATTCACATCATCATCAACCATAGCTTCAACAACCTCCAACTCACCATTGGCAACAGCAGAAGCAAACAAATCACTCTCTTTCTTCTGCATCCCACATCCTGATTGATTCTGTCCCATTTCTCCTCCCGCGTGGATCAATCAGCAGCACGTATGGGAAATATGGCCGGAAACTTCCTCACGCGCCGCAAACTTTCTCACGCGCCGCCTTGCACGGCGGTGGTAGCCACGGTGGTATGGTGGTTTTTTGGTTGATTGGTTGGGTTGATGAAGTAGAGAGAAGCAGTTATGTATTGGATGGATGGATGGATTGTGTGCCTTGGAGTTTGAACCTGCCCACCGCGAATTCGGGCAGCCTGACCGAAACTGACTGGAAAAGAAACACTTAAGCGTCTGTTTGTTCACACTTATTGAGATTTTTCATGTCTTAACTTTCGAAAATATCTCAATTTTATAAAATTATTTAATTAAATAAATAATTGATCTTGTATGGAAAAAGTGAGATTTAAGCATGGTGACCAGAAATGTCGCTTGATGGTCTCCACTTGATGAGATGGATATTGGAAGTTTGAATTCACTTTTCAACATGTTAAATATTTGTATTTTACCATTTCAAATGTATTGAGTTGAATGACCATAGATGTTTTGTTTTGCTTGAAAATAAATTGAAAGTTTGAATTCACTTTTCAACAGGTATAGTATGTTTAAGAATTTATTCAATAAATTTTTTTTAAAAAATTAACAATCCACAACTTTACTATCAAATCGAATTGGTTTGATTTAATGAATAAGTATGTTTTTCACGACTTTAAAAATAGAATACACTACGATCTTCCTATTTTTAACCTCCATAAATATTTGAAAATTTAGTCTTCTAAATAAATATCTTTCAATTAAGTAAATTGTTTTAGAACTATCCTTATTCTAGAAATTCAATAACAACCGAGTTATTCCATACATTTTTATCTTTTATCTTCTACAAAACTCAAAATGTTTTGAAACAATTTTCAAGCATCCATCATATTTTGACCTTAAATCCTACGGTTTGTTTTTGTCATAAAAGTCTTCACTAGCTGATGATGAATAAACAAAAATATTGCAACCTAAAATATATAAACCACATATTTTAGACCATTTAACTATGATCACTTACGATGCAAAATCTTTGACACCTTGTGTTCAACTCTAGTGTAATAGTCTATATCATCAAACAATGTTTATGGATAACAAATTTCGCCTTAGCTCTGAAACATACCTCACATTATGAAGAAGAAATTCACGATCATCGAACATTTTAAGTGTGGTCATATCAATACCATGAATCTTGCAAGCCTTATTGTCACTAAGGAAAACAAATCCACCTTACTTCAGCTTCAAAGTCTCAAAGTATTATATTTTTTGACACATGTGATAAGAGCAATCTGAGTCCTTGACTCAACTCTATTGAGTCTCCAAACTCGACATCACTAATACATCAACACTCTCATAACTATCATCATCAAAGGTAATTACAATTTGAACAGAATATTCATTGTACCCCCCTCAAGACGATCCTTCCTGAAGTGGTCGAGTTTTTGACAAATAAGGCATTTTAACTTTGACTTGTCAAACCTCATTGCTTTGGACATCCTCATACGTTCATTTCCTCCTCTTGAGACACTCAAACATTCACCATTATCGTCATCTTTAAATTTTTCACCTTTGAAATGTTTTTGGATCTTAGAGTCGATTGGATTCATTCAAAATAATAGTATTTTCTTTACCATAAAGAAGTGCATCCTTAAAGTACTATAAGGATCTGGCTAATTAGCTTAACATGAGTAAAGATTTGTCTTCATCATCAATCATCACCTCAGTATTCTCAAGATCATCAATAATTTTGTGAAAATATATCAACTACTCCATTATCAATTTTCTTCTACTCGGCCAAAGGCTCAAAGCAATTGTCCAACCAGAGGTAAGCACAATCAAAATGATACAGCGTATAAAGTCAACACACCTGAGATTCAAAGTATATTTTTCACTATATGCATCTTGGACTCTGAACTGACTTGGACGTTGGAATGTTATCTTTAAATTATTGATGAACATCAATTCTAGTTCCAATACGGAACAAACCTTTTCTATCATTCAGAATGAGTTGAACTGTTATTTTATACACAACTTATGAGCTAAATACTTGATCATATACAATGATTCAAATTGTTCCCACGTCGAAGTTGCAGACTTCTCTTTAGTGACATCCCTTAGAACCCTAGGGCATAAGATAATGACACTTTTTGTCTTATCCACCATCTCGATCTTCTTTGCTTCTGTTAGGCATGCAGGAACTGATGACTCATCATTTTATGCTTTAATACACTTCTCTTTGAGTTAAGAATGTTTGCATCTTCACTTTCCACAATTCAAAATCGTTGTCTTTGAAAAATCCTCTCAATCTGCCATTTAGAACACATGATGCTCACTTGTAAACAAAATTGCTTTGCCCCATAGTAGGCGCCACTTGTTGTGAAATAGATAGAATAATTAAAAGCACTTCGTAAGAATTATTCAGAGTTGAATCACACTAAGGAATTTGATGTGTGAGGACAAACAATAATAACAACCAAAATAAATGATCTTTAGAAATAAAATAACTCTCTATGCAATAAGACACCAATTTAACTTAACTGAAGAAGATAAAGTAAAGACAATAAATAAAATAATTTATTTATTCAATTCGATGAAACAATCTATTATAGAGAGAGCAACTCTCTGATTCACTATACGTCCAAGAGTTCAAATAAAGATTATAAATAAATTACAAGAAAATAGTCACCCAAATTTTCAAGAACAAACTCTAATTTCTACCCAATTGTTTATCAATCTCTCCAACTCTCTATATGAATCACGCAAACCTAACGTATTTAGAAATGTTTCACAATTCCTCTTAGTATTTCCAAGAGTTTTTCAAATCCCAAGAATATTCTTAAAAAATTTACCCTCGTTTCTCTAAAATTATCACTAGGATTTTCAAATTCTTCTCTCAGTCTTCAACTCAAAAATTATAAAAGTTGTGATGGCAAAAATGCAATATATATATATATATATATATATATATATATATATATATATATATATATATTGAAACCCAACGATCTATAATAACTCATGAATATATCCACGAATTAAAACAATGAAGTCCAATACACGTGAACTGAAAAGCTGAACATGCGCTTTGATGAATCGAACCGTCAGTCGGGCCAAGAGTCACTGTCACACCGCCAACATCAACTACAATGTCAGCCTCCCATCATGTCGGTTATATCGCGAACCTCGCAAAGTGAGTCATGTGTTCTTTATCGACAAACCGAATTCTAATTTTTGCAGTCTCAAGTTTATTTTTTCTCTTCATCAATTAAGATTTTAAAACATATTTCAATAAATTTTATTTTAGAATAATATAACACATGTTTGTATTTATTTCTCTTAAAAATGGTGATATATATATATATATATATAAAGTCACAATTTTGAATTGGAAAACAGGAATGGGTTGTTCAAATTTTTGAACCCTTTTTAAACATTAAACAACTCTGAAAATCATACATGAGGCTTCACCAACCTTACCAACTGGCTAATATTTATTTTATGTTAAGTTGTCTTTATTCAAAAGATATTTTTGACCAAAATAGTAGTGACGTTAAAAGAAAAATTAAAGAATGGGATACTTGACGATTGATCTTTACATAAAGTTGTATTTAGTTGTCTCTAAACAAGAGTTTGGTGGTATAAACACAATATTTGAAATACTATATACTTTTCAATTTTCAAATTAAAGTTAACAAAAACATTAGTATTCTATATATAAAGAAAAGTAAGAAAACTATATGATATGTCTGGCGTGGCATGCATGCCTAATATTTGTCGGGTCAATACTACGTACAGTTTCGTATGAACATTTTATGACCGAAGCTTCGTATGAACAATGAACATCTTGACGGCTAGAATATAAAAGCAATGATAATAATAGTAATAAGAATAATAATTTTATATTGCCAGTGGTTTGTATTTTTTGATTAATTTGTTCACTGACTCAACACGTGAAGTGTGTTATTGTTGGCCAATTTGCCAATTCAGAGTCTATTATATAGTAGATGAACGCGTTTTGTAGGAGAGAAAATTTAAAATAAATTCAAATAAAAGTTGATGAATGAACCCGATCAAATTGCCATTTTAATTCAATTACGTACAGATACAGATACATGTATATTAGTAATCAATTATATATATATATATATATATATATATATATATATATATATATTATATATATTTTTAAAATTAGTTGCAAATTTAGAAAATTAAGAGAGAAATTTTTTATAAAGAAGGAATTCTATTAATATTAAATATTAGCGGTATTCAATCCAAATACATCGGGATATTAAAACATTATCGAATATAGGTAATTAGATTCCCAAACCAATCCTCTCATTCAATATCCAAATAACTCAAATATTTATCTCTAGATCAATCTTAAATAAGTCTCTTTACTAAAATTACAATTTCAGCAATATCCAAATAACTCAAATATTTATCTCTAGATCAATTTTAAATAAGTCTCTTTACTAAAATTACAATTTCAGCATAGCTAATATGACTCTCTTTGAAAAGGATGTCATTTCTCGACAGCCAAATATTTTAGACAACCTACAACTAAAGAAGAATACACAATTTTTTTATTTACCTTTTCTACCAAATAGTCGTGAAAATCAAACAAATGAGATAAAACTTCTGTTTGGAACAAAATATGATTAATATTCATCCATTCCAGCATAACTAACCAAACATGACAATAATAAATGGTCTAAATCTCCGGCTTGTCCAAAACAAAGAGGGCACACCAAATTATGAACTCCTCACAAAACTCCTCGGCGAGTCAATTCATCCTTTTTTGGAAGCCTCCTTAGTAAAAGTCTCCATGCATAAAAATGGATGTTACTTGGAATGGAAGTGCACCAAGACAAATTTAAAGTAGCTGACATAAATAGCTCAGCAGAAACAACTTTGTACGCAGCTTTAATCGAAAAATCGGACGGTTCCCGCCACCACAAAACAAAATCTTCAACTATTGGGTCAACCGAAAAATGATCCAGAATATTATGCAAATCCTGCAACTGAACACGCACATCAGAAGAAATGGAAACTGTATTGATTCCAAACTTCCAAGACGAAACACCAGACAACCATGAACCTGCATTGCAAACCATTACCCAATGGTCATTGACTAAGTCGAAAACTACTAGGAATACATCCTTTAGGGGTCGGGGTGCAAACCATTCGAATCTCCAAAAATCTATTTCTGATCCTGAACCAAGCTTACACAAAATTTCTTTTTGAGACCAACACTCTTCCATATTCTATGTTGTTAAGATGCTTCGAACATCACACCACCTAATTGACTATTTTCTTGTTGCAAAGAGTTTAGATGGAACTAGCAAAATACTTTTAATGTCTTCATACTTAAAGACTAAGAGTTAAGATCATCGAAAATTTTGCTTATCCACGATTCTCCATGCCTATTTTCTAAGTAAAGTGATATTGAAGGTCTCATAATGTTTGATACACATACCACTTTCCGCTTTCGATTTACACATCGATGACCACACACTCGATTAATTTGCCTCTTGATTTCTTCTCCTTTCCATATAAAGGCTCTCTAAATTTTGATTAACTCGTGAATCACCACCTTGGGGGCTTTGTAAAAGGAGAATAAATACACTAGAATGGAACTAAGCATTGCATTAAGAAGAACTATACTACTTCCATACGAAATAAACTTGTTTTTCCAACTTGATAAGCGACTATAAACTTTGTCTACAGTTGTCGTCCAAGAATCAAGCCTTCTAGGATTAATACCAATGGGTTCCCAAAAAAGTGAATGGAAGAGAACCTAAAAACAAGAAATCAAATTTGAAGCCACCTCTAAGAAACTTGGTTCTAAGTTGAAGCCCATAATTAATCCTTCTCTTGTGGAAGTTTATTCTTATATCATAAGCCATTTCGAAACCACGAGGAATAACTTTTAGAATCCAAATATTTTCCCAAACAGCTTGACCAAATATAATAGTATCATCGGCGAATTGTTAAAAGTCAAAATTCATATTTTCAGCCACCGATAATGACTGATACGATAGATGAGAAACAACAGCTTTCATAAGCCCCGCAAGCCCCTCTGTAACAATAATGAATAGAAACTGAGAAAGAGGATCCCCTTGTCGAAGACCTCTATATTCTTTAAAATCGTTTGTTGGGTTTTTGTTGACAAGCACTGAAAAAGAGCTAGAACATACACATGATTGCATCTATTTGATCCACCTCTCTCCAAAATTGATCTGCTTCAAAACTAAGAACAAATAATCTCAAGAGACAAAATCATAGGCCTTTTCAAATCGACTTTGAAAAGGAACATTTGTTTCTTGTTTCTTCGAGCAAATTATATCAGTTCATTAACCACTAAAACCCCATCTACCATGTATCGGTTTAGGATGAAAGCAGATTGAGAATCAAATATAAGATTACCAATGACATTTTTCAAGCTCCCCGCCAGTAGTTTAGAAATAATGTGGTATACACTTCCTACTAGGCAAATCGTCCAGAAATCATCTAGAACTAAACGATTTGACCTTTTCGGTATGAGCGCAGGAAATGAAGTAGAAAACTCCTTTGAGTTATGACATGCAAACAAAAAAACGTTAACACAATCAAACAAATCAGATTTGATGATGATGTCCCAAGATGCTTTATAAAAGGCCATTATGAATCCGTCGGGACCGAGACTTTTATCAAAACTTATTCCTTCCATCCTTGGTCTCCCTTGAGTTGGCTCTTTAAACCCGCCATTGAAATGATCAAACATTGATCCTCTGATTTCCTCAACATCTAAAACCATGGAGTCTCATATACGTAAAGGTGATATGTTATTCCGCCTTTGTCTCGCCTTCATAAAAGAATGAAAGAACTTAGAATTACGACCATTTTCTATTAACAAAATGCATCTAGATTTTTGACTGATCATCGATTCCCTCCGGTGCAGTTGTTCCCTCATAATAGATTGAGTACTATACCTTCTTTTAGAAACCAAAATGGAAATAGACTCAGGGTCATTTGCCATTATATCATCTAAAGCTCTAAGATTCAAAATTGCTTCCTCGTAGCCCAAATATTTTCTCCCAAAAAACATTAAGATTCCATACTTTCAACCTGACTTTAAGTCTATTGAGCTTCTCATAAAAAAATTTGAAACTTGTTGCCTTGAATTGGGACAACATTCTAGCTTTCTCGGACCAAAGGGATGAAGCCCGAATTATCTAACCAAGCAGAAAAGAAGTTAAAGGGCTTTGGACCCCAATTTAAGACACCTTCCTTAATCCAAATTGGAGTATGATCTGACACTTCACGGTTCCCTACTACTTTCCTTTTAAGCCCTCATAACTCCGCTAGTCTTTCAGATATTAGAAATCAATCAATTTTATGCATGGAAGACCTTGATGTATTAAACCAAGTGAGTTTGTTCCCTGTAGTTGGTAGATCAACCAAGTCGATATCACAATGAACTATGTGAAATCCTCTCAATTTTTGCTAAGTTGATTTGAGACCTACTTCCCTTCCTCTCGCTAGATCTTTTTATGGCATTAAAATCGCCTCCAAATTAAGAATGATTGTGAGAGAAAAATATTATTAGAATTAAATTAAATTAAATTAAGCATACAAAGATAGAGCTATTTATATGTGTTGCAAGTTATACTTGCAACATTTTGTAACTGCCACTATCACTCATTTACAAAAATGAATTCATTTTTAATACACTTCCTAATTCACATTTTTTAACCTCCTCATTTCTATTAACCATTTAAGGTCTTCAGATCTTGTATGTCAAAGTCTTTGTTAAGATTTATATCAATTAAAACTAAAACTTGCAATGCTCAATGTTAAACCTCTTTTTACCAACTTGATCCCTAAGGAAATGATACCTCATTTCTATGTGATTTATCCTACCTTGGTTCATAGGATGGTTTTCCAAATCAATTGTTGAGTGATTATCCACCGGCATCTTGATTTCCATAAAATTTCTCACATTCAACTCTTCAAGCAACATCTCTAACCATGCAACATAAAAAATTGCAACATCCATTGCCTCGTATAAAGACAAATTCATAATTCTTTGCTCATTTGAACACCATGAGATTCATGTTAATCCAAGCACGAACAATTAACCAGTTGTTCTCTTTCTATCATCTTGTTCACCACTACTCCCTCTGTCCCATATTATAAGCAAATTTCACCTTTTTAGATTCATTAAATAATTAATGTATCTAGTCTATATATAGATTAGATACGTTAGTTATTTAATGAATCTAGAAAGGTGAAATTTGCTTATAATATGGGACGGAGGGAGTATGATCTTAATATGAATAATCATACACCTTAGCTTCCATTCTTGTGTTTGTTGATTTGGCATGAGTAATCTATAGTCAGTTATACCTCTAATGCACCTTAGGATGGTTAGAACAAGATTTGGTTTTGCATTTATACCTTGAGTTTTGATGATAACAATGTTGTATTTGCGTGAGAATAATTTTGGTACCCTAATGGTTTGTTATTGTGTAGCTTTAACAACCAGTTTCAATTATGAGTATATGACGTACAACGTCATCAGTTTCTGAATGATGTGATCCATTTCCGCTTTTGTGCCAGTCATAAGAAGTTCTGAAAATGTTCAATGTTGTTGCTGGAATGATCTTTTTGCTTCTGCGCTGATTCACTCCTGAGAAGCTTCTAAGGAGACGTTATGTTGTTGCTGCGACATTCTCTCAGTTCGTGCTTCAGGACGTGACTCTGATGACTAAGATTCTGAAGAATGGCAAGCTTCTAGAGTTGTGTTACTTAGTTGAAGATTATGAATATCTCAAGCTAGACGTTGAGGTTATTAAGGTTCTAGCTGTAGATTCTGAAGATAATGAAGATCTTAAGCTAGACTACTGACGATGTCAAAAGGTTATGACCGAAGATTCTGAAGTTTCTAAATCCATCTATATGTTTCTTCATTTAATGCTTCATCAACTTTCATCAAAAGCCAGTGACCTTGAAGATAAGATCAAATGGGCATGTGATCAAATAGTACATAGTACAAATCAAATATCCTCTCCACTACCTGATATCATGGGTAACGACAGTACTATATATCACACATGTCACTGAATTTGTAGGCGAAGGATAGTACATAGTATCACTCCTTTCACCATCCAACAATGGACAGCCGCTCTATGAGTTTTCCCCATTTTTCCCTCCAACGGTCTTCTTCTTATGCTATATAAGTGAGACTTGGAGACTTGAAGAAAGCAGTCGGTGCTACAACAATTTTGACAAGTTTGTTTCTTTGTGAAAAGCTATCAATTTTTGTACACAGTTTTTCTTTGAGTAATTATTTATCATTTGTGTAAAATTTGCCTGTATAGAAGCAACTTGTAACACACAAAACATTATTCAAACTGTTTGCTTGATTCCTTAAGGAGACTAGGGTATAGTCGGATCCTTGAGAAGACAAAGAAGGTTCTTTTTGAGTTTGGGATAGTCGTATTCTTGAGAAGACAAAGAAGGTTATTCTTTGTCAGTTGATTATAGTGGATTAAGTCTTTGTGTATAAATCACCTTGGTAGGTAGACTAGAGTAGCTTTGAGTTTCAAGTGAACTAGGATAAAAATACTTGTGTTTTCATCTATTTGTAATTAATTTTCTAGTGGTGCTCTTAATTTGGTAAAAGGTTTTTGTTTTTTTAAACACAATTCAAACCCCCTTTCTTGTGTTTTTCACACCTTCAATTGGCATTAGAGCTCCGGTTCTGATTGTGATAAAAGTTTTATCAACACTTCACCGTGTTCAGTACCGATCCAAGTTTGAGTGAGAAACAATGGACGTTGTTAATGCTGCTAATATTGTTAACAACAATGAAAGAGATCACTACAGTGCAAAACCACCAATCTTTGATGGTGAGAAATTTGATTATTGGAAAGATAGAATATAAATTTTCTTTCTTGGTTATGATGTTGATCTCTGAGATCTTGTAGTCGATGGCTATGTTCACTCGGTTAATGCTGAAGGAGATAATATAGCAAGAAGTGCTATGACTGATCAACAGAAGAAAGATTTCAAAAATCATCATAAGGATATAACTATATTTCTAAATTCTATCTCTTATACTGAGTATGAGAAGATAATAAACAGAGATTCTGCCAAGTCTATTTTCGACTCTCTGAGGATGACTCATGAGGGGAATGCTCAAGTAAAGGAGACAAAGGTATTGGCCTTAATCTAGAAATACGAGGAATTCAGAATGGAGGATGATGAAACGGTTGAGACTATGTTCTCAAGGTTTCAGATGCTTGTTGCAGGACTGAAAGTTCTGGATAAAGGATACTCTACAGTTGACTGTGTCAAGAAGATTATCAAAAGTCTTCCTAAAAATTGGAGACCTATGGTAACTTCTTTGAAGTTGGCAAAGGATCTTAATAGTATAAGTCTTGAAGAACTTGTTAGTTATTTAAGAAGTCACGAGATTGAGCTCGAGGAAGATGAACCTCAGAAGCGAGGTAAATCAGTTGCTTTAAAGTCTAAGCTTGAGAAGGCAAAAGCGTATCAAGCTAAGGAAGAATCATAAGGTTTTGATGAAGACTCAGAAGATGATGATGAGTTGTCTTTGATTTCAAATAGAGTCAACAGACTCTAGAAACACAAGCATAATGGTCAAGGGAAGTTTAGAGGAGACAGAAGGACTACTGGTCGTTTTGATTCTTTGTTTGGATATAAGAAGCAAGGTTCTAGAAAAGAAGTTATCTGCTTTAAGTGCAAAGAGTCAGACCACTACAAAAATGATTGTCCTAAGCTGAAAAAGGACAAAAGGCCTAAGAAGAATGTTTCTAAAGGCAAGAAGGGGTTGATGGCTACATGGGACAACTCAGAATCAGAAGAAGAATATTCTGACGAGGAACAAGTCAACGTTGCAATGATGGCAACAATAGTTGATCTAAAAGGTTCTAAAGAACTAGAAGACAAAGTGTTGTTAGAATCAGAATCCGACTCCGATTCTAAAGAGGTGTTTTCTAACATATCTCGTTCTGATCGTGAATTATGTCTCTCTGAAATGCTGGAAAAGTACTAGAGTTTTCAAAGTAAGTACAAGGACCTTAAACAAGTCCAAGTAGTTGCTTTTGAAACTCGCAGTGAGCTTGACAAAATACATTTCCTTTCTAAATGAAAAATTATTTTCTTTAGAAAGTAGCAACTCTGCTTTGAAAAGAAAAATTTCAAAACTAGAGGAGAAAATAGTCTCAAAAGCTTCTGGTAATGATTGTGTTATTAGATATGATAGAGCATTCTATTACTTTCTGGCTAAAAGCAAGCAAACTGGATTCTTTGATCTATGGAGTTAGGAAAAATGGAAAGAAAGGTTTAGGTTATACATAAACTATAAAACTTGATGAAAGTCAGAAGGTAAAACCAAAACGTCTCTATGAGCATTTCGTGCCTACTAGCACTGAGCTTGATGTCTCCGTACAGACACAAAAACATACAAAGGATAAGAACTCAGTTCTGAAACCTAAGTATCATGCACAAATTCCCCATGATTATCCTTCTGCACAAAGACCCAAAGTTGTAAGAAACTCTGGGAAAACTAACAAGAGAGGACCCAAAAAAGTGGGTACCCATGGATAAAATAATTTATGTTGTAGACATCCTTAGCAACTCAGCTAAAACACCAGTCATGGTACCTAGACAATGGATGCTTGCGACATATGACGAGAAGAAGGTCTATATTCCAAGATTTGGAACCTAAGCCTTGAGGATTCGTTGGTTTCAGAGGAAACCAGAAAGGAGAGATCATTGGCTCCAGAAATATTGGTAATGGTAAACTTCCTTCTAATACTAATGTTCTTTTAGTTGATAGTCTGATGCATAACTTTTTTTCTATTAGTCATCTTAGTGACAATGGTTATGATATCATTTTTAATAAAAAGTCAGGTATGGTTGTTAGTTAGAAAGATGGTACAGTCCTCTTTAATGGGAAGAGAAAGAGAAACATTTATAAAATCAGACTTTTTGATCTTAAGGATCAAAATGTAAAATGTCTAATGTTTGTTAATGAGGAGCAATGGGTATGACACTGATGTTTGGGTCAGGTTAGCATGAGAATGATTTCTCAACTAAATAAGCTTGGATTAGTCATAGGTTTATCCAACCTGAAGTTTGCTTCAGATGCTTTTTGTGAATCATGTCAGAAAGGCAAGTTTTCTAAAACATCTTTCAAAGCGAAAACTGTTGTTTCTACCTCTAGACCATTAGAACTTCTGCATATTGATTTGTTTGGACCAGTGAAAACTTACTCTATCAATAGAAAGAATTATGGATTGGTCATCATTAATGACTATAGTCATTGGACATGGATAAAGTTCTTGAAACACAAGGATGAGTCACATTCTGTGTTTTCTACTTTCTGCTCACTAGTGCAAACAGAAATGAACTGTAAAATAGTCAGAGTCAGAAGTGATCATGGTGGAAAATTTGAAAATAAACATTTTGAAAATCTTTTTGATGCAAATGGCATTTCCCATGATTTCTTATGTCCTATAGAACTCTACAGTAAAATGGGATTGTAGAAAGGAAGAATAGGACTTTGCAAGAAATGACTCACCATGATCCAAGAAACTGACATGACTAAGTATTTCAGGGCAGAAACGGTTAACAAAGCGTGTTATATTCAGAACATGATTTCTATGAGACCTATTTTGTGTAAGGCTCGTTATGAATTGTGGAAGAACAAAAAGCCCAACATTTCTTACTTTTACCCTTTTGGCTGTGAGTGTTTTATGTTGAACACTAAAGAGAATTTTGGCAAGTTTTATTCCAAAGCATAAAAATGTTTATTGTTAGGATATCCCGAACTCTCTAAAGGCTACATAATCTTTAACGCTGAAACACGAATTGTTGAAGAATCAATTCATGTTAGATTCAATGATAGGTTTGACCCGGAAAAGTCAAAGTTAGTTAGGAAATTTGCAGATTTGAAGATCAATATTTCAAAATCCAAGGATAATTATTCTGGAGAAAAAGACTCAGAAGGAAAAGCTAAGGAAACTAAAGCAAACGACTTAGAAGTGACTCAACTAGAAGTTGTCGTTGGTCTAACTCATCAGAAGAAGAGTAGACCAAGAACTTCTCATTTTGAAGAATTGATTATGGGAGATAAAAATTCTCCAGTCAGAACTAGATATTCATTCAAACCTTCTGAAGAGACTCTTCTATGATTGGTACCTCTGATAGAACCCATATTTATTGATGAAGCTCTTTAGGATAATGAATAGATTCTGGCTATGCAAGAGGAATTGAATCAATTCACCAAAAACGACATTTGGGATCTTGTTCAGAAACCAAAGGGTTTCCATGTCATTGGAACCAAATGGGTTTTCAAAAATAAGCTCAGTGAAAAGGGAGAATTTGTCAGAAATAAGGCTTAATTGGTAACACAAGGTTATAGTCAGCAAGAAGGTATAGACTATACATAAACCTTCCTCCAGTTGCCAGGTTAGAGTCTATTCGTCTTTTAATTTCATTTGCAGTCAATCATAACATCATCCTTATCAGATGGATGTTAAGAGTGCATTATTAAATGGATATATTTTTGAAGAAGTATATGTGCACCAACCCCCTGGTTTTGAAAGCTCTCAAAATCCTGACTTAGTTTTTAAACTGAAAAAGTCGTTATATGGTTTGAAACAAGCTCTCAGAGCTTAGTATGATAAAGTAAGTAACTTCCTTTTGGAAAATAATTTTACCAGAGGGAAAGTGGACACAACTCTCTTTTGTAAAACTTTTAAGAATGATATTCTGGTTGTGCAAATTTATATTGATGATATTATTTTTGGTTCTGCTAATGCTTCATTGTGTAAGAATTTTGCTAAGTCAACGCAGTAAGAATTTGAAATGAGTTTGATGGGAGAACTCAAGTTCTTTCTGGGAATCCAGATTGATCAATGTTCAGAAGGAACGTACATCCATCAGAGAAAATATACAAGGGAACTTCTAAAGAAGTTTAACTTTTCAGAATGCAAGCAAGCAAAGACTCCAATGCATCCTACATGTATTTTAGAGAAAGAACGGGTAAGCAGTAAGGTAAATCAGAAGCTATTCAGGGGTATGATAGTCTATCTCCTTTATCTAACCGCTTCTAGACCTACTATTTTATTCAGTGTCTAGTTATGTGCTTGTTTCCAATCAGATCCTATGGAGACTCACTTAACTACTATTAAGAGAATCTTTAGGTATCTGAAAGGTACTACTAACCATAGTTTGTTTTATAGAAAATCAAGTGAATATAAACTAGTAGGCTATTATGATGTTGACTATGCTGGAGACAGAATAGAAAGGAAAAGTACTTATGGAAGTTGTCAATTTCTGGGAGACAATCTGATCTCATGGTCCAGCAAGAGACAGTCAACAATTGCAATTTCAACAGTCGAAGCTGAATATATTGCAGCTTCTGGAGGCAACACTCAGATACTCCGGATGAAGAGACAGTTGGAAGATTATCAGATATTTAAGAGTAAGATTCATATCTTATGTGATAATACTTCTACTATATGTTTGTCTAAGAATCCTATCTTGCATTCTAGGTCTAAGCATATTGAAATTAAACATCACTTTTTATGTGACTATGTTTAGAAGGGTATTTTTCTTTTAAAATTTGTTGATACAAACCATCAATGAACTGATATCTTTATAAAAACCCTTGCTGAAGATAGATTCGTTTTCATTCTGAAAAACTTATTTATAGATTTATGTCCAGAATGAAAAGATGTATTTCAGAATGTTTAAGTCTTCAGAGCTCTAGATTTGATTATGATAAGTTATTTGTTAACTCTGAGACATGAGCTTTTCTTAAGTAAGGAAGTTTCATGAATCAGAAAGGTTCTAATCAGAAGCAATCTTATTGATTTCTCTTCTTAATTCTGAACAGTCATTGCATTAAATGGTTGTCATATTATTTAATTTCATGTGGTTCTAAGTGGTGACAATTGTCCCACTTTTTGAGCATGTGTGGTGATAGTGTGACACATTGGGTTTCACAATTCTTGAAATTAGGTTAAAAACTCTTACGCTTCCCTCCATGACTGCGTATTTTTACCTTGTCATCATTGCAAAAAATAATTTCTATTTAAACCCACTTCAGTCACATTTTCACACTACACGCACAATATTCCCACACTTTCATCTTTTAAACCTAAAACGCATTTTTGCAATTGTTCATCCTCTCCTTTAACTTCAACAATGGCTGCTCCTCAACAACAAATCCAACAATAATAATCTCCCAGTCGCTCCATGGCTGATGAAAATCATCCCGTTATGGAAGGAATTCTTGAGTTAATTCTAAATACTATTGTTAATAAGTTAATGGTGCTTTATGAGACTATTGTGGACTTCAAAAACCTGAAGGACAATGGTTTCAATTTCTCTGAAACATTGGAATTCCAAGGATGGAAGGGTTTCTTTGAAAGGTTAATTGGTCATGTTTATCCAGTACTTGTGAAGCAGTTTTGGGTGCATGATATTGCAGAAAAGGAAACGATAACTTCCTACGTTATGAATAGGAAGATCATCATCACTGAGAAATCCATTATTAATTTAATATCGCACAATGGAAGAGGAAAAAGAATCCACAGTGTTAAAACCAATGTTAAGAGAGAAGTAACTATACCTTTGGTCATCTTCAAGGTTGGAACCAATCTTGATGATGATAAAGGTCCTAGTGCCAAGGACTTGACTAACAACCTAAGAGTTTGGTTCAAGATCGTTCTGAGTTCCATTCACCATATACCTAGCACCAATAGTTCTGACTATGTCAACACTCGTCAAAAGTTTATACTGTTCTTTCTGGAAAAGGGTCTCAAGCTGGCACTCCCTTCTATTTTGTTCAAATTTATGAGGGATTCAATCAGAGAATCCAGAACCGGTGGTTCTTCAAATAAAAGCAAAAGTAAGTTCATTCTCAATGGAAGGCTTATTTATTATATTCTTGTTGAGAATGGTCTGGTGGATGACCTTCTGGTCAGTGGTTTAACTGATGAGCTAGTGAAGGATGCTGGAAAGAGCATGGGTCTTATCTCTAAGATAGTCAGGCCATATTTCATTCCTTAAAAGGATGATATTTGTGGAATAAGGATTCCAGTCGACAACTTCCCAATCTTTACCAAGATTGATCCTCATGAAGTTCTGGCATATCATCTTGAAAGTTGTCTTAAGGATAAAATTGATCCATTGGTTGATCCTTTTAATCTACCAGAAACTTATCCAGATGTTCATGGGAAAAGGAAGAAGGAATCAAGAAAATAAGTATCTTCAAGGCCTCATAAGAAGAAGAAGAAAGTTATTGTCCTTCTGGATGAAGATGAGGTGCCTCTTAGTGATTTCTAGAAATCAATGCTTCTAAAGGACACGTCTGGTGTTGTTCATAAATCTTCTAAAGTTTATGAAACTACTACTTCTAGTAAGCTTCCTGAAGCTAGTAATCTTGTTGTTTCTGATTTTGTTATTTATGAAAGAATATTACCAATTCCACCACCTCCCACTTCTCAACCAATGTCATCCACCTCTCAACCAATTTCTTCCCAACCAATTTTTGATACTATTTTACTTCCACCTCCCACAGAAACGCCCATCATAGAACCTGTTACAGAAACTCCTAAAGTTTCTAAAACTCAGTTGCAACAATAACAACAACAGATACCACCAACACCACCTCCTTCACAAATACATTATTCACCCATTCCACCTCCATTTGATTTCGCTCCCCATACAGAAAATCCAAAGATAAAACCCCCATAACATCTCCCTCAAGAGATTCTGGAAACCATATATCTGAGGGTACCCCTGAAGGCATGTTTAATTATGAACCTGGACTAGAAGTATCTGATTCAGAGGCACCTCGGTCATTTTTCCTACACTTCAACTCTTTATGGTCCCGATCTTGATGAAACCATAATAGACCTTTCTGTCAGAACTCCTAAACCACCTAAACCTAGTCCCAATATTGGTAAGATTCTGAGGAAATTTGAGTCAGATTCAAGAAGTTGTCTGCATGAAGCTATGACGATCAGTCGTTCTTCAGCAAATCTGGTTGAAAGTGATTCTTCTTGGGAAGCCTACAGACGGTGGATTAACTCCAAAATCTCCAAGATAAAGGATTTTGGGTATGACTTATCTAAAAGAAATTTATGTTATGGTTTTGTTCCCTTAATGGAACTCTGTAAGTTAAGAAATGCTCAACTATGTCTTTATGCTCCAAATTTTAAGGAAGTTATTCAGGAAGTGGTTCAGGAAGTTGTTCAGGATGCTGAGGTACATTCTGAGCACCCAAAAGGTGTTATGAAAGAAGTTGTTGTACAACCTGTTGTTTATGAAGACCAGCAAACTGAAGTTTCACTTCATCAACAATCTACTGGAACTTCTTCTGGAGAAATCCCTGATGCGCTTTGGAAGACCATTGATGAGATAAAACCTGATAATTCTCTGGTCAAAGAATGTATGGACAAACAGGAAATGATGTTTCAGCTGATATTATCCAGACTTCCACTTCCTCCTCCTCATAACCCTTAGCACTTTTTAAAAAAATGATTTAAGTGTTTTTCTTTTTTATTGTATATTTCTGCCTTTTGGCATTAATTAATGAAATATCATGTTTGTTTCCTTCCAATCCTTATTCTATTTTATTTGTCCATGTCTTTTTGATTGATGACAAAAGGGGAAAAACATATCTAAGGGGAAGATTCATAATTAATTTTGATATACCTAAATTCCTAACTAAGAACTTAAACATTGTTTAATGTTTTCTGCTAACAACTACTTCGAAGAATAGTTTATTAATTGTTTTGCAGGGTTAAGTTCAAAGGCCATAATGGTTAAGTTCAAACATCAGAAGCTCTTATGAAGTTTCAAAGATCGGAATGTATATGACCAGTTTCTGAAGAAATGATCTACTATCCGAGTCTGAAAAACTTTCATACTGATGATTGAGAATCAGATCCAAGCATATGAGTCTTCAAGGAATTAATAACCATGTTCTGAACTTGGAACATTGGTACTTGCAATCAAGTTTTGAAGAATTGGAAAATTTCAGCATCTAGCTATGATGAAGTGTAACATCCATAGTAATCAAGATTTTAAGAATTCTTAACCAGGTTCTGAAAGTTCTTCTCAAATAGTTTTATTCTTCAAAGGTAATCTAGCTCTGAAAGAGAATTTCAAGAGAACCAGAATTCAAGCTTATGAAGACAACCAACTCTGAAGCTTCTTCAAAAGAATTCAACCAAGCTTCTGAAGTAAAGCTCATCGGAATGTTGATGTTAACCAGCCAGTGCTTCAGACAACATCAATCAACTTCTGAAGATAAGCTAGATTTTGATTGAAAATCATTCTGGTACTTCAAAAAGGTTAATCAGGAAAGTGTTCTTTCATTTTTATTTTATCTTTTTAGGGTTATACATCTCAGGGGGAAGCTTTGTGCTTCTGTAAGATGTATTCTTCTGTGATTACCCTGTATAAAACTGTTCATCAAAATACATGTTTTGCCATCATCAAATAGGGGGAGATTGTTAGAACAAGATTTGGTTCTGCATCTATACCTTGAGTTTTGATGATAACAATGTTGTATTTGTATGAGAACAATTTTGGTACCCTAATGGCTTGTTATTGTGTAGCTTTGACAACCAATTTCGATTATGAGTATATGACGTACAACATCATCAGTTTTTAAACGATGTGTTCCATTTCCACTTCTGCGACGGTCATAAGAAGTTCTAAAAGATGTTTAATGTTGTTGTTGCAGTGATCTTTCTGCTTCTGTGCTGATTCACTCCGGAGAAGCTTCTAGGAGACGCTATGTGGCTACTGCAACATTCTCTCAGTTCGTGCTTCTGGACGTGACTCTGATCACTAAGCTTCTGAAGAATGGCAAGCTTCTAAAGTTGTGTTACTATGCTGAAGATTCTGAAGATCTCAAGCCAGACGTTGAGGTTATCAAGGTTCTAACTGTAGATTCTGAAGATTCTGAAGACACTGAAGATCTCAAGCTAGGCTATTGACACTATCAAGGTTTTGACCGAAGATTCTGAAGTTTCTAAATCCATCTTTATGTTTCTTCATTTCATGCTTCATCACATTTCATCAGAAGCCAATGAACTTGATGATAAGATCAAATGGACATGTGATCAAATAATATATAGTACAAATCAAATATCCTCTCCACTACCTGATATCCTGGGAAATAACAGTACTATATATCACATCTGTCACTGAATTTATGGACGAAGGACAATACGCAATATCACTCCTTTCACCATATAACAGTGGACAACCGCTATATGAGTTTTCCCCATTCCCCCTTCAATAGTCTTCTTCTTATGCTATATAAGTGAGACTTGGAGACTTGAAGAAATCAGTCAGTGCTACAATAATGTTGACAAGTTTGTTTCTTTGTGAAAAACTATCAATTTTTGTACACATTTTTTCTTTGAGTAATTGTTTATCATTTGTGTAAAATCTTCTTGTATAGAAGCAACTTGTAACACACAAAATATTATTCAAACTGTTTGTTTGATTCCTTAAAGAGGCTAGGGTATAGTCGGATCCTTGAGAAGAGAAAGAAGGTTATTATTTGTGAGTCCTTAAGGAGACTAGGGTATAGTCGGATCCTTGAGAATACAAAGAAGGTTATTCTTTGTGATTATTATAATCAGTTGACTATAGTGGATTAAGTCCTTGTGTATAAGACAAAATCACCTTGGTGGGTGGACTGGAGTAACTTTGAGTTTCAAGCGAACCAGGATAAAAGTACTTGTGTTTTTATCTCTTTGTCATTAATTTTTTAGTGGTTATCTTGATTTGGTAAAAGCTTTTTGTTTTGTAAAACCCAATTCGAGGCCCCATTTCTTATGTTTTTCACACCTTCAAGGATTCTCTTTGCTGCAAGTAGATGAGATAGCCTTAGTTTCTTCATGAATCTACTAACAAATCCCACATTATGACAAATAGAAGGCCTTGTATTACAAAGATACCTCAATGAGGCAATGGTCTACTTGTACAAAGAGTTATCCACTTGTTCATCTTCTGACTCCTTCTTCACTTTAATGTTAGTCTCTATATGTGTGTTTGTAGGATTTCAATTGCCCATCTTAAAATTCTTCAGGATGTATTCTACATATTTCTTCGGGCGTAAGAAAACTTAATGCCTTGTGTTCACAATTTCCATTCTTAGGAAGTAGGCCAAATTTCCCAAGTTTTACATCTCAAACTCATTCTTCATGTTTTCCTTGAACTTTTCCAATTTATCTTCATTAGAACCTGTGACAAATAGATCATCCACATAGAGATATATGATGACTCGGTCTTGTTCACTTGAGCTTTTCACACACAGTCCATGTTCTGATTTCCACTTATTGAAACCTAGCTTGATCAAGAAGTTATCAATCCTATTATGCCATGCCCTAAGTGTATGCTTCAATCCATACAAAGATTTTCTCAGCATGTACACCATCTTGTCTTACCCTTTCACCTCGAAATTAAGTGTTTACTTCACATGAACTTCTTCTTGTAAAAGTCCGTTGAAGAAGGTTGATTTTATACCAAGTTGGTGTACCTTTCAACCTATATCTGTTGTAATGGCTATAACAAGTCTTATGGTTTCAAGTCTAAAAGATAGTGTTTAGACTTCATTGAAATCAATGTCACCATTTTCCTTCAACTTTAGCTTGTAAATACAGTTGGCGTCTATTGCCTTCTTTCTTAAATAATTAAATAATTCTCAAGTTTTGTTCTTTTTAATGGCCTTGATTTATTCATTTGTTACACTTTGCAAATTATCATCTTTCATGACTTGAACATGGTCTATTGGATCTCATTCAATCATCACGACTTCTTCAATTAGGTTACCATTTCCTCTTCTCTCATGATTTGGAAAACTTTCATAATCATCCTGTCTCATTGATTGATTTTGGCTTTTGTTAATCTTCTCACCTTTTGAGGTTGTGCGGGTTTAGTGTCTAACGACACACCCAGTATAATATAAATCTAGAATAATATCATACACAAATTTAATTGGTATTGATACAACATAAGTGTCTAACGACATTATTTATGTACATGTTCAAAATACTCAGAATTAGGGCTGGAAATGAACCAAACCAACTCGAAAATAGTTCGAGACTCGATTTGATAATTAATTCGTTGGACTTGGTTCATGAACCAAATGAGTCGAACTTGAGCTCAAAACTAAGTTCGTAAAATAAATGAGCTGAACTTGAGCTATGTATAGTTCGACTCGTTAGGTTCATGAGTCGACTCGGTTATATATATATATATATATAATATATATATATATATATATATATATATATATAATATATATAATATATATATATATATATTATATATATATAATATTATATATAATATATATATATATATATACTATATATATATATATAATATTTTTAAATCATATACCTCAATAGTATCATTTAAAAAAATAATGTATATATTTTAACCTTTTAACTTATCAAATTAAATATTTTATTATATTTCTAATAGTTTTTGTTGTACTATTTTATTATATTTGTAATAGTTTTTGAGACAAACTTAAACTAAAAAAAAATAGTTTTTGAATTAGACTTTTAAATTTATCTCTTGAAAGCTTTATTTTATTTTAATATTTTCCCTTTAAAAAGAATAATTTAAAATGTCAAATATAATAAAAAAAATTAAACTTTAAAAAATGACTTTTTAGTCCGTGAAGTAAACAAACTGAACCTAACGAGTTGAACCGAGTTGTTCAAGAACTTAAAACGAGTCGAGTTCGAGCTTAAAAAAAAGTTCGTGTCGAACTCGAGTCGAGTTTCGAGCTAAACCAATTCTTATCGAGTCGAGTTGAGCTGACGACGGGTTCGACTCGACTCGACTCATTTCCAGCCCTACTCAGAATACATCATATGGTACATGATATACATGAGTGTCTAACAAAATACTAAGACACACACACACACACACACACACACACACACACACACACATACGCATGCACACACAAAGCGAAAACTAATCAAAACATCATAAAATCTTCTAACGACTTTGAGCAACTTTGTTTTCCCCTTGTCCTGCCTTGAATTACCTGAAATTCAACAATACAAATGGGGTGATATAATAATCTTAGTGAGTTCTCCTATCTTATGAGTCCACTCGGCTCTACAGGGTTCTACTACTAATTCATACTACTTATACCACTCCCGCGTGTTAGATACACAACGAGAATAACAAAGTTTTGCCAGCTTCTCAACATGCATGATTGTCATACTCACAGCTACATTTGTCATTTAACTCAATGGTGATTATCCCCTAAACCGATCATAAGGATCTATGAATTTGTCAGTCATATATGGTCGATAGGATACCAGACCTCCACTGCATGAACTACACTATCTACCATATATGGTCAATAGATACCAAACATCTGCTACATGGATTTCACCATCCACCACATATTATCAATGGAATCCAAACATCCACTACATAGATCATATTATCCATCATATATGGTCAATGGGCACCAGACTTCCACTACATGGGTTACACTCCCCATTAGATATGGTTAATGGATATCAGACCTCCATTATATGGAATGCACTAAAGTCCTTTCAACCAGATATGGTCAATGGATACCCGACCTCTACTTTATGGATTTCATTATCCACTAGATATAATTAATGGATTCCAGACCTCCACTGCATAGAATACGCTTTACAGAGTTACAATAACTCGTCTCAATTATTTGTCTATCCCGATCATTACTTTACATAAGAGTCAAATTCGGGATAAGCACGAAAAGGGGTTATTCTTGAATATGTGATTATACTCGTCAATAACCACATGATTTCTCATCAATCACATTATCATAATATTTTCCATACAAAACTCCTTAATGCGCAACTAGACTATCATTCACCATCCATGTCATTCAGGCACTCTCGTTGATGGAATGATTCATATCAAGTAACTACTCGCTCATGGGTACACATTAAGGTACCTTTCACAATCGAGCATCACAACCTAAGTTATTCATCATAACATAAGTTTATTTTTACTAATCATCTTCACCTAACTACAATCCTAGGTTTAAACTAGTTCATTAGCATAGATATTGATCAATTGTTGTTCATTCAATGCATACATATCATAGTACAAGTTAAATGGAATCCATGATAACTTAGAATCATCAAACAAGTGATATTTGGAATGAAACATGGGAAAATCGATTACCATTAAGGCACAATCGATTGTCATTACATTCTGCCATGCAAGAAAGTTGAAAATATGCATGACAATCGATTAAAAGGGAGCTAAAATCAATTGTCACCTAAAAAACTCAAAAAATCTTCATACATTCATGAAGAAAATCGATTGGTTCATCACTAGAATTGATTGTACTATACAATTTTCCCAAAAAATCTCACTTTTAAACACATATTCTTCAATCTTTAACCATCATAAACCATACTTAATCATAGTCTAATATATCCAAGCATTTCATACCATAAAATTAACATCATATAGGAATATATAGACCACAATAGTCTCATCACTCCTTAACCTCATGAATCCCTAAACATGTCAACAAAACTTCATACCATCATTAAGTTATGACATCATGTAACAACAATAACAACATAGCTTCAGCACATATTCACACAACATCAACACAACATCAATACAACACAACACAACATAACTCCATAGATTGACAACAACAATAACAACACATGACATAGAAATAATCATGTTTCAAATACTAATTTCACAAACAAAGTAAGAATTCACAAAATCCTAAAACTCAATTTCATGTAAAATTCCCCCAAAAGCTATACTAACTAAGAACCCACCTTAATAGAACCTTGAATTGAACTTTAAGATATGAATGATGATAATTCATCCATCTCCTTCAAGTGCTTCCTCCATGATTTTCTTCTTTTTTTCTATTCCTCTTCTTCCTTTACTTTCTCTCCTTTCCTTATTTACTAACTTTGGCAAGATATTCAATAAAATATTATTGTCGTAACAATATTATTTGAATACAATAAAATTTATTTATTTTCAAAATATAATTTAAACGCAAAATTTAACCTTGCTCTGATACCAATGGAAGTAATCTAGTGTTCATAACACATATAGCATAATAAAATTGGACATATTTTGTGATAAAAAATATATATTATTTTAGATAAGATACCAAAAAATGTACCCGCTGATCAGTTCGTGAATCAGGAAAATTTCTTCAAATCTATTAAGACTCTACGTGTATCTACACCAGATCAATTTTTACTATCAACCTTTGATTAGTGGAAGAAGATTATCTTTGAGCAATATATGTATAATATTAAGAAAAAATTTGTGTCTTAACAGGTTATTTTTTAATCTATTTATAGATTCATTCCTATCATACGTGTTAATTAGAAAAAATGTTTTTTATTCCCAACATATTAATATATCACAATGCATAATATATGTGTTAACTAAAAAAAAAATTCTCTTCCCTACACATTTATATATCATAATGTATAGTAATCATTATATCTAATAATGTCATATTATATCAGTAACCATCATTTTCTAAGAATTAAAGAATCACAATTTAAAATGATGAGTTTGAAAACCGTGTAATTTCATGATATATTTATATATTTAATTTATTTATTTTTCAAAATAAATATGCTCATTTTTTTATATATATTATTTGTATATTTTGGAATTTTTTTTACCCAAATACCCCTAATTTTAAAAAAAAATCCAAAAATAATCCTAATTTCAAAAAAATTCTCAATCTACCCCACTTTTAAGATGAGGCGCCAAAATAATTGGCGTCAGCTCCTAAAGTTAGAGAGGAGACGCAAATTGGATTGGCTACAACACATGGTGCTGCCAATCCAATTGGCGCCCATGTGTTACTTTGTAGAGGAGGCGCCAATTGGTCTGGCACCTCAATGTAAAGTGCAATTTTTTTGTTATAAATAGAAGTGTTATGTGAATCATTTTTCCACATCTCATTTCATCATTTTGCAAACATGTTTGGTATTCTTCGCCGCTATGAAAATGTGGTTTATTCGAGAGACAAACCTCCGATGTTGATGCTCTTCTAGAACATCACTTGTTTCGATCAACTAAAGAGGGAGCTGGTTCGTTGGTTAGATGGAAAAATACCATAAGGGGGAAAATTAGAAGTATTGAGAGACTCAACAATATATTTGGTTGGGTGCGAGTCGAAACTGATAAGGATGCTAGGGAAATGATGTTTGGACGAGATGACATCAGTTTGATTGTTGTAATCAGTTAGAAATGTTTTCTTTTAAGTTTGCTTATGTTATAGTGATATTTGTTGTTAACATTGTGTAAGACCCCAATTTTGACCCTAAGATCCCTCATGCAATTTCATCATATGCATTAGCATTGGGATCACACCTTGGCATTCTCGTTACCCCTCTTTCATTGGGTTTGTTTTAGGAGAGATTACCAAGCACTATGTGATTGTATTATACTTGTATATTATCATTTTACTAACCAAAATACCAAAAATATGTCTTTGCATTTGCCAAACTCTTTTGTAGGTAGGGCATGATCATCATTGATCTATCAAGTTCATATCTAGGCTTTAAGACCCTCATGGCTAAAATTACAATCAAGGATTGATCCACAATGTCTCAAAGCATCATATATGAGTCCCAATGATCTCTACATGTCATATTCATCAAGTATTCTTCAAGAGTTTGGAAGTGATTTGCCTTGGAAACCCTAGTTTGACTGGGTATCTTGAGTAACTTCTCCAACAAGCTATCTCACCAATTGATCAAATTTCTTAAGGGACACTTCAAAATTCATCATCTTATGCATATATGATCTACCACGAGCCTATAAAGTCAAGAGAATTGAAGGTTAGTAAGTTGGTTGATGGTGGTTGGCCAGATGAATTCATCTGATCAAAACCGGGTCTCCCTAGACCCCATCTCCTACAATTTTCACCATATGAAAATTATTTAAAGATAAAATTTACTCTAAATGAAATTACAAACAACTTTCATGTTTATATCTAGAGCTAGTTTTTCTTGGAAAATCATTTTCTATGTTGAAACATTATAGGTCATTTTGTCTAAACCCTAAATTGAAAGTCAACTTCCCAAGGCCATAACTTGCTAAATTTTTATGATATGAAATATTTACAAGTTGAACAATAAAATTCAAGGTGTCTACTTCATTTTTTATGTTTGGAGTGAGATATGAATCAACGTTTATGAGCATGTGGTATGAGGATACATTATAGGTCATTTTTAACCTATACCATTGAACAAGTGATTTTCCTCAACTTCAAAAATGCATAACTCTATCATTCTAAATCCAAATGACATGAAATTGGTTACCATTTTAAAGGTATTTGAAATATATACAACTTTTATGAAGACACTTTTCTCATTTGGATCTCACATAAAAAGTTAAGTAAGGTGGAATATTGAGATATATGACTTAACACTTAGAAAAATTTCAACATGTTGAAATTTCCAAACTTCCACCTCACAATTCACCATGATCCAAGTTCCAATTGGAAAAGTGTCCAACATCAAAGTTGTTCCCCTTGATCTAAGATTTCCAAAGAACCCTATTTCATGCATTTTGGATGAGGTTTGCTAGGACTGCGCATGGTCTTAACAAGTCTGCATCATTGGAGAAAATCAAATGTCCAAAACTCCATTTCACTTTGCCTTGCCATTCAAGCATGATTTGAACTTCAGTACAGTTGCAGTTGGATCACAATGGATTGCTTCATGGGCATGTACACGCCCATGCAAGCTTGTGCATCACCCTTGCCATTTTTAGCAATTTTTCAAGTGTGCAATTATCAACCCCAAATGCTATAAATACAAGGCCTCTGAGCTCATTTGAAACATCCCTTGCGCGCCAGCTTTTCTCCCCCCCCCCCCCCCCCCCCAATTGAAACCCTCACAATTCAAAGGAAAACCTGAGAATTTTCAACTTGAAAATTGAGTTTGAATCTCATTGTTTGGAGATTCAAAAACTCCAGGATCCAAAGCTTTGTACCATTGCCAAACCACTTCTGCAAGCTCTTCGAGTGTGATCAAGTCAAGTTTGAAGCAAGCAAGATCCAGTTCTACACAACATTGAAGGTAATTTTCAGAAATCTTCTTCTCTTTGATTCTAACTCAATTCTCATCAATTCTCTTGGATCTTTGGTTGTCTGAAGTCCTACCAATGTAGGCAAGAAGATTGAGTTGCTTTGAGGTCAAATAGAAGCAACTCAGTTGACACACCTCAAAATTCAACTCCTCATATCTTTCTATATATTTGGAGTTAGTTGAAATTGAGGTCAGATTCGTGCTCTACGCCATTTTTTCTTTCAGATCATGTCCTCTTTTTTTATTTTGGTGATGGTGATGAGTGAACCCGTCCGGTGGACCTCGCCTGAGAAGGTGACCGGAGGTTCAGCACCGGTCGTGTGTTGGACAGGTTCTGAGCCATTGATCTCATTTGAAATGTTTTAATCCTGAGCGCCCAAAGTAATTACCACAAGTGTGGAACAGTTGACCGGTGTATGGTGGAACGTGCGCTCATGTCCACTTGATCTGCCACCTCAATTAATGAGGGAGATCAAGTGGTCCACGTTTTTTTTTGTTTTTTTATTTTCATTTTATTTCATTTGATTTTCATTAATTCATATTAGTTTTAATATTGATCCAAAAAATATGAAAGTTTCGCCAAAAAAATTTAAATAAATTCCTCTTTCATGTTTTGAATTAAAATTATTTTTTGGATCATTATTAATATTTATCATGATTTAATTGATTTTTTGAATATTTTTAAATGTTTAAAAATACTTTTAAGTTTCCCAAAATTCTGAAAAAATTTCTCCAAGGTCCTTTGACCTTGTTTAACCTATGATAAATCTCATGGCCATTTCTTTGGTGTTTTGATGAGATTTTAGGAATTTGATAAACCATGTTTAATTTAATGCATTATTTTTAGTATTTTTAAATTGAATAAATGCCAAATAATTATGTTGAGCTATCTTGATGATTTGTATAAGTTTGACTTATGTTGTTGGACCTTGGTCAAGGTTGATTTGATTTTGTTAGGTTAAGATCATTGGATTTAGGGGATTGATGGAATGTACATTCGATCTCCCAAAATGAATGAATAATCTTAATTTGGTAAAATTCCTCCTTTGACCAATTTGAGTTTTGATCCATTCCCCTCCCTCTTCAGCTAATTCCCCTTCTTTATGCATCCATTTCATTTGGTCTATGAAATCTCTAAATCCTAAGGCTAGTTGATTGCAAAATCAACATAAGTATGGATGAGATTAGGCCATCTCTTTTGCATATTCTTTTTGTGTGTGGTATGTTTCATGAGCATAGTCCATTATACTATGTCTCTAACATGCATTAACACCAATATTCTATTGCCCGACCTCAAATAGTTGTGACTTCTACATAAGTCCAATTACGATTGCTTAACATAGCGCTAAATTTTTGACACAAAAGGCATAGTATTCTAGTTAGTGAGATTGTAAGTCTCCCCTCTTTCATGGTATTGTGTGGAAACTTGGCCTTTTTTCATTCCTTTGGAAGATGTGAAATTCTAGTTAACAGACTTCCGATGTCACAAGGGTTGTTATGACATCCAATTCTGCACAGACAAGAATTATGCAGAACTTAAAATGTACATGCAGTAAATAACACAAGTAATTGTTTACCCAGTTCGGTCCAACATGACCTACGTCTGGGGGCTACCAAGCCAGGGAGGAAATCCACTATTAGTAGTATTAATTCAGACCTTAAACCAACTGTTTAACCCTATCACATAATACCTACCCAATGCAATTTCAATCTTACACTAAGATCAGAGTTCCTACTCACTCCCCCTCAATCACCTCAGTGATTACTACCTTTAATTAATGTTAAAGACAATTATGAAGTCACACTTCAAACAACTCTTGATTGTGCTTAACAGCTTTAATCAAGATACACAGCACTCATGCTTAACAGCTTAGAGTGACACAACACTTACAACTCAATGAACACCCTATACCAATGCAATTATCTACGTGATAATAGCTTGGGTTACAAGATACGTCTAATACAAGACACAAAAATACAGCAGTGAAGTATGATGGACACACTAAATCTTCACGCCTAAAAATCCCCAGTTCTGAATGAAGGATTGCCATCCTTTTATATTGCAGCACTTGGGCCTTGTACTTGTATTTTCCTGAAATTAAGGTCACGCGAGTTCCCCTAAGTTCCACATCTAGGTTACTAACAAATAGCCTATTTGTTAGGTTCATTAATTGTAGCTTGGTTGTTGGTTTCTTGGATTTTCTCTCAGCTGTTGAATCCCTGAAGAATAGCCTGAGAAAAATGCTGAAACAGAAAAACTAAACAACCTACAATATAACATACTCTATTAGGAATGAATGTCACAACATTCAGTTTGACGTCCAAATCATAGACCATATGCTAAGTCTGTTTTTCCTGAAAGCAGACTGTACAAAATTGTTGTACTGTACAGAACCAATCTGTCCATACTTTAGTATCAGCGTACATTAATAAATATCAAAGCATCCAATTTGACATTCACACATAGAGCCTTACATCAGGTCTGTTATCCTCTTGATAAGCAGACTGAGCTGCATACTGAAATGTAGCAGAAAACCAATCTGCCTATTGTTCAGTATATGCTATCAATGATGAATGTCATAACATCCAGTTTGACATTCAGACATTAGGCCTTATGCCAGGTCTGGTATTTCCTTGATAACCAGACTGAAAATAAATACTGAGTTCTAACAGAACACCAACTGTTCTATTCCTCAGTATCTGCTGACATGGATGAATGTCATAACATCCAGTTTGACATTCAATAAATCATGTATTAGCTAATCCTGCAGTATCCTACTCAAGTATGTCATGACATCAGTCAAGACATCAGAGTACAGCTAGATATTCTAATATACAATGCAGTCAAACAAACACCTCCACAACATGTCATGACATCAGTCAAGATATTAGAATCCAGCTAGTGTTTTACCATACAATGCAGCCAATTAAACATCTACAAACTCCCCCTTTGGAATTTTTTTGGCTAAAACACTTTGGTCTCACAACAGAGTCCATAGCAGCGGAACACACACATCTAGCAGGAAATTAACCTAGCTAATACACTCAGAGTAGCAACATACTCACACACATGGAAGTTAAATAAAAACTTCACAAAACAGCATACATACAGAAGTTAAATAAAAACTTCTAATTACAGCACACATATAGAAGTTAAATAAAAACTTCTAACTACGGCACACATAAACACACTCACACTTATGGAAGTGGAACATCAGCTGCAGAGTAGAGGATCTTGAATCTGTCTTGAATATCTGTTTTAACAAAACACTCTGTTGTCCTGGGGGCATCACAAGTGTTACTCCCCCTTTTTGTCAAAAATGTTGCCAAAGCAACACTTTAAATTACATACCAACATAACATAAACAGAATTACACATAAATGACAGAATTACAGACTTGATTTATTCATCAGCCTCATCATTAGTGCCATCATCAGAACTGACCTCCTCCTCACCCTCTGAGCTTTGCCTTGCAGCTCCATCTGTATCCTCAGCAGACATCTCCAATTGAAAAATCAGCTTTTCCAAGGCGAGCTTCCTAACCTCCAGCTCTTTGCAAGTCTCTCTGAGCACAACAATGACAGCAGCTTTATCTGGTTGGTTGCCAACATTGGATGTTTCTCCAGATGTCATGACAATGTCAGGGACATGCTTACCCAGGAACAGTTTGTCGTTGAAGGCCAATGGACTCTCTCTTCTTTTCACAAAGTCATTGTCTGTCAAGATGTTTGGGAATTGATTCAGCACAATGCCACATATGAGAGAAGGAAAGGCTATAGGTCCCTTCACACTGAAACTCCCAGCATGTTTCATGGTCTGATCAAAGATGTAGGTACCATAGTCAAACTTTGCCTTGGTTCCAACAACATAGATGAACTTTCCAGGCATCACAGACACAGTTGACTTGTGATTTGTGGGCACCCAGTTGGCAGCTCCAACTTTGTGTAGCATGGCATACTTCACACTGAGTTGGCTGGCCACCAGCTTCCCTTTAAGAGGCCACTTCCGGACTTGATTTGCAGTGATGACTTGACAGATTCTGTTGTCAGTCACCTCAAGCTCTGGTTGCACTACATCAGCTCTTCCCAAATACAGATTGATTACTGAGGGAGAGAAGGTCACACACTTGCCACACACATAGACCTTTTTGAATTCTCTGGACTTCCCATCTGCATATTCCCCGGGCACATTGACAATGAACTCCTTCACCAAGGTCTCATAGCACTTTGGGAGTTGAGTCACAGTTCTTATTAGCCCTGCCTCTTTAATAAGGTCCACAATCTCCTTACACTCCAAGGCATTTTGAGTCAGTTCCCTCTCCAAGGCCAGCCTCTTGTGATAGACATACTTCCACCTGTTCACACTAGAGGCAAAATAAAATGACACATTGTCAATAGGTACCTCTGGAACACTAGCAACCAACTTGCTAGTGGTTGGCTTCTTCTTAGACAGGGATGTTGTGACATCACCGGGGACATCTGAATCAGACTCCACCACAACAGCCTTGGTCTTCATTTTCTTGGGCATCTCTTTGCTCCAAGCTTTTGCAGGTCCATGTCCTTTCCTTTTGAGGGGACTCTCTGTCACCTTTTGCTTGGGAGAAGTTGTCACATCAACCTCCCTAGTTGGGGACCTTTGCACCACAGTCTTTCTCTCCCTCCTAGTCCTAACCCTTTTTGCTATGCTAGGGACAACTGAGGTCAACAGTTCATTATCAGAGAACTCTTCCAGATTCACTGTGTTAGCATTAGGGTTGTCACTGACATCTTGAGTGACACGGACCTTCTCACCTCCCACATTTTCTAAGGGATTTTCAATCCTTGAACCCTCATGAGCATCAGGTTGCTCAGCATCGTCAGAAACATTCTTTCTTAAGACGACTGCGTTTTCTTGACATGCAACTCTATCAGGTATGATAGTGTTCAAGGGAACGAAAACCCCAGGAACATTCTGATCACTAGATAGTATCTTCGTGACAATAGTTGCAATGGCATTATGCACATACCTCGAGCCTTCCCTGGTTGGTTCTTCAAGAGAGATTGCTGAGGAGAATCCGGAGACCGTTTCTTTCGGTCTTCTTGCATGAGAAGAAGTTGCAGCGTTAGCAGCAGCGTCCTCCCGGTTATGGTTGCACGACTCAGTGCTGGGGGAATCGGACAGGGTCGTGTAGGAGGTGGAATCAGATTGGTCTGCCATGCTGAATATCTCGAGGGAGAGTTGAACAGTTTCTTTGGGAGAGGGTTTGCAAGACTGAAAGTTGAAGCGATGGAATAGGGAACGCTTGTTGCACGAGTAATGTCTATTATTTGTTGACCACTCAGAGTGCACTATTAATTGTTTAATAAGTTGACTTACTAAACAATAACTAACTGACAACATTAGTTGCTATAATTTCTCAGAAGTGCACATTCCCTCTTTGCCCTTAACTTTGTCAAACTGAGTAGCATCCAATGTCATGATATTCTGAGTGACATTGTACTCAGTCTGCATCAGGTTCATCCATACCAGTGATGAACACCTGATACCAGAAGCTAGGTACTTAGCTTCTGCAGAGGACAATGATACACACATCTGTTTATCCCTTGCCACTGCACCGTATGTAAATAAACTTAACTATACTTGACTTAAAGACTTCAAAAAACCAAAAGGAACTAACCCATCCAAACCATTTTCAGGCCTTTGTACCCTTCAAACCTAATTTTTGTTAAAAGCAATGCATCCACTTTGAAATTTGTATCACAAACTATGAGGTTTTGATCCCTCATTTTTATGTTGGTACGTAGGCACAAGTCCGAAGGTCTTGTCAAACACAAAAATATAATTAATGAATTATTTTCTCATCCCTCCATTCTATTTGGATGTATACATCATTTTGTACAAAAACACATATGCACACAAGAAAGGGCTCCCTAGGAGTACCTAAGACACTTTGGGTGCTAACACCTTCCCTCTGTGTAACTAACCCCCTTACCTGTAATCTCTGGCATTTTATTAGTTTCGATTTGAAAACTTCTTACTTTTGGGTTTCGTTCGTACTTTTCCCTTTTCCCTTGGAAACAATAAAAGCGCGATGGCGACTCTTATTATTTGATGTCTAGCTTATCCATAACTTGATGATCATGAATTTACTGCTACACATTGTTGTAACGAAAACTTAATGATATATAAAAATCCAAGGTTACAAAAATTAAGAGGAGATATTATCTTATGATGCTGATGTTGCTCCTCGATTGGGACAGTTGTTCTTATTATGTCCTGGTTGACGACATATATTACATAGTCTTATCATTTTATCATTCGTATCCATTTCTGTTCTAATACGCGTGCTGTTTGGCCATCTTTTTTTCTTTCTTCGCATCTCGTCGTTGTTCCAAACTATGTCACCTTCATATGGAGGCCAATATTCCTCTATTGGTAACACTGAGAAGCTTTTGTTATACACATTCGTGATGGTAATGGCCTTGTAAACATCAGATAGATGGATGTAAGCGTCCTGACGAGTATGTGTGTATGCCACAATGAAATGGGAACAAGGAATACGGAAGGCATGGAACTTTCCACAGTCGCACCAACTTCTGTTTAGTTTGACAACATAGGATAAATTTGGTCTCCCCTCATTGTGGTCCATTATTTCCTGTACGCTGAAATTTTGCCTATGACGGTCAAAGACTGTTACCGCGTGTGTGCTAACTTTGATGCTCTCCTCTTTCATCACATTCATACAAACATTCACTGAATGTTTGCCCAGACATTAACACTGCACTCCATCTTTCACCTCTGGTTGCGAAGGTAGAAGCCAAACTATAATAGGTTGATCTGACCAAAGCGGTTATTGGTAGATTTGTAATGCCTTTGAATACGCCGTTCATGCATTCCACAAAGTTTGTTGTCATGTGGCCCTATTGACAGCCTCCGTCAAATGCCCTTGTCCACTTCTCTACTGGTATGTTATCCATCCATCGTCCCGCATCTGCATTAGACACTCTAATTTCATCACGGTAATATTGAAATGACAACTGAGTTAGAGCATACCCAACATTCACCACTTTTTTGTAAAGGTTCTTATCTTTGATTACACGCATGAAGTTTTGTGCGATATGTCTAATGCAATAGACATGGGTAGAAGGATGATCATGTCATCCGTTGTCATGGTTATTGTAAGCACTCTCAATGGCAGCATGTCTATCAGAAATCAAACAGAGATTGGCTTGTAGAGCCACTTGTGTTTTGAGATGTCGAAGAAAGAAACCCCAACCACCAGCGGTTTCACCTTCAACCATAGCAAAGGAAATGGGAAAGACATTGTTGTTGTTGTCTTGTGCAACCGCCATAAGCAAAGTACCCTTGTATTTGTCGTATAACCATGTTCCATCAATTTGAATAATAGGTTTGCGGAATGCAAAACCTTTGATGCACGGATCAAACGCCCAAAAGAGGCGGTGAAAGATTCTATTTCTAGCAACACAAGTTTCGTCTGGCATAAATGTTGGCAATGTCTCCATAATTGCAACAGTTCATGGTACATATGTTTTTAGGGCCCATAAAAACCGTGGCAATTCTTTGTATGAATCTTCCCAATTGCTGAATACCTGTTTAACAACCTTTGTCCTTGCAATCCACGCTTTCTTGTAAGATAGAGTATAATTATGTCTTGTTTTAATATGAGATATTATTATACCCACCTTCACTGATGGGTCTTTGTTAACAAGCGGCAAAATGTCTTGACATATCAATGCATCACTTAATTTACGGTGATCTTGTTCAATGTTAGTTGTAATGCAATTGTGAGGTGGGTCTATTGAAGCTATCTCTCAAGAATCGTTTTTCTTTTTGTGAGACGCAACCGAAACTTACAAAGGATGTTACGACATTCAATGACATACCTTCTCGAATCAGTGTGTTTCACTGTGAAATTAGCAGAGTTATTCATGTGAAATTTTTTGATAGCTCGCACACATTCTTCTTTAGCGCGGAACATGTCTCCCACCTTTAACTCGCCTTCTGATTGTGGATACGGGTTATAAAAAACATTGTTGGATGTTTCATCATCCTGCAGATCCATGTTTGTCATATGTTGAGCTGGATTGTATACATGACTTGGAGGTAATGGTGCTGGTTGATCATCATCTTCAATGTTGTTGTTCAACATATGATCGATCTGTGTCTCAGTCTCTTCTTCTTCTTCATCAATGAAGTTGACTTCTGCTTCTACTTTTGGGTCGGCGTCATTTGAGTTTTCTGAATCAAATTCATCAGATTCAACTTGGTTAGTTATTTGAGATTGTTGAGATGGTATACTTAGTTGAAGAGTAATATACAACTCAATACAGTTGCAACCAAAATGTTCGTGACTAACAAACATATATTCAACATCTTCATCATCCCGTACCTTCAGCGGGAAAAACTTGCATTGACTGTTTTAAAAAAATGGATTTTGATACGTGATCTTTGACATAATATCAGATCCCATGCAGGATTCAATTTGTTTTTTCAAATGCTAGAAATTTGAATTTCTCTTGATCGTAAGTCGGATGGTATCGGTGTTTCGAAAACAAAACCCGTATAACTCAGATACATATGTCTCACCATTGCAGTGAACATTGATACTATATTTTGGTGAAGATAACATTGTAATATTTCTTGTGCAGATGAAAATTAATTTTTTGGTGCAGATGAATTTGTGTTGATTGTTGGATGTAGATAGTAAGACACTTAAATAGGTAAGTGATATGTCAAACATGCAAAGCTAAATGGAAGTGATGTGTCAAACATGCAAGCAAGTTAGAAGTGATGTGTCAAACATGCAAGTAAGACGGAAGTGATGTGTCAAGCATGCAAGCCAGAGGGAAGCCACGTGCCAAACATGCAAGCCCTATCGCCAATCCACTTGGTGCTTGCTTGTAATACTTGCACATGGGCGCCAGTCCAATTGGCGACACCATGTCTTACATGCAGACCTCGTAACCAAGCATGCAGAGCCATGCATGAGCCTGGCTAGGTTAAGATGTAGCATGCATAAGCCTAGGGGAGACGCCAATTTGATTGGTGCTAGCATGTGGAAAATGAACATGGACACCAAACCATTTGGCTAGCATATGCAATCACAATTTTCCATGCATCCACACTTTTGCATATCACACCTTATAAATAGGCAAGAAACTCTCACATTTTTCCCACACCAACCCTCACTACTTCCTCAACAACATCAAATCTTTCATCTGCAACAACCTCTTTCATCTGCACGAACCTCTTTCATCTTTGACAAGATGTCTCTCCTCACAATGGACGAATCACACAGAGGAACAGTTGCAAACATAGCAACTTATGTAAGCGTTTAATTCTTTTTTTATTTGTCTAGAATACCTTTTAATAACATATCAACTTAGTAACGTGTTTTGTTGTTTCTTTTATAGGATGTTTCAAGGTTTCGAACTCGGGTCCACGAATATGTACACATGGACCCGATGATTTAACCGTATGTCGAACTCGCCGGTTTTGGACATATAAGCAAAATAATGTCTTGGTCGGTGGATAATAAATTCATTCTTGCGTTATGTGAAAGATGGCATCCCGAGACACACACATTCTGGTTTCCAACCGGTGAGTGTACCGTGACGTTAGAAGACGTCTACATGCTATTGGGACTGCCTGTCGAAGGTAAAGCTATAAATGGTAAAACCAACTATGCGAATTCAATTTGCATGGAACTATTGGATGTTGATTTGTTAGATGATAACTCAAGAGATCAAGGTATACTCCTTTCACGCCTTAAGGCATACTATAACAACTTGCATTTAGATGAGCATTCTACTGAAGAGGCTCGAATAATAAAAACTAGGTGTTACATTATGCTTTTAATTGGTTCTATTTTATTTCGCGAAGGTAGTGGTTCTAGTATGCATGTTATGTATTTACCTTTACTAAGACATGTAGATAGAATAGGAAGTTACAGTTGTGGATCTGCTTGTCTAGCCTATCTTTATAGCTTTTTGTGTAAAAATTCACACAAAGACACATCTACCTTTTCTGGATGTGCTGTTTTGCTCCAAGCATGGGGTTGGTCCAGACTACCGTCCCTTGAGTCCGTCAACAACAACCCTTTCACATTCCCGTATGCACAAAGGTAAGTTGTTTAAAATAGTCTATATTTACTTACTTTATCGATTATTATCTCTAAATAATATTTTTACCTTTATGGTGCAACTGGTCGACATGTGGTATGAGTTATAACAAATGTCTTAGACAATGTATTACCTAGTATCGCAATCTCTTGGATCACCTTCGACCGACAAATGTATGAATAATAACCTAATTATTTCGTAATAATTTGTTAATTTCTTCTACCAAATTTATAATCTAACATATGTTCACATTTCAGTTCATTTGGCGTCCATACCTAAATTTGGATCATGACCATAAAATTAACGAAGAAGACGCAATCGTATGGACTGCATGCACACCGATCATAAGATTCACCATTGTGAAGATGCATAACAGTGATCGTGTTAAATTGCAGTTCGGTATGCTTCAACACATCCCAGATCCCCCAGAAAACCTAGGAGCATGGCATATACGCAAAGTTAACGACCAATGGAACTTTAACCCATGGCAAAGCTTCGCTATATCTAAGTGTCGCAAATGGAAGCACCGCCATGACCATGTCTTAACTAACGCTGTGATGCCAACTGAAGAAAAACCAAGTCGTAATTATATGGCTTGGTACAGATCGGTTGGTTTTGAGTTCATCGCCGAGGATATGTACTTATACGACCCACTCCAGGCAACTTACACACTAGAAGGCTCAACATCTAACCCCTAACAACATTGTCATACCGACTACTCACAATCCCCTATCCGTCAAACTTTCTGTTCCACAAACACACAAACATACAACCCTAACATGCCAAACACCCAACCACAATACCAAGAGCATACCCCGTACCACCATCATCAAGACATCTAACATCGCTATACACCCAACAAATCACCCTATCATAGTCGCCTTAACCAATACACTCAACGATCATTTAACACCAACCATCCATCCTCCTACCATAGCCAAAAAGCCCAAACATCTTAAAACTGAAACCTTCAACAACCCTATGTCTACCAAACACCACAACAATCTTTCCAACCTTTCCTCGACGCATCATTCACACCAATGTCTCCCTTTAATCATCCTGGTCGCCCTCCAACAACTCAAACACAACCCAACTACTCTGGCATGGGTCATGAACTCAACTATGGTGGTACACATTTGATGCATACACAAGACTACGATGATTTATGTGACTATCTCAACAGGAAATCTCCTGCAGTTGGTAGTGATGTTCCTGAGCCCTCAGATGCTCAAACAACTGGGGTGAATCATCAACGTGGGTTAGGGTCGCGGGTTCGGGTAGCTATGGGATATGGGGCCGGAGGTCGATTAGGTGATCCTGGTCATCAATATTAGTCTTTTTTTATGTAAACGGGAATTAATATTAATACGATTTGGTCCGATTTCGACTTTATGTATCATGTAGATTTTTTTTTTGAAAAAAAATTACAAAACACACAGAGGTGCCAATCCAATTGGCGCCTTCCTTTAAGCTTTACACATGGGCGCCAATTGGATTGACAACACCAGACGCCCTAGCCAATCCAATTGGAGCCTCCTCTCTAAGTTTAAGAGGAGACGCCAATTGAATTGACGCCTCCTCTTAAAAGTGGGATAAATTGAGAATTTTTTTGAAATCAGGGTTATTTTAGGGGTTTTTTTGAAAATCAGGGTTATTTTAGTAAAGAATTCTATATTTTGTGCTAGCAAAAATACTATAATATTCCACTTAGAATTTTTTACTTTATTAATTAAATTCTCTAATTTAACTATTGAATAATAAAATAATTCTTTAGTAAAATCAGAACACTCGTTTGTGTGTAACTTTGTAAGTTCATTACTAAGCCGGTAATATAATAAGCAAATATATTAATCAAGGTAGGCGTATAACAGCACTCCTTAATGTCCGGATAGTATGAAGTATTTATTTACTTTCAAGAATCCCTAGAAGAATAATATAATATTTTTCTTCCGTTGTTACAACTCTGATTAACTCTAGAGTATGGTATTATTGTCAAACTCTAATAAGTTAATATCTATGACTTAAGAAACTCATTTCTTTTCCTGGTCAGGATTTTAATTATAGAGCTCAAACTCATTACCACGAGTTAATGGATCCCATCTTGATTATTCATTAATTATACAAGTGTTTAATCGTATCCAATATCTTTTCAACTAGTACCCTAAGGTATTAGGTGTTTAGAATCAAAATACAATAAATAACTTGTTAATTACTATGATAATCTCAAGTCTAAGAAAATTATTATATTTCTTCTTAAGAATATTCTATTAACAGATTTAGGTAATATTAACCATTAGAAAATCTCATTTGAGTCAGTTCAATGATCATATAAACAATAATTCTACGATCAAGAACACTTTAGATTAAAATAACAAAAAAACTTATTTCTGATCACTATCATAACCTCTATCATGATAGCAAGTCTATAATTTTAATCGAAGACTTATCAAATTTAATTTTTAGACTAAATAGTAAAAATGATAACGAAATGTAATACTTTATTAATTCCAAATTTTTGTTACATGATCAATTGGGTCTTGGGCATATTTAATTATTTTCAACACTTCACAAATTCCACCATTGTTGAGGTTAAAAGTTTAGGGTTTTTCACATTTACGTGTAGAGTTGTCATCATCTGTTGCAAACCATCTATAAGACTCAAATGATAATGGTTGGAAGCTTCAGTTTAGGTGTTGGTAATTCCAATGGGAGAAAAGCTCTATTTTGTGGACACAATTCACCCATGAATATTCATGTTTCCAAATCCAGCGCAACCCTAAGAAGAAGATATTGGAACTGCAAGTTCTGGGGGGTTCGTTAAATTTTTTGATCGCTTTTAGTCATATTTATTCCTCATTATTATTTTCTTTTAATTTCTAATGGCACGCCCTTCTAATTTATGTTTGTGATTGTAATTTTCCAGAATGATGATGATTGTCAAATGTTTCACTAGGATGACAATGTTTTTTTTGAAAAATAAGTGGAATCAAGGTCTAACACTGGGTATTACAAATATGAAAAACTGAAAGTAAATCAAGAGAAATATGGTATATATTTTGACAAATAATTTGGGCATGAATTTAGGAAGACACTAAGCAACAAAAAGATTTAGAAACTCGAGCATAAGGCTTCAAATGATATTAAGAAAATTAATGTACTCGCTTACCTTCTTGTCGCATCTTGAATTTATTTTGCTGTAATGTACAAGTATATGTAATATGACATGTTACCACTAATATGAACCAAATGCCTTGTAATATGTTTTTATCAATTAAATGAATGAAAGTTCTTATTTTTTTAGACATGGCTTTTGTTACTATCTTTTGTAAACCTGTTTTTTTGTGTGTATATTACATAGCCTTTGTTTATGTTGCAACTTTGGGACACACGGGTAATGGACACAAGTTATATATAACATTTGTACTATAATTGAATCATAATTGTACACACATGTTATGTACCAGAATTGAAACATAAATAGTGTATGCATAAACAAAGACATTGCAAATAGTTCCAAACTAAACCAATATTATGCATTACAGAATATCATAACTTTGTGCTTTACACGCATTAGTTCCAAAGTAAACCAAAATAAGTACATTATGTGAATTACTATCATTAACATAATATCATAACTTTGTGCATTAGACATATTAGTTCCAAAGTAAACCAAAATAAGCACATTATGTGCATTACAGTTAATAACATAATAATCTAACCTTGTTCATTACACACATTACAACATGTTTCCAAATTGATAACTCATCCCTTGACAAGTCATTGTGACATTTCCCTTGATATGACATCCCATGACTCAATTTTGTGAAAACATGTCCCTAATTTTTGGTCTTCTAGGATAGGAGCATCATCTTTGGTATTGTCTATCTTCAATGGTGTTGATGAACTTGATCTTGGGCAAACATTATTCCTGGACCTCTATATAGTCTTCAACCTGTTACTTGTCCTCTTAGGTTGTTGGAATTTCTTCTTTGTATCAATTCTTTGTTTCTTTCTTGGATATTTTGTAGGGAAAACTACTTTCTCAACTATAGGTGAAGGATTAACTATTTGAGATTCTTGTTCTTGGGATTGTTGACTTTCACTTATCAACAAAAGTTTTTGGATCCAATTTCTCATGACTCATGGCAACTATGACATGTCTACAAGGAATACCCACAAGTTCCCATAAACAACAAGTACATGTTTTTTTTTGCCAAGATCAACAATGTGCTGAGGACCATCGAATGTGTGGTTTATCGACCATATCATGTTAATACTTCGAGTAGACACCCACTGACCACTCATTAGGACATTTTGTCTAATCTTTTCCTAGGTATAGGCATGGCCTTATGTTTCCATTTGCCAAGTTTGGTTAAGTTGACAACTAACTTATTCATTAGATAATTTCTAATTCACACACACATTATGATAATAGGTTTTTCTCTAGCCTGCAAGATTATGTTATTGAAAGACTCACTAATATTATTCATTAACACATCACACTTTGGTTAAAAACTAAAGGTATGCTTACACCACAATTTGGTAGGAACACCCATAAGCCATTCCCAAGCCTTTTTATTCATCTACCTCAACTCACACATCTTTTTATCCCAAGCTTGGTGATAGGTTATTTTCGTAACTCCCATTATAAGGTCCATTATAGCAACTCATCCACCAAATATCCTTTTGAAATTATCATAGAAATGTCTTAGACATATTTCATGCTCAATGAACTCAACCATCTCTTCAAAAACAGCCATAAGACCATGCACAAATACACATTATAGTTTTATAGACCCTTCACAAACTTAAGAATATGCACAAAATGCACCATGTACAAATAAACATATTGCATCATACCTTTCATTGATCTGATATAAATACATATCTTTTATGTTGACAAATAACTTCCATAAGCAGATGTAAGAACCAACTCCAACTTTATTTTTTCTCTATCTCCACAACTCCAAATGCTAATGGAAAGTACTAGTCATTTTGATCCCTATCCGCAATAATAAGTAATTGACCACCATACTTGATCTTCAAATAACACACATCCATTCCAATAAAGGGCTTGCATCCATTAAAAAATATTTTCTTATAGTCATCAAAGCCGAAATAGAAACTACCAAACCTTGGTAGAATGGTTGGAAGTGGTCTCACAACATTAATTTTGTGAAATCAATTTTTTTAAATCAATTTAGTGAAATCAATTTTTTTAATAGAAATATTTATTTTTTCCAAAATAAAATTACATTACAAATAATAAAATAAAACAATCTAAAAAAATTTCATACATACATTTCAAATATTTTAAATAATAAATTCAAATTAAAATATCAAAACATTAACCACATATTTAATATTCTAAATTATCAAATAATAATAATAATAATAATAATAATAATAATAATAATAATAATAATAATAATAATAATAATAATAATATACATAATGAAATAAATGGGGCGGGTTCGGGGTGGGTACTAGTGTCCCCATTACCCGACCCGTCCCCATATTTTATAATCGGGGAAAACCCAAACCCGAACCCAAATCCAGTCAAAGCGGATTTTCCCCGTCAACTTCGGGGCGGGTTCGGGTGGGTACCCACGGGTACGGGTTATGTTGCCATGCCTAACCATACCTCCACAATAATGAATATTGTTTAGTTGAATCACATTCAATAATTTCCTCAACTATACGCTTAGCCCTCTATGCTCTTCCCTAGGTAATGCCTACCGAGTATTTGCTTATAAGTTCTGCCATTAGATCATATACCTTAACCTTTCTACTAGACTGCCTCTTTTCAACCACAACCTTGGATACCCACTTGGAGTTAGCTAACTTTTTATTCAAAATCCTAGCACATGTGTGTGTCCACACCCAAGTATTTATTTGGTAGGTGTGTTTGTCCCTCACTTTACTACAAAGTTCTAAAAACCCACATTTACCCCTATATTCCACCTAACCCTATAACTTTCATTTTTCACAAACCTAATCTCTCTACCATTCAAAACTGACCAATATATAATAACATCTTTAAATTCAACCAGTGAGTTAAGCTCCATACCTAGTTTAAACTCATAGTCTTTGTTAATCAAATCTCATATAAACTTCTCATATTTGGGCATCCTTTCATTGTTACTATTATCTGGGTCTGGGCTACCCAATTCTTCACTTTCATATTCACCATCATCTTCTTCACACCTTGATTATTTGGTTTTTCACCCATTCTTGAACTTCCAACAATGATATATGGATGAGAAACCAACATGACATTTGAAGGAGATCTTATAGTAGATCCACTTTTGTTGCCTTTTAACTTATATCTATATTTCTTACCATTGATTTCAACCCTATTACCTTCATCAAGTTGATCAACCTCAATAACCAGAAATCCTTCATTATTTTCATTAGCTCTATATTCCTCACTATCATCAAATATTATCCACCTAGCATCATCATCATTGCTTTCATCACTCTCTTCACTAACATTTGAGTATTTTGGATTGAGCACCATATTCGATTTGTCTTTTGATTACCTAATTTTGTTTAATTTATCATATGATTTAATTTCATCTTTTATTTATTTGAAAACAAAATATAAATGAAAAAATATAAGTTAATATGTGTCATGCTAGCTAGATAAATATTTAAATGAAACTAAAATAAACGTCATTATATCCCTACCACGTCACAAATCATGTTGACCAAATATATTAAGAGGTCAAAAAAGGAGAATCTAAAAAGATCAAAGAGAGAGTTTGTATTTTTTGACATTGGTGTTTTTCCGATTCACCCCCATATGGCAGGGGAAATGGATATTAACCCTTAAAATTTTGTTTAGAAATTAGGCGAATTTTATTTAAAAAGTTGAAAGTGTTAGGTATTTTGATTTAAAAAATTCAAAACTAAAAGAATATTTTGAGAAAATTAATTCCCTATAGTCAAATAGTGTCTGCATGTTGATGTCAACCACCCAACTTATTGTATTACTATTTCTATTTATTTATGAATTTTAAAATATACAACACATCTTCAATTACAATAGTAAGAACCACAATTTACTGAGTGTGTGCATGTGTTCTTTTCGACAGTAAAGGATCTTGGATTCCGATCCGTATTCTGATTAGTATTACTTTAGTTTTTTTTTTAAGTGTCATTTTTTGACTTTTTACCTATATCAAGGAAGTTAATCATTATTGTTACTTTTCAAATAATAATTCTTCTTTTATCTATAATATCCTTAATTATTTATTATATTCACTTTACTTTTTCTCTCTTTGCAATCATTATCTAGGGATAATTTTGACAAAATTGCAATTATTACTATTTTGAATTTTACAAGTGACAATTAAAAAGAAATAATTTTTTTATAAGAAAGTGACGCTTAAAAATGAAGGGAGGGAATAGTAAAAAAAGGGTTTGCTTCTACCACTCTATGGGGTGTTATTCACCCTTATGAAAAATCAAAAATATTTTTAAATTTTGAAAATAAATTTTAAAATATACTTTTAAATTATTTTAAAAGTATACTTCCCTAAGACACATTTATATGAATAACATTCGATTCAAAACAACCTACCTACAAATATAATATACAAATTGGATAATAGGTATATTTATATATGAAACTTTATTGGAACTTATATTTTTATATTTAACCTGCATTTTTTAATGAAAATTTAAATTAACATTACAAAGTTCGCATAATGAAAACATTCTACCAAATGGCCATTTCCATTGATGATTATCATTCATGTGAACCATCACATTCCAAATCTGCAGAAGTAGAGCTACAACAATTAAGTTGATAAAATAAAAGTGTGAATTATTTTTAATAATAAAATGAGACTGTAATTCATTTACACATAAATTTAGTGCATGTGAATTCGTCCCAAAAGTATATTCCTTTTATTTTTTATTATAAATCGTTTTAGAAAAAAAATTCATAATATAAATTATTTTATATTATTAATAAATAATTAATACTATTTTTTTTATTATATCCTTCAAAATTTATTATTCTCTCTCCTTTTAAATTTATTTTTTTCATATCATTAATAAAAAAATAATTTTGTAAAAATATTTGCAACTTCTCATTTTAATATAACAATAATTATTTTTCTTGATACGTGTAAAAAGTCAAAAACGACTTATAATAAAAAACTGAGGTAATACTTCATAATATGTGTTTTTTCGGATTTTTTTGTAAATAATCATTTTTTTTCAATTTTTTTTCTAAAATAACCAATGTTTCAGATAAAATACCGAAATAACCACACTTTAAAACAGATGCGCCAAATGAAATGGCGCATCCATTTTAAAACAAGAGGAGACGTCACTGGTGCTGGCGTATGCTTTATCTAAAACAATGGTTGAATCGATATGGTTGGGTGAATTGTGGACGGTATAGGTGCCCGAATTGAGACATTGAATTGTTTTGGAAACGAAGCAATGGTTCTTGGGGTGTATTATAGTTAAACAATGGTTGAATGTTTTGATGATGAGATGTTTGGGTGGTCATTGGTGGGGGGCTACGATGAAGTGACCCATATGAATCATCTGGGCTGTAAACGGTTGTGGTTGATGCGTATGGTTGTTGGTGGGTGGGTTTGATTCTTGGTTTTGTGGTTGGGTGGGTGGCATGAATGAGTTGCGAGGTTGGGTGTTTGGTTGTTGGGTGGGTGACATGAATGGGTTGCAAAGTTGGGTGTTCGGTTGTTGACCGAATGACTCTCCCTCAATTTGGTTGTCACACAAAATGGCACCCAATAATTCATTGCAGATAGAGTTGTCCTGGTTAACTCTATCATTCACGGTCTTACCATCTATACGTAGACCCAACAACATGTATATGTCCTCAAGTGTGACGGTACACGCACCGAAATGAAGGTGAAATGTGTGGGTCTCGGGTCTCCATCTCTCCAACAAAGCAAGAATAAATTTGTAGTCTACCGAGTACGAGACTATGTTGAGGAGATTTCCAAAACCACATCCTCTAATATATGGTTCTATCAAAGGATCGTGGGGTACATATTCATGTACACGACATCGAAATCGCTTTGGGTCCTAATAAAACATAAGTAAGAAATAAAATAAGAATAAGTAATATATAATAAAAACATAGATACAAAAGATATACAAAATAAATATGAAATAAGTAAAAAGAGAGTAATAACATACAAATGTCGAGATATTGTCGAGTGTTCCTCCGTGTTCATCACCCATAGTCAACAGAGACATAATGCTGCAGAGGTTGAGTGTTGCAGAGGTTGAGTATGGTAAAGATGGAATGTTGCAGAGATTGAATGTTAGTGTTGCAGATGATGAGATGTTGTGAGTTGATACCCTATTTATATAGGAGGAAGTCTTTACTAGGTTGAATAGCTACGTAGCATATGATTAGATGCATGCATGGCATTATAGAGGAGGCGTCATAGCCTTAGGCGCATGCTTGCTTTCATCACATGCAAGGTCACATGCACTAAGGCTAGTGGCGCATGCATGTGATTTTTGTAATGCAATGAAGAGGCGTCAATAGCATGGGCGCCTAGGTTGCTTTATGCGCCATTGAAATGGGCACCTGCTTTGGACTATTAGGGCGGAGATTCTTGTGAGATTCCTTGTGTGCAGGCGCATGCTTTGTGTGTGCAGAGATTCTACCAAGCGCATGCATTGTATTATCTTGTCTCTGCATGGATTCTTTTCATTGAATTGTCTTGTCTATGCAGATGAATTGCGTGATCAATGCGTTCAACGTTTTTAATCGCCTATGCCCTTGTTGAAGGGGAGACTGCTGAGGGATGGACTTTTTTCCTAAGAAATCTTCGATTACACGTTGCACCTCAACCTAACTTATGTTTGATCTCCGACAGACACCCTTCAATCATCAGTGCATATAATAACATTAATAATGGCTGACAGGATCCTCCTTCGGCGCATGTCTTTTGTGTTAGACATATTGCTCAGAATTTTATGCGGGAGATCAAATACAAAACATTGCGGAAGAAGGTTGTCAACGCGGGTTACGCATTATCAGAACCTTCTTTCAAACACTACCGCGAAGAAATAAGATTGTAAAATGCATATGCAGTACGGTGGATCGACAATATTCCATTGGAGAGGTGTACTAGGGCATACGACAACGATCAATGTTAGGGCCACATGACAACAAATCTTGTGGAATCAATGAACTTTATCTTCAAAGGCATCCAAAACCTACCTATAACCGCTTTGGTGCAGACAACATATTTCAGGCTAGGGGCGCTGTTTGAGACCAGGCGTTCCAAATGGAGTTCAGTGTTGCAATATGGGCAGTTGTTCAGTGATGCTTCAATGAAATTCATTAGACATGGAGCTTTCAAAGCAAACACACACATGGTCACAATGTTTGACCGTACTAAAGGTTGGTATAGTGTTGTCGAGTCCATGGATCACAATAAGGGCATGCCGGTGGGACAATACAGAGTGGAACTAGATAGAGGTTGGTGCGATTGCGGAAAGTTCCAAGCCTTCCGTACACCCCGCTCCCATGTCATTGCGGCATGTTCAAATGTTCGAAGGGATTCTTCCTACTTATTATATGACGTTTACAAAGTCACCAGCCTATCAAATATTTACAAAATTAGTTTTTCCATAGTGGCAAAAAAGGATTACTGGCTAGAATATCAAGGAGACATTGTCTGACACAACGAAGTTATGCGAAGGAAGAAAAAGGGTCGCCTAAACAGCACCCGTATTCGAACCGAAATGGATACGACGAACAAAATGGATTATGTAGTTCATGTCATCAGCCAGGTCACAATCGTACTATCTGTCCTAGTGTTGGAACGAGCACAACAAGATAAATTCACATGTACCTCTGTTGCAATATATAAAAAAACTAAATTTATTTCATATTATAAGTTTATGAGGAAATACCATTACATAGACAACAATACAAACAACTAAAACAATTAAAATACCATTACAATAACTAAGCGATTACAACCATCAAAACAATTTTGAACATGTAATGCATCATCCTATGAACGTCTCTATCAATCTTAATATTCACCAATTCACGCACTTATCCATTTTGGTTGAACATGGACACAAGTCATTGGATTCTTCTAATCCTTTCACCATCTCCAATTTCTCCATCTAACCAATTGTTCAACGTCCAATTAAGACGTTCAAACGAATCTATATTCCAAAGTCGAATCATTATCGGAGACGTAATAGTGGAAAAGATTAAATTGAGATTTCACTTGCGAATGTATTCAGACATGGTTAAAACTCAAAAACTTGAAGAAGATTGAAGTTGAATGAAAGAAAATGTGGCTGTAAGGTAAAAGTTGTGTGAAAAATATGGCTGAAGGGCGGGGTATTTATAGAAGAAGTATGAAATTGTATGCGCCAAAGGGCTAGGCGTCACACATGTCAACACATGTAGGCGCCAGAAGCATGGACGCAAGCACATGCAAGTACATGCATGCACCAACACCCTTGGCGCCACTATGCATTGGTTTTAAAGCATGCGCCAGTGGTGTTGGCGTCTCCTCTTGGTTCAAAATGGATGCGTCAGTTCATCTGACGCATCTGTTTTGAAAGGTGGTTATTTCAGTATTTTTTTTTTAAAATATTGATTATTTTAGATTTTTTTAAAAAAATAATTATTTAAAAATTATATATATGTTTTTTACTTAGGAGTGAGGGGGAGAATCAATCTACTAAAATAAAGCTTTGAAGAATGCGAGACATTGATCTATCATAGTAGAAAATTTATAAAGTAAACAAAGTTGGTCGGAAATTATTGAGCTACAAATGTTGATGTGCACACATAAAGAGGGTGTCAGCGGAATGGAATGTTGATTGTTTATTGTAGGGAGTGAAATTTCGAGTACTTCAAGCACTATGTCATGTTTTCTGCACTAATTGGGTATAATAAATTCAATACTTTCTGGTTCTCATAAAACAATTATGATGTGGACGCTACTTAAAATTAATTACTAAAATACACAGTTTTGAGTCTTAAATATAAATGAAATCCTTCTATCTAAAAAAAAATAAAGTTTTAATTCTTTTATTTAATATTTCTATCATATTTTTAAAATAATCTTGTTGACTTGACATATAAACTTTTTTCACATAAATATTATCTCGTAAACAAAATTGATTCTAAAAGTAATTTAAGAAAACTTTATTTAAATAGAGAATGATGAAAACTTTATTTATTTTTTATAAATAAATTGATATGAAAATGCATTGAATTTAAGTTTTATTTATAAAACAATTTTCTTCTTTTTTAATGAATGTCATTTCAATAAATAATTTTTAAAAAATATAAATAGCATTTTTAATACGGATTAATTGATATGCATTTCATTATAATTATTCATAGGTGACATTTTACATGTGAATGAAATAAAAGATAAATATTTATAAATATTTAACGATTATAATTAATTGATAGTATAAAATATTTTTAAACTATAAATAAATATTAATTAAATTATTTTAATATATATTTATTTTTGTAATGTTTTAGTTATATCACCTCATTAATATTATATATACAGTTCTCAAATTGTTATATTTTATTTTGTATTGACGTGAATTAGGAAGATTAGTTTTATTAAAGTGTTATATATATTAACAACTTTACTATACCTCCTAATATATATAGAAAAAAAATGAACACGATAGAAAGAATATCAATAATTATTGTTAATGAAGTGATTTGATGAATTAAGATTAGGGGTGATAATTGAATCCATTAAGATAAAATCCATCCAATCCACCAAAAAATTCATCCAATTCATCCACTACCTAAAAATTAAGTTAATGGATTGGATTAAATCCATCCATTTAGAAGTATGGATTGACTCAATCCATCCAACACATTTTAATGATCAAATAAATTTTTTTATCTAATTTTAAAAAAATGATTTTTTTTAAATATTAAAAAATTATTTTTTTGAAAAATAAAAAATTAACCATTTTTTTTCGAAAAAAAATCGATTTTTTTCAAAAATTTAAAATTTTTTTTTTGGAAAATACCAAAATTCGATTTTACTTTCGAAAAAGTTATTTTTTTACGAATATAAAAAAAAAAGGATGGATGGATATTCATCCACTAAAAATATGATAATAGATGGATTGAATGGATTTTATTCTTAATGGATGGATTTGATTGAATAGTTTTAAGAAACTTTTAGTGGATTGTTAATGGACTAATGAATTGTTTTAATCCATCCATTAACGATCCAATCCATATCCATATAATTCATACATTTTGCCACCCCTACTTCGAGTGTCGTCGTGCCTATGTTCCAGACATTATGTTTAATCATTTATCATGTGCGTTGGGTGATTGCTTTAGGACAAGCAACAATTTAAGTATGGGGGAATTTGATAACGAGAAATCGTATCATGTTTTTAGGCTTATTTCAAATGTTTTACGTTTATGTTTTTACGCATTTTATCGCATTTTACTTTTGTTTTATTTGTTTTGCAGTTGCTATCCGATTTCATTGGAGTTATGGAAGTCTCGCAGAAAAGAAGCGAAAAAGGAGCCAAAGTGGAGCAAAAGAGTTGATTTTAGCCAATATGAGCAAATGGCGTTTGTCACCTGCTAGATGTTGTTCGCCATCTCCACTGGCCGCCACGTTATTTAATGAGCAAGACAATGGCGTTCTCCATTGCCCTAATGGCGTTCACCATCTTCACGCAGAAACAAAACTGCGCTAGTGGGGCAGTTTCTTAGCAGTTTTCAACCACTTCTCCCTTCACTAATGCAGCACGTCCAAGGCAGTTACCAGGCATATGAACTCTCTCTCTCTCTCTCTCTCTCTCTCTATATATATATTATATATATATATATATATATATATATATATATCCAATTTTTGAGTGCTAGACATCCAATTAAACCCGCGCGGAAGCTCTGTCAAAAATTTGTCTTAGTTTTAGGGAAAAAATTACTTGTAAAAGTGACAATAACTCACATTGAGGGATTGTCACACCTTTTTATTTTTCCGTACCATTTGTATTTTGGATCAAGAACAAGCTTGCCGTTATTTTCAAGTTCAAGCTAATTCAAGTTTTATTTTACGCAATTTCAGGTTCTTTTTACCGCTTTTGATATTTGTATGTTTTACTGTTTTTATTACTTGCATGCCATGCCGCTCTTACTTGCATGACATGACTCGATAGAAATAATATGCGCGAATGTATGATTTGACTATGTTATGGCTTTAGTTTCCAAATGTATGTTTTACTATTTTGGCACGAGAGTGTGAGACAAATCAAGATTCAGTCTGATAGCGTGAGAGTGTGAGGAAGGAACCAGATAGTGGAAACTAGGCAACGATCCTAAAAAAAGCGAGAGCGCTTTAGGCATCGTTTAGGACCTCATTTACTTTCAAAATACGCTTTCTAATTAGAACGGGCGAGCGAGAGAAAAATCTTGTGGTTAGGAGGTGTGGTATTTATCGATAGCGCGAGAGTGTGAGACGGGACCTTTAAGTCGATATTTTCTACACAACGCAATAGAATCATATATAGTGCCCAAATTCTACCTAAGCCCTTAGGAACACGAAATCCATATTTCAGACTCATTTGCTATCATAACCTTTAAACCGTTAGAAATTAGTATTTTCATTTATGCTCATAACCTTATAACCTTTAGCCTTAGCTTTGCACTACAACAATATATAACATTAGCTTGACCATTAGTCTATGTGGGTTCGATAATCTTTTAAAACTATACGATAGGTTGTGTAATTGCAGTCATCATCTGATAGACACGCCCGTCGCGATCGGTAATTAGAATTATTATAGATAATTCATATTTTTATGGATTTTTATTAAATAATTATTTAAGTGTAATTTTTATTTAAATAAAATAAAATAGTGACATTTAATTAGATTTTTTTTAATAAAATAGAAATTGAGATTTCAACTTAGAAATTCAGAGTTAGAGGAGAGTGTAAGTGTGGGTGAGGTTAGGGGATTGGGGGGGGGGGGGGGGGGGGGGGGGGGGGAGCGGGGTGTTGAAGCCCAATTGGGATATTTAGGGGAATGTGAAAATTTTTGAAAATTGGGAAGTGGCTAATTTGAAGGTTTGGAATATGCAGATTTGGATAGCAATCCTAGAAACACGAAGGTTTGACTAGAAAACTTCAATTTTGAGGTGAGGATTTTCTTATTGATGGGTGAATTAGGAAGGCAGAATGATGAGGGTTCCTTACCCTCTCATCATCGTCATGTGTAATGCATTATTTCCCCTTAATTTTTAAGATCTATGAATTGTTTGGCCAAATAAGGTTTGGGCAAAACCTTATTCACACGATCAATGAATTTATGGTTTTGTTTGAATTGCTATGAAAACCAAATGGGATTTGGGATAAATCCCCTATGCTTAATGAAGTGTTATTATTTGTAGGTTTAACAATTCTTTTTGTTGATTGTGATACCATGACTGTGGAATTGTGCGTATATTATTGTGCTCATATTTTAGAGTTTTGAGATTTGTCTGTAATTTTGAGTGACTCGATTTAGTCATATTTTTCTCAAATTTTTATGCATAAACTTTATTATGTGTATTCCCAAAAAATTTCAAAAAAACTTGACTATGTGTTTTCCCTAAATTTTCCCTAATGTCACGAAAACATAATTGTCTTAAAACTATATCTTTTAACGAAAAATTAAAAAAAAAAGTTAGTAGAGGTCCCTGGAACATTAATGTAATTAATGAAATCTAGCATCTCTTACCAGTTACATGTGTCACCTTAATCAAGTTCGGTGCCTATGTTGTCGTAGTTGGGTCGTGTTGGTTGGGTTACCGGTGGACGGGCTGGTTGATTGAATTGGGACATTGATTTGTTTTGGAAACAAAACAATGGTTGTTGTGGTGTTTGATAGGCATGTGTTAGTTGAGTGTTATGGCGATATGATGTTTGGGTGCTTTGGTGGTGTGATGTCTGGGTGTAAATTACTTGGGTGCTATGGTAAGATGTGGTTGTATCATATGCCTCATTGGTGCTATGGTAAGATGTGGTGGCGGCTGAAGCTAGCGGAAATATACATCGATAAAACCCGGGGGGAGAGATATACTGGGTAAGGAAGTTGGTTATGCAAGGGGAAGATATTATCACCCCTTACATCCATGGTACTCCATGGGAGCCGTTTTGATTGTTCTAACTCGAATGGGTGTTATATCTAAGGTTACTCACGAAAGGATAAAGGGAAAAGAAAAGAAATAGATAGAGTGCTCGGTGAGGATTGGGACCCTCATGCCTACGTATTCTTATAGTGCAATAAGGAATTCAGAGCTCCGTAGTTCATAGAACTAGTGATGGGAGGTGAAAAGAATAGTGATAAAGGCATGGTCTGAACCAAAGAATAATGTGATCTAAACTCCAACAAGGGAAGAAATCAGAACCCAAGAGTAAAACTGGCGTTGACCAATATGTGGGATACCCGAAAGCGTCTTCCACTATATGGTATAGCCGAAAAGAAGGAGAACTAAGTGTTTGTGTACAAGACAAACAACTCTTGGTTCAAGGTGGCACAAGATGAAGCTCAAAGAGATAGTGTATTTGGCTCAAAGATTAGGGTATATCACGTGAAGTGAATTGAGGTAGAATATGGATGCATCATGGAGATGAATGGAATGATAGAGAAAGTAACCAAAGTCACAAAATTGAAGGGTTTGGTAAAAGTGACTGAAAATGTGTAATTTGGAACCAAAGGTAAGGGTATATTGTAATTCATAGGAGAAATGGTATTTGTACCATAGAGGGAAACAAACTTATTGGCCAAAAAGAAGGAATAAAATGTCAGGGTACGAGCCAAACAACTCTAGGCACAAATGCGGATTACCGTCATATCGTCCTAAAAGGGTATATATGGAATTCCAAAGAAAACTGTATTTCGGTTTCAAAGAAACAGTATGTCGTGGGGGTGAGCGGTTTAATGATTGAACGTAGGTAATGGATCATGAAAGATATGAATGATGTCATAAGGCGGAAGAAGAAAATTAAGATTGTGCTCGCCAATGATTCCTATCCTCGTGCCTATGTATTCTCATTATGCAATGAAAAAATTAGAGCATTCGTAGTTCGTGAAACCACGAGAACAAAGAAGGAGATTGAAAGTGATGAGAAGTATAACTTGCACCAATAGAATGGTAACAAAACGTATTTGTCTAAGCAACAGGGACTCACAAGACAAACCCAATTTCAAAGGTTAATTGTAACGGGAATAAAGAGAGAGATGTTTGTCTAAGCAACAGGGACTCACAAGACAAATACCACTTCAAGGATTGATTGCAGTGATGTTTAATACAAGAATAGTGTATCACTTACTGGGGGAACAAACAGTTTTGAGATCAAAGAAGAATAGTATCTTGGATCCATGAAGGAAATAGACTCTGAACCAAAGAGTAAACAGACGTCTTAGCCAAAAAGAAGGAATTAAATTATTGGGTACGAGCCAAACAACTCTTGGTTCACAAGGTGGACTGCCATTGTATCGTCCTAAAAGGATGTACACGGAGTCCAAGAAAATGTATATTTGATCTCAAAAGATGGTATTGATTGATTAATGAAGAATGAAGGATATGATTAATAAATAGGATAGCTCGCGAAGAATCTGAATTCTCTTGCCGACGTATTCTCACCGTGCAATGAGAAAATTAGAGCATTCGTAGTTCAACCTACTACGACTGAAACAAAGGAAGATATTTGATAGGATTGCCAAGAGGCAAGGTAGATTGCTTAACAAGCAAGAGTGTGACACTAACCAATGATGGTAATCAACCACAGGGACAAATGAGATATGATTGGTCTATACACAAGAGAATTTACAAGGTAAAAGAGCTTTATCTAAGCACGAGAGGTCTTATAAGACGAGCAATGAATGAGAGATGAGTTGCCAATACACAAGAGGATTTACAAGGCAAAATAGCTCAAGGGGTTTGTATAAGCACAAGAGGTCTTATAAGACAAACAATGATTGAGAGTTTTGCCAAAGCATAAGAGGACTGATGTGGCAAACAATGATTGACTAGAGTAGGCCTAAGCACAAGAGGTCTGATAAGGCTCACAATAATTGAATAAGGTTTTCCAAAGCACAAGAGGACTGATAAGGAGATCAAATGATTTGGGTTGATTGATTAGGATTCCAAGACTTGATCACAAGGGAAATGATCCAAAGAGTATGATTAATGATCCACTGAGGAGAAATGATTGAAGTGTAATGGTGCTTCACTGGTTGAAGTGTTGAATGATTGGTGCTTGCTTGAAGAATACTTGCCAATTGCATGATTTAAATTGCACTAAAGTCTATGAACAAGGAAGAATACTTTGAATAGCCAGGGATACACCCCGTATGCAAAGTCACTCTAGACAAGGGTAGGAGAAACTCAGTCTCGTCATTCCTCATTACTTAAGGCTCATAGCGTGTAACCCTTATCATGATTGATAAGTGTTTTTAGGGGATTTTGATTATTGATCTTGATGATTCCATGTTGTTTGTTATGTTGAAAAGACTTGACAATTATTTGATTCAAATTGTGCTAAAGTCTATGAACAAGGACAAATGCTTTGAATAGCTAGGGCCTACACCCCGTACGTAAAGCCACTCTAGACAAGGGTAAGAGAAACTTTATCTCATCATTCCTCATTAATTAAGGCTCGTGGCTTACAATTTGAGTCACACATGCCAAGTGTTGATACCTTTGTTGTGCTTGAGAAGCAGTCCACTTTGCTAGCTAATGCTTGACTAATGTTGACTTGAAATCTTGATCTTACGTTTGAACCTTGAGGTCTTGACCAAAGTAACCTTTGGTCAACACTAATCAATGAGATTGAAATGATAGTTGAAACTAGGTATAAAATAAACCTATTGACTTGATCAACTAACTAAAATCAGACAATTCTAATAAAATCCCTAAGCTAGGGGGAACATGTATAAGAATCATAATTTTTAAACCTTAAGGGCAAAATGGTCAATATACATAAATTGATCAATTAGGGAAATGTTGAATTAGTTTATAATAATTAAAACCTAATTGACTTTTTTTTTCCGACTAATCATGAGATATATCAAATTAATCTAGAAATTAACTGTTAAAGACTTAAGATTTAATTAAAATTAAATAGGAGTTAAACCTAATTAAAATTTGCATTTCAATTCATGATAAAAAAAGTTGAATTTAAATAACCTAATTCTAATTAGATGTATTAATCCAAACCTTAATCAACTAATCGAAATCAATTAATAATTAAAGGGATGGTAAAGATTAGAGTAGGGGTGCACATGCCCATCTACTAGGGTGCAGGACCGAAAAACCACAACAGACATGTTTGGGCCTGAGGCCTTAGGCCCAGGCGGTGCTGCAACTGACCATGGAAGGGGTGCAATTCCAAAAGGCCTTAGGAACTCTTTCACGCCATCAAAACTATATCATTGTGTTTCCACGCGTGTGTTCATGCCGGAAACAACACCGCGGATGTCATTGCGATTCACGTTTCAAGTTCGTCACTCATGTTCGCGTTTCAACCGTTCCAAGCTCCTCGCATCATCGTCACTTTTGGGGAGGGTGTTACGTTCGTCGAGCCTTCATCTTCTTTGGGTTAATCCATGTATCACATTCATCAATCATGAATTCACGTTCGAGTTCAAGGTGCCGCATTCGCGTATCGACTTGAATATAAACAACTGCGAATTGCTGCGAGCAGGAGAACTTACCGGCGACAGAAACATGTATTGATTCCTTTGCTTCTTCTTCTTTTCTTCTTTTTGATTCTTCTTTTGCTTCCCTGAAATCATTGTCGTTGTTGTTGCGAGATCGCGGTTGAAATGCTGCAGATCGAGGGTTGGGAAGCAAGAATTCTGGTTGCGGTATGAAGTAGATCGACGGTAGGAGAAGAAGAACTCTGATGCAGAAGGTGATATCGCGGTGGAATGGAATTTTGGTTGCACTTGGAAGTTGTCTTGCAAATTGGTTTGAATTAAATTAGGAAATTAATTGTGATTGAAAATGTATTGAATATTATTGTAAAGCATGAAGTTAATCATGAATGTGGATATTTGTGTATTAATTATGGTTTTGAATGGTTGATTATAAATGGCCGCAAATGTTGAAAAAGAGTTTGAAATGGAAGTTTAAACACTAATAAAGGTTTTTGAAATGTTAATTAATTGAAAATGGATTTACAATGTTGAAGTGGTTTTGAAAAGTTTAATTTAAAAGGTCAAAATGTTAATTAAAATTTAATTTGAAATGGTTTCAAAAGGTTGATTGAAATGGTTTCAAAACTAAATTGCAATTGGATTTGAAAAGATTAATTGAAATGTTAATGGAAATTGAAAGTGAAAGTTCAACATGCAAAATATGTTGGTGATTTTAATATCATCAATGTATTTTAGTAGTAATGTGATTTACTATAGGCCGATGCAATTATGCGTTAAAGCTTGGAAACGAGTTAGGGGTAGTGCGGAGTGCACGCTCGTCGAGTAAACGTATAATTGAATGCGAATAATTGAAACGGGGTTCCAACGTTCGAAATTTTCTTTTGAATTTCGAATCCTTTCCCAACCGACGTAACCGTTTCTGAACAGTTGCGTCTTTTCGGTTTCTGTTATTGATCTCCTATATAAGGAGTCATTTGGCCTCAGTTTGGAAAGTGATAACGAAATCAAACTTTCTCTCTACATTCCTGAACATCTCTCTTTGCCAGAAATAAATTGTTCTTCAAGAATTATCCCCACAAAGATTTCGTGAACCCAGGCAAGAATAGGGTCGAAATACTTTGTTCGGAAAGTGTACGAACACGATTCTTCGAAGTTATCCAGGATTATCATACCCAATTTTTCTAACAAACGAACAAAGTATTTTCTGATAATCATGGCTGGAGGAAGCACCGTCAAGGAGATGACTACAAACTTCGGAAAATTGGACAAATTTCAAGGACAAGACTTCAGGCGTTGGCAAAAGAAGATGCATTTCATGTTGACAACGTTGAAGGTGGTGCACGTCCTGTCTACACCGATTCCAGAACTTCTGGAGGAAGACACAGTTGAAAATCTGAGACGTAGATCAAAATGGGAGAACGACGGCTACATATGCAGAGGGCACATTCTTAACGGTATGTCTGATCCCTTATTTGATATTTATCAAAACATAGAATCTGCAAAGGAATTGTGGGATTGTCTCGAATCCAAGTACATGGCAGAGGACTCATCCAGTAAAAAGTTCCTGGTAACCGATTTCAACAATTACAAAATGGTTGAATCGAGGTCTGTCATGGAACAATTCAATGAACTCCTCCGAATCCTTGGACAGTTCACACAACACGGATTGAAGATGGATGAAACAATATCTGTCTCAAGCATCATAGACAAGTTGCCTCCTTCGTGGAAGGATTTCAAACACAATCTGAAGCATGGAAAAGACGAATTGTCTTTGATCCAACTTGGAAGTCACTTGCGCATAGAAGAATCTCTAAGAGCGCAGGAGGATGACAAAGGAAAAGGCAAAGAAATTGCTGGACCCTCGGTTAATATGGTCGAAGAGGGTGGTAAGAACGGTAACAACAAAAACAAAGGAAAGAAGCGTGCTTTCAAGAACAATAAGGGCAGTTTCGATGCTAACAAGAAACCGAAACTAGAATGCTGGAAGTGTGGCAAAACAGGCCACTTCAAGAAGGATTGTCGTTCCGGCAAAAAGCATGATAACGCGAATGCAAGTGGTTCAGGAAAGGGGTCTAAGGACCAATCCGAAAACCAAGGTCAGAAATCAATTCGTGATTTGAATAGTTTGATTAAACATTCGGTTTCACTAAATTCTGAAGCATTCTATGTGCAGGATGATGCTATCGCGTGGTGGATTGATTCTGGCGCTACAACACATGTTTGCAAGGATCGTTTCTGGTTCAAGACTCTTGTTCCAGTGGAAGATGGTTTTGTCATCTACATGGGAGATGATCACTTCGCTCCCGTTGAAGGCAAAGGAAACGTGGTGCTAGAATTCAGTTCTGGAAAGACTATTACTTTGTTTAATGTTTTGTATGTTCCTAAACTACGTAAGAATTTGATTTCTGGTCCTGTATTAAATAAGCTTGGATACAAGCAAGTGTGTGAATCCGATAAATATGTTTTATCGAAGTCTGGTGTGTTTGTAGGATTTGGATATTATAATAATGGTATGTTTATGATGAATTTGAATGAAGTCCCTAATGATTCTGGCTCTGTATTTATGTCCTCTTCGAATGTTATCAATTCATCGTTATGGCATGCTCGTCTAGGACACGTACATTATAAAAGAATGCATGAAATGTCTAAAGATGATTTAATTCCTGTTTTTGATAAAAATGTAGAAAATTGTAAAACTTGCATGTTAACAAAGATCACTAGGCAACCTTTTAAAAGTATAACAAGGAAATCTGTCATTCTTGAGTTGATACATAGTGATTTATGTGATTTGCATGCTACTCCATCATTAGGACATAAAAAATATTTTGTCACTTTCATAGATGATGCATCTAGATTCTGCTATGTTTATTTGCTGCACGCTAAGGACGAATCCTTAGATAAATTCAAAATTTATAAAACTGAAGTTGAAGTGCAACAAAATGTGTTGATTAAAACATTACGTACAGATAGAGGTGGTGAATATTATGATCCTGTATTTTTCCAATCCGTAGGAATCATTCATGAGACTACGGCACCATATACACCTCAACAAAATGGTGTGGCTGAAAGGAAAAATAGAGTGCTTAAGGAAATGGTGAATGCCATGTTATCCTACTCTGGTTTGAGTGAAGGGTTTTGGGGAGAAGCTATGTTAACGACTTGCTATTTGTTAAATAGGGTTCCTAATAAAAGGAACAAGACTACCCCATATGAACTTTGGCATAAGAAACGACCCAACTTAACATTTCTACGTGTTTGGGGTTGTAGGGCCGTGGTTAGACTCCCGGACCCAAAAGGAAAACTTTGGGTGAAAAGGGTGTAGCTTGCATCTTTGTTGGATATGCTGAGCACTCCAAGGCTTATAGGTTTTATGTTATAGAACCTAATGACTCGATTTCTATTAACACGATTATAGAATCGAGAGATGCCATATTTGATGAGAATTGTTTCTCTTCTATACCTAGACCAAAGGACTCTATACCTAATTCAGATGAATCTCTAAGGGATGATCATTCAAATGATGTGTCAAGTGAGACACTTGAACCCCGTAGGAGCAAAAGAGCTAGAAAATCTAGATCTTATGGATCTGATTTTCAACTATATTTAGTTGAGGGATCAAAGGATCAGATTGACACTCAATACTATTATTGCTATAGTATAGAGGAGGATCCAAGAACGTATGATGAAGCTGTGAAATCTCGAGATTCTGCTTTTTGGAAAGAAGCAATTGACGAAGAGATTGGTTCTATCATGGAAAATAATACTTGGGTATTATCTGATTTACCACCAGGTTGCAAACCATTGGGTTGCAAATGGATCTTCAAAAAGAAGATGAAAGTCGATGGTAAAATTGACAAGTTTAAAGCTAGATTAGTTATCCAAGGCTTCAGACAAAAGGAAGGGATTGATTATTTCGATACCTATGCTCCTGTTGCCCGTATCACTACTATTAGATTGTTGATTGCCTTGGCGGCTATTCATAATCTAGTGATTCATCAAATGGATGTCAAAACAGCATTTCTGAATGGTGATTTGGAGGAAGAAGTGTATATGAAGCAACCTGAAGGATTTGTAATGCCTGGTAATGAGCATAAAGTGTGTAAGCTAGTTAAGTCGTTGTATGGGCTGAAACAAGCTCCGAAGCAGTGGCATCAAAAGTTTGATGAGGTTGTTTTGTCTAATGGTTTCATTCTAAACCAAGCTGACAAATGTGTATATAGCAAATTTGATACTTCCGGTAAAGGAGTTTTCATTTGCTTATATGTTGATGACATGTTGATCTTTGGCACCGACCAAAATCAAGTTGATAAAACAAAGAATTTCTTGTCATCAAAGTTCTCCATGAAGGATATGGGAGAAGCGGACGTTATTCTTGGTATTAAGATTAAACGGGAGAATAAGGGGATTGTAATTACGCAATCTCATTACATTGAGAAAATACTCAAGAAGTTCAATTATGAAATTTGTTCTCCAGTAAGTACTCCCATGGATCCGGGAGAAAAGCTTATGCCAAATACAGGTAAACCTGTGGATCAACTTGAATATTCAAAAGCTATAGGCTCTTTGATGTATGCTATGATTAGCACTAGACCGGATATTGCTTATGCGGTTGGAAAGTTGAGTAGATTTACTAGTAATCCTAGTAGACATCATTGGCATGCGATAACTAGGGTATTCAAGTACTTGAAGGGTACAATGAATTATGGATTGTCATATATGGGATTTCCTTCGGTGTTAGAGGGTTATTCGGATGCTAGTTGGATAAATAATGCTGAAGATTCATCCTCTACAAGTGGATGGGTGTTCTTGCTTGGGGGAGGTGCCATCTCATGGGCTTCCAAGAAGCAAACATGTATAACTGGTTCCACAATGGAATCTGAGTTTGTAGCATTAGCTGCTGCTGGTAAAGAAGCGGAATGGCTAAGGAATTTGGTATATGAGATTCCGATATGGCCTAAACCGATATCACCAATTTCTATCCGTTGTGATAGTACTGCCACATTGGCTAAAGCTTATAGTCAAATATACAATGGAAAGTCTAGACATTTGGGTGTTAGACATAGTATGATTAGGGAATTAATCATGAATGGGGTGATATCTATTGAGTTTGTTCGGTCGCAACAAAACTTAGCTGACCACTTGACGAAGGGGTTAGCTAGAGACTTAGTGAAGAAGTCGGTAATTGGGATGGGATTAAAGTCCATTTAAATCTATTAGCTATGGTATACCCAATTCCCTTCTAATACAACATTAGAAGCAGAATTCAATGTGGAAAGATCATAGTTAGAGATTGGAGCAACTGTGTTTATCTTCCCAAGGTATGTGCTCAGACCTGCAAGTGATGGCTAGGTTGAATTATATCTTCTTAATGGTTCTTTTGGAAAAATTGCAAATGCAGGTGCAAGATTAAAAGAATCACCTATGTGAGCATGAAGTTTTGCCGCTTCAAGAAGCTTGGACTTGGCTTCCTATATGCTTATTAATGGATAAGGACACATGGCTTGTAAAGTGTCAAGTATGAATAGTAGAGTATTGTAAGAAACATATGTGTACTATATCTTCAGACACTCAAATGGATTGACGGGTTCAATCGCTATGACACCCCGATTTTCGAGTATTTGGAATGTGTATGTGTACTAAGATGAAAATTCAATCGCAAGACATTTTCATTTATGCATTTGTTTGATCGTTATATCTGTGTGTTATACCCTTGTATATATAATTGTATATACTGAGTAAATCAAGGATTACACTAAAATGGGGGGGATTTGTTGGTGATTTTAATATCATCAATGTATTTTAGTAGTAATGTGATTTACTATAGGTCGATGCAATTATGCGTTAAAGCTTGGAAACGAGTTAGGGGTAGTGCGGAGTGCACGCTCGTCGAGTAAACGTATAATTGAATGCGAATAATTGAAACGGGGTTCCAACGTTCGAAATTTTCTTTTGAATTTCGAATCCTTTCCCAACCGACGTAACCGTTTCTGAACAGTTGCGTCTTTTCGGTTTCTGTTATTGATCTCCTATATAAGGAGTCATTTGGCCTCAGTTTGGAAAGTGATAACGAAATCAAACTTTCTCTCTACATTCCTGAACATCTCTCTTTGCCAGAAATAAATTGATCTTCAAGAATTATCCCCACAAAGATTTCGTGAACCCAGGCAAGAATAGGGTCGAAATACTTTGTTCGGAAAGTGTACGAACACGATTCTTCGAAGTTATCCAGGATTATCATACCCAATCTTTCTAACAAAATATACATGAACATGACCATTAGAAATTGAATGAAAGCTTTTAACGCCTAGTTACTCATGACTTGGTTAATGTGAATAAAAACAAATCAATGGAAAAAAACATAACCAATGTTGTCATCTATAAAACCTAATTATTGATTATTGTCAAAATGATATGGAAATGGTCTGTATACAAGACAAGTTAGGTTGTAAAGACCACAATTGGAAAGGTTGACTTTGGTCAAGTGGTTGACCAAAAAGTCAACATTTGATCAAAGTCAACTAGAAGGCGTGAATTAGGGTTTCATAGGATTGCAAATAAGGCATGAAACACATACTGTTGTATAATCCACAATGAATCAAGACGTATGGGTCAGTGCTTCCGCCAATACCAAAAGACTTAAGTCAAAGGCCTAGGCAATGTTTGTATCAGATGAACATCAAACATGTAGGCATACAGATGATGGATGAATCAAGGTTTCTACCAAGCCCAGGATGATAAGTCAAGCCACATGGCACTATAGGATCATGCCTTCCCTGATTAGGGTTTTAGATGCATAGATAAAAGCTCATGAGGTCATGGGATGGTTAAATCAGGAATTAAGGTTTGAATGCATAAATGAGTGTCATGATTGTAATCTTCTTGGACCAAGGTCTAAAGGTCATGAAGTTAGGGTTTCCTCTCATTTGATGAGCCAAACTCCAATACTCAAGCAACACATTAGTTCTAATTAATAACAAGCTTTGAATCTATGATACTTGTATTAATATGAATGCATGCTGCATATGAATGAAACATGAATGGGTACAGATGAATCTTAAGCCATAGGTTGAGTAAAAAGATGAAAAGCGGAGGGAAAATTTTGGGGTACGACAACGACATATGTTTGTTTGTGGTATGAGTCATGTTCTTGGTTTTGTGTTTGGGTGTTGTCGCTACCGGGATTTCACGATAATGAAACCGGGACTAAAGAGAGGCAAAATCAGAAGAGTCGCCACCAAATTTTATTTAGTTTACCTCCATCGGAGAGGAGAAGGGAAATAGTCGATAAAACCCTCGGAAAGGAGACGCCAACGGGAAGCGCTAAAAGAGAATAAGGAATCGGTCTCGCAATCAAGATTTGGGTTCGGAAGTCGGTTACGCAAGGGGAAGGTATTAGCACCCCTCACGTCCATGGTACTCCATGGGAACCATTTAGGTTGTTTTACATACATGGGGATTTATCTATCATTGTTTTATTTTCAAAAGAATATGTGTGAAAAAAAGGGTGTTTTATTATTATAGTGCTCGCCAAGGATTGGGGCCCTTGTGCCTACGTATCACTCATTCGGGGATGACGAATCAGAGTTCCATAGTTCGGAGTAGAAAATATTTGTGTGTTGGTTGATTTTACCTTTGAGAAAAGGGTTTTCGAGATGATGCCTTAAGGCACAAAAATGAGTTTGATGAGTTGTATTATTTTTACCTTGAATAAGGGTTTTATGAAATGAATGTTTGTTATTATATTGCACTAAAATTTATGGGCGGGGGCGATTATTCTAAACAACAAGCCAAACGTCTTGCGTCCAAAATAATCAGAGTAAGGGTAGGAATGATCCATTCTTACTCATTCTCCGCCACTTAAGGCTCGTGGCGCACAATAATAATCGTAATCTTATTGTATTTTGAATTTGATTATGAAAATGTCACTTCACGTTGAATCAAGGGTTTGATTTATTTGATTATGAAATTTGGCTTATACAACATGAATGCAAAGTAACCAAAAAGAAAATAAAGGGTCTCATTGTAAGGTAGCGCAAGAGAAAGCCTTGTGTGTGCAAAAGTGACCTAAGTTAAACAAAGGATAATGGTCTTACAAACAAGTCCCCCTAAGATGGTGCCATGATGCCATTCTTACAACATGAATGTAAGTTACGAATGAAAATCCAACGTTTACAAAGTATCACAAAGAGTAAAGGAAGACCTCCAAGCAAAGGTCATAAGATGAGATCCTCTAAGTCCAAGTTGATTAAGAGTGGAATGAATATTTTTGGTCTTATCATTTTATCATGCTTTTGTTGTTTTTAATGTATGATGACAATGAAATAAATAACAAGTAAATAAACATGCATGATGAATTAGTACAATGATGATGGTAATTAGTACTTGAATGTAAATTACAAGGTAAGGACATAAAAGTAAATTGCAAGATAAAGAATGACAATATCACAATCATAATGGTTAGTGATTATAAATGACATTTGAATAAATAACAAGTTAGTAGTACCAAAATCATAATAACAAAGGTTAATGATAAACAAAGTTAGTGAAGTATAATTAATGGTTAGTAATATGTACAAAAATGAACATCTTGAGAACTATTTTTTATAGGTCAAAAAGACCCAAAATATGACACATTAAGGGATAACTTATCCTTGATGCAAAGTATTGAAGATGATTAAAAAATCAACTAACAATAGATTTGTAACAAAGAAAGTTATGCAACCCTAAGTTCATCTTTCAATATTTTAACAAATTATGATTTGTTTTGTTCTTACTTATTTTTATTTAGTAAGGTAGTAAGAGAGGCAATAAGGTAGCATAATGTAAATGATATGGTTAGATAACAATAAACATAAACATAAACTACTTGAAAATAAAATGAGCAATAAAATAAATTGCAAGAAAATAAAGTGCAATAATATAAATGTTAGGAGTTAATAGTTAGTAGAATAACAATAAGCAAATGGATTAGCAAGTTAATGTAAAGAACTTGGTTTCATCTATGATACATCTTTGGTCTTTTCATTTTATCATATTTTTGTATTTTTTTAATGGATTAGATAACAAGAAGCAAAACACAATAGCTAAAGTATAAATAAAGAGGAAAATGAGATAGATGACAATAATGAAGTAGATGATGATGATGATGATGGATGATGATTGTGCATAAAGGTAAATGAACAAAAATGTTAATAACCAAAGGTAAAAGTTAGTTGTTAGATGTTAGGAGTTAAGTTGCAAAAGGTGATATCGCGTATTAAGGTATAACCTATCATTGATTTAAAGTGTAAAAAATGATACAATGATCATTTATCAACAAGTTTGAATCAAAGAAGATTGAATCAACCGAAACATCCATCTATTAATGATTTGAAATATGGAAGATTTATCAACCAAGCAACCACATAAAATGAACACCAGTTAAAATATAACAGGAAGATAAAAGTTAATAGTTATGTTAGATAAAATTATTATTGCAACAAAAACAACTATCAAAATACAATTAATCAATTATTAACTACTAAACAAAAGAAAGAACAAAATCAATTGCAAAGTAAAACAAAGATTAAATTGCAATACATAAATAAAAATGGGATTGGATCAAACAAAATGAAATGAGAAATTAATTTACAATATTAATATTAATTATTAAATTGCAAATTAAATCAAAATCAAAATATAAAACAAAAATCACATTCAAATTGCAAACTAATATATAAATTGAATTGCAAAATTATGTGGAAAAATGCTTGAATTAAAATAGACATTTTAATCAAAATTAATTTGCAAAATTAATTATGAAAATTACTTTGCAAATTAAACCAATTAAAAGGTAATAAAATCGATTAAAAATTGAAAAATAATATTAATTATTATTTTGCAAAATTAATTGATGAAAAATAAAATCAAGATTTAAAATCTGAAAGATGAAAAAAATCAGAAATCAAAACAAATTAAAAATAATTAAAATAAAAATAAAAAGGAATAAAAATAAAATAAAATAAAATAAAATGAAAAAGGGGGAATGCAAAACTGAAACAAAAGGTCCAAAAGCAAATCTGCCAAGCCCAAACACGTTGGAGGCCCAAGACTCAACCTGGTTGACCAAAGGGTCAACGCATGGTCCTTCAAGTGATCAGATCCAAGGGATCTGATCTAAAGGCCCAAACATGCCGTGGGGAAGACCACTACCAACCCTTGGATGCGACTACTTAAAAAAAAGGTAAGCAAAAAGGAAGGCGCAGATTAAGAGGTACAAAGACACGCACGCTGACCAAACACACATGACCAGGAGGCCACATCACTGCCTACAACCAATCAACACACGCCATGTAAAATATTTAAATTTAAATGAAACGCGGGAAGCAACCGCCGTGGCATCATCTTTAACCTCGAGCCAAACTTGAAATCCAACTCCTACAACTCGAGGTTTCAAGTGGAATCAAACATGGATTCCACTTCACCTTTGATCATCGTTGCTCCCTCCATACTCATGAGCCATTGATTGGCTCTGAGTATGGATAATTCCAGCCAAACACGAACAATAAGAAAACCCTAATTTAAAAATTAAATGGCAATGGTAAAGAAATAAGAACTCAAAGCATGAGGTTAAGCATCAGTGGGACACAACGATCATGGTAGTAACTTATTTCAATTGAAACGATGGTGGTTTCTACCTTGCTGAAAAAAGTTGCAGAGGTGGATTCCGGTGGAGTTGTAGAGCTTAAGTGAGCTTGGTTTAGAGGTTTTCTTGGTCCGATTAGCTTCAAGGAAGTTCAAGGAATGTGTTTGGATGCTTAGGTTGTGTTGAAAATGGCTCAAGATGGCTAACTAAATACTCCATTTTGAAGAGTGTGGATGGGTGATTTCTGCAGGGTTTTGTTGGATCTCAAGCTTGGGAAAACATTGGAAAATAATGCATTATTTATAGGCAAGCTGCAGGTACCCTCATACATGTGAAATTTGGGTGAAATCGTGTGAATCCGAAAAAGTGAAAATGGAAACTTGTTTGCTAAGGGTTGGTGAGATAGCATGTGAATGTGTGTCAAATCTTCCTCCCATTTCGTGCAATGCAGAAAAGGGAATATTTGAGAATCGTTGTTGGTCCCCATTAATTCTAGAAACTCTGAAATTGCAATTTGGCTTGTACCCGAGTTTTGTTGCATTTTGGTGTTTTGGTGTACCTCACTCTTGCTGCACTCGTGTCACCATATTTGGCCTCTAATTGTTGCCTTCAAAATGCCTTGGTTTCTTGGGATTAAATGCACATGATTTGGTGACTTAGAACCATAAAAAAATGGTTGTTTGGCTTGGTATGATTTCGTGCACACACCTTGGCAGGTCACTGAGTTTAGGCTTGGGCCAAATGAAATTGGCTCGTGCATTTTAGGCTAAACTTAGGCCAAACACTCTTTCCCATGATCTTAACAAGATGCAAAAATAATTAGGGCAAAAGGAGATTGAAGGTGAAAATGGCATAGGTGTAAAGTAGTGGTTATGACATAGTTTGGGTCTGCCTAGGCAACTGGACTTATCTTGGCCAATTCCAAATTTGAGGTCTTTAGGCATTGAGTTATGTTCTAAGTCTCGAAACAAAGTTGCAGAGGATTTCATTTTTGAAATTTTGCTTGAAATAGATCTACAAAAGGTTGAGAAATAAGAAAGTCATGGGGTTTGGACCAAATGGTAGGCCAAACTTTGAAGTTAGGCCAACCATGTAGGAGAATAGCCATCTAAGGCGCAGCGGAATTTAAAAATTTCTCCATTTAGTGATCCTTACGAATGGGCATGATCAGTGATAGAATCGTTACCTCTTGTGGCGATTCAAACCTTTGGTGCAGATCTCTGATAATGATCAAAACCTTTTATACAGATCCACGGGGCGATCACGAACGTTGAACGATGACAACGTCTCTACTCAGTCCACACGAACAGATTCCTTCAATCGCAGTGCTAGCTGTTATGAATGAAGGCTTTGAGTGAGAGAGAGATACGAAATTCCAACTCTTCAGTTGTGTTTTCTGTCTCAGTGTGTTACTATGCTTCTACCCAGGGGGTTCTATTTATAGAACCACTTGTGTGGGCTTCAAGCAAAAAAAAAGCCCACTTAAGTGCATTTTGGCCCATATCTCATAAAATGCCAAAATCACTTAAGTATTTGGTACCTTACCATATTTCGTATTCTACTTAAGTACATTGTACCTTACGATGCTCCTTAATTATTCTCTCTCTCATCAATCCGTCCTTTGTGTGTGACCCTATAGGTTTTCGCGGTGTTGGCAATTATATTAAATCACGCATTTAACATAATAAACAGTGAGCGGTATCTAGCAACACATCACTGCTACCCAAGTCACGAAAATGTCATGTGATCTGACAAAACCTCCTGTGATAATAATTATGTGTATAATTACCCCTTTGCCCTTATGTCTATATTGAACACAAGGTATAAACCGTGTCACCCTTGTCCAGTTCAATATTGGGCCCATAGACATTTATCCTGTTACGCAGGATTGGCAAATTCTATCTAGGACACTCATGTCCCTCAGCATGCTTCGTGGAGTACCCATCAACTGTCTTTATGGTTATCCAGTTACGGACAACGTTGGATCAGCAACAAAGCACTCGACTCTACATCTAGGATCCATAGTGGTTTCAGGTCGAAGAGTGGTATACACTATTATCACCATGAGAATAACTTATGACACTTTGCATAACTTTCTATATAGTATTCTCATAGCGGGTCAATCCGGTATAAATATTACTCCTAATATTCATACCTATGTTTAAGACTTGATAACTCTTTATCCATGATCCATGAGATGTGATCATCAGTCTACAAACATAATAGTCTTAATGCTTTAATGTTATCCCACTTCACACTAAAGCTCGACTACGGATACTTTAAGAATAGTGTCCTTATGTTTAATGTGTTCTCATGATTAAGTCACACTTAATACATTAAACGGACTATCTATTCCAGGGACTTTATTAATCAATCATAATAAAGAAAATGCCTTTTATTATTAATAAATAATTCGATACAAGTACCAAAAGTATTGGCCTCTAGGGCTTACACCAACAATCTCCCACTAGCACTAGAGCCAATCAGGCATACCCCGTATGCCCATTGATCTAGTATGGCCATCATGCTTCTGCTGCGCAAGAGGCTTTGTCAGTGGGTCAACTATATTGTCAAGTGTAGGTACTTTACATATTTTCGCACAACGCCTAAGTATGTGTTTGGATCGTTGGTGAGATTTATGCTCCTTAGCTTGTGCGATAACACCATTGTTATTATAATAGAGACCAATGGGATCCACAATGCTAGGGACTATGCCAAGTTTATTGATCCAAACAGCTTCCTTTGCTGCACTTAAGGCAGCAATATACTCGGCCTCAGTTGTAGAATCAGCAACTGCATCTTGCGTTGAACTTTTCAAGCTCACAGTGCCACCATTTAAGCAAAACACATAACCAGATTGGAATCATTCATATTAAAGCGTCTCAGCACTTTGTCTATGTACTTTGACTTAGGCCAAGCATTTCATGATCTATCTCTATAGATTCTGATATGCTACTTTACCCAGGTTCTTCATAGAAAAGCATTTCCCCAACCAAGACTTTACTTGTTGCAGGGTAGGGATATCGATTCCAATGAGTAATATGTCATCTACATATAATACCAGGAATACGATCATGCTCCCACTAACCTTCTTGTAGACACAAGGCTCATCTTCGTTCTTGATGAATCCATACAGTTTTACTGTTTCATCAAGGCGAAGATTCCATGAGTAGGTCACAGGCTCATCTTGATCCATGAGTAATACATCACCTTGATCAGATATCCATATATCTCAGGTAGGTGACGTATCCTGCCTGACCTACGCTGGTCTTGTTCTACTTGAGCAGGTTGCTCTTACACAACTACTTGTGTTTCCTGCTCTAATTCCTCCACAGGTGTATCGATGCTTTGTGATTCTTGAATTTCTTCAAGCTCTACTTTCCTCCCACTGGTTCCTTTGGAATTAAAATCCTTTTCTAGGAAAACTCCAGTTCGAGCGACAAACACTTTGCCCTCCGAAGGATTGTAGAAGTAATATCCTCTTGTTTCTTTAGGATACCCCACAAATAAGCATTTGTCAGATTTGGGCTCAAGCTTAGTTGAAATTTGTCGTTTCACATAAACTTCGCAACCCCAAATCTTCATGTAAGACATATGTGGTCTCTTACCACTCCATATCTCATATGGTGTCTTTTCAACCTTTTGGATGGAGCACGGTTAAGTGTGTAAGCTGATGTCAATGGTGTATGTCCTCAAAAGGAGTTTGGAAGATTGGTGTGACTCATCATGGATCAGACCATGTCCAACAGGGTTCGATTTCTTCTCTCAGATACACCCTTCCATTGGGATGTTCCAGGAGGAGTAAGTTGGGATAGGATCTCACACTCTTTCAGATGGTCATCAAACTCTAGGATTAAATACTCATCACTTCGATCTGATCGAAGAGTTTTAATATTCTTACCTAGTTGGTTTTAACTCGTTAGGTTTCACCCTTTTGTATTAATGTTATTAATAGGCATTTCAAGATCAAGGACATATAGTCCATTGTTCATTTGTGCAGTAGCATAGAATATATCATTCAAATAAATTGAGCAACAATTGTTCTTTATTATAAATGAAAAACCAAACTTGTCCAAACAAGCAATGAAAATAATATTCCTGCTAATTTCAGGTACATAATAACAGTTCTCTAACTGAATTATTAAACCACTAGGTAAAGTCAATACAAAAGTTCCTACGGCTAAAGCATCAACCTTTGCTCCATAGCCAACTCGTAGGTCGACTTTACCTTTTGCCAAATCTCTACTCCTTTTTAGTTCCTGCACATTTGTACAAATGTGAGAACTGCATCCAGTATCTAATACCCATGATGCAAAAGTAGATAAATTAATAACAAAAATACCTGAAGTTGAAGTCTCTACTCCATTCTTCTTATCTTCCAGGTACTTTGGGCAGTTCCTCTTCCAGTGTCCGGTCTTACCGCAATGGAAGCAGGTGCCTTCTTTTGCTATGCCTCCACTAGGCTTCAAAGCAGCAGTGGGTCTGGGATTGGCAACTTCCTTGCCCTTCCCCTTATCACTCTGCTTAGTGGGCCTTTTGTTCTGTCTCTTTCCATTTTTGATCATCAGAATGGACTTCCCTTTTGACTTCAGATTCTGCTCGGCAGTTCTTAACATGGCGAGCAGTTCAGGAAGAGATTTGTCCATATCAATCATATTGAAATTTAGGACAAATTGACTGAAACTATCTGGCAACGATTGCAAGATCAAATCAGTTGTAAGTTCCTTTTCGAGGGGAAAACCCAATCTCTCAAGGTTTTCCACATACCCAATCATTTTGAGTACATGGGGACCTACAGGGGCTCCCTCAGCTAACTTTCTTTAAAAAAGGGCTTTTGAAACTTCAAACCTCTCATGCCTTGCTTGCTCTTGATAGAGCAACTTCAGGTGTTCGATCATATCGAACGCTGACATGTTCTCATGTTGCTTTTGCAATTCTGAGTTCATGGTAGCCAGCATGAGACAAGCAGTTTCATTGGCATCATCGACATGCTTCTTATAAGCATCTCTTTCTGCCTTAGGTGCAGAACTAGGAGGTTCCTCTTCAGGAACAGGTGTCTCCAAGACATACAGCTTTTTATCATGTTTGAGGACAATCCTCAGGTTTCGGTGCCAATCCAGAAAATTTGTCCCAGACAATTTTTCCTTATCAAGGATTGATCGCAGGATGTTGTTAGAGGTGTTTGCTGTCATGGTAATCTACATAAGGATTAATGAAAATATAAGTATCATTGACATATTCAATTAGGCCTTTAATTAAATATGCTCCCACTATTTTACTCAAAACAAATGACCCTCGTCATCTGATTCGGAAAATCCCGTTGGAAGATTTTCTAGTGGGTCGAGATCCATATTTCACTTCGTTCTAAGTCCGCGTAGGCGGATTACACAAAACTAGGTTATTTAGGTAGGAACTCTTTCCAATTGTATCTCATACAACTCTCGAAAATTTCAGTTGGGTGAATAACTCCTTATTCCAATCCATCATATGGATTATTCCCAACTCTTGCTTCTAAACATATATAAGAAAATTATAATCAAGTTTGACTCGTCGTTTTAGCAGTTGGATATTACAATTATCCCATCGCACCTTAACTAATACAAAACATGCACCTCGCGTAGGCGAAACCTACATTATTCAATACCAGTCTTGATGAGTGCTAAAACTTGGAAAGCAAACATATATAATATTCTCATAATTTGTTTAGTTAAGTTTGACCCATTGTTTTAACAGTTGGATATTACAATTATCCCATCGCACCTTACTAATATATAGATCATGCACCTCGCGTAGGCGAAACCTACATTATCCATTACTAGTCTTGATGAGTGTTAAAACTTGGAAAGCATAAACTTAATATTTAATTTGAGGGAATTGCAATTTTTCTGATCTCACCGGCTTGTTTATCATATAAACCGTCTCTCACATGCATCAACATACATTCACATGCATCAACATACATACATACATAATGAAACAGTTATGGCCCCTAGCGCAATTGTTCTCCCAAGCCAATGAGAGAACCTAAGCTAACCTACAACGATCTAAGCTTCTCCAAGCAAGATCTTCAAGGTTGTCCTCCTTTGGCACTGACTTCTTTGCTTTCTTCATATCATTACATTACATGAAAGAAACTCGTTTTACATATTTGGGAGATTAAGAGAGAGGCACGACACGCAGGTCGTATTTTAAAAACCCAAAACAAAACAAAGGAAAACTAAGGCCATAACCGATCACCACAAGACAATAATCAACATTTTATTATTATTATTATTATTATTATTATTATTATTATTAATTCCTTTAATTAATTAAAATCAAATTAAATTTCGACGACCGATCACACTACGCAGAGTTAGCCGGGGGTCCGCTGCCCGGACAGCGGGAACGGGTGTTTCGCTGCCTGTTCAGCGGACAGGGGTCAAGGGGGCAACGCCCCTGCTCGAAAATTTTAATGAACAATTCATTTAAAATTGACGTCGTTTTTCGTACCAACACTTGATACTTCAAAGCACTTTTTCTAGCCGAACGGGTGAATTTTTCCTTGCGTTAACCGGTTACCCATATGTGTTAACCGGTTAACACTGTTTGAAAACTTTTAGAAAATTATTTTCTGCCTTGCGTTAACCGGTTAACCAAATGTGTTAACCGGTTAACACTGTTTGAAAAACTCAGAAAACTGAATTTCGTCTTGCGTTAACCGGTTAACCAAAAGCGTTAACCGGTTAACACTGTTTGAAAACTCAAAAAAAAATTATTTCGTATTGCGTTAACCGGTTAACCATACGCGTTAACCGGTTAACACTGTTCGGAAAAGTGTTTAGAACGCACAACTCTTGTGCAGTCGAACCCCAATCGCATAACTCTCTGACAACACAACCCTTGTGCCGTCACTAACCCTGATGCACCAATTTCAGACCGTCAAACACATCTCGATTGTTAATTCAGTATGATTGATCAACACGTCATTGCTTCACCATACTAATGTCGGATTAAGAAGCAAGCGACCATTGATCGCTCAAAGGAAAACAATCATCGAGGGTTTGAATGAACGAAACGAGAACATTATATCATATATAATGTATTTTGCATCAGGATTACATATATCACATATATGTAACTTGATCGATCTCAATTTAACCTTTGATTCATTCTGTCTTTAATCATATTATTACAGAACAAAAACAGTTATCAGATTCATGGTTTCGTAACTGGCTCTGATACCACTGTAGGAGAATAGCCATCCAAGGTGCAGCGGAATTTAAAAATTTCTCCATTTAGTGATCCTTACGAATGGGCATGATCAGTGATAGAATCGTTACCTCTTGTGGCGATTCAAACCTTTGGTGCAAATCTCTGATAATGATCAAAACCTTTGATACAGATCCACGGGGCGATCACGAACGTTGAACGATGACAACGTCTCTACTCAGTCCACACGAACGAATTCCTTCAATCGCAGTGCTAGCTGTTATGAATGAAGGCTTTAGGTGAGAGAGAGATACGAAATTTCAACTCTTCAGTTGTGTTTTCTGTCTTAGTGTGTTACTATGCTTCTACCCAAGGGGTTCTATTTATAGAACCACTTGTGTGGGCTTCAAGCAAAAAAAAAGCCCACTTAAGTGCATTTTGGCCCATATCTCATAAAATGCCAAAATCACTTAAGTATTTGGTACCTTACCATATTTCGTATTCTACTTAAGTACACTGTATCTTACGATGTTCCTTAATTATTCTATCTCTCATCAATCCGTCCTTTGTGTGTGACCCTATAGGTTTTCGCGGCGTTGGCAATTATATTAAATCACACATTTAACATAATAAACAGTGAGCGGTATCTAGCAACACATCACTGCTACCCAAGTTACGAAAATGTCATGTGATCTGACAAAACCTCCTGTGATAATAATTATGTGTATAATTACCCCTTTGCCCTTATGTCTATATTGAACACAAGGTATAGACCGTGTCACCCTTGTCCAGTTCAATATTGGGCCCATAGACATTTATCCTGTTACGCAGGATTGGCAAATTCCATCTAGGACACTCATGTCCCTCAGCATGCTTCGTGGAGTACCCATCAACTGTCTTTATGGTTATCCAGTTACAGACAACGTTGGATCAGCAACAAAGCACTCGACTCTACATCTAGGATCCATAGTGGTTTCAGGTCGAAGAGTGGTATACACTATTATCACCATGAGAATAACTTATGACACTTTGCATAACTTTCTATATAGTATTCTCATAGCGGGTCAATCCGGTATAAATATTACTCCTAATATTCATACCTATGTTTAAGACTTGATAACTCTTTATCCATGATCCATGAGATGTGATCATCAGTCTACAAACATAATAGTCTTAATGCTTTAATGTTATCCCACTTCACACTAAAGCTCGACTACGAATACTTTAAGAATAGTGTCCTTATGTTTAATGTGTTCTCATGATTAAGTCACACTTAATACATTAAACAGACTATCTATTCCAGGGACTTTATTAATCAACCATAATAAAGAAAATGCCTTTTATTATTAATAAGTAATTCGATACAAGTACCAAAAGTATTGGCCTCTAGGGCTTACACCAACAAACCAACCATGCACTAACTTTTACTCTTTGATAATTTCTTGGATCTCAAGGCATAATGATGACCATTTGAGGATCAAATGAGTAAATATTGATTGAAACTTGATTGACCATGATGATATCTTGAAGCTTGAATGGTATAACATGGAAATCAACTCATGAACCATACTTGACTTAATATAGCAAATGGATCCTCTTTAGACCATGATGAAACCCTAATCCCAAGGTGAATAAGTTTTGATTATGATCCTTTGTTCCTCTACCTTTTGACTTGAGATTAAAACCTTCCCAAGTCCATCTTGCACACTTTGATACAAGGTAAAGCATCAAGAAAACCCTAGTCATCAATGTCTTGTATTCTACTTATGATCAACCATGCTTGAGAATCAAGAACCAAATGCTATGCTAATGAGATGATATGTTAATGAATGTGATGATATGCTAGGATGAAAATGAGGGTATAAAAATATGTAAATGGCATGGTGATGAGGAAAATGGTATGAGATGGTGATGACGCTGTTAAGCCAATCACGAAACTCATGTGTGGAACTTAAACAAACCTTGACTTTTTTTTTTATTTTATATTGTTGTTAAAATGTACGCGATGAGGTGAATTATGTAATGCATAACTTTTTTTTTGCAACATATGTGCAAGTTGTGACCAAATTTAAATAAAATAAACCTAATCAAACTTAATTCAATTATCCAATTTTTTTTTTCTACTTCTTTACCTAACATGGGTCAAATGCAATGTGTGGATGAGATAAAAAAATCAAGGCTCAATGTCACTTATTTACTTTAAATCAAATGATCAATATCATAATATAAATCAAACTTGACTTCAAATGATAATTGTGGTATTATAAAAGGACTAGACCATATGATGATGTCATGTAAAGAAGAAACTATAGTAAAATGCAAAACTTTGTTGAAAAGGAACTTAGTCCTAATGACCTAAAATTCCGACTTGAATGATAGTATGCAAAGTGATATATGAATAACAATGATCAACGACATATAAGACCTATTATTGTAGAAAATGCAAATCAAATTGGATGAAATGAGCAGCCATAGTCAAATTGATCTTAAATTCAAATTGACATAGATCTAAAAATGCAAGAGATACTCTGCAAAATAAATTAAAAGATTAGAGATATGAAAAGGATAAAATTAAGGTATGACACGTAATGATATCCCCTCTAGTCAAAAAATTTTTTTAAAAAAATATATCTACAAGTTATCTTTTTCATCTAACATAGACATTAAATTCAATATTAAATTTAATGTTGTATATTTAATGCTCTTTATGCATTAGATATTCATTACATGTGCTTTATAAAAAAATAATTAATATATCTATTTGATATATATTAGATACATTCATGTATAAAATAATTTAATCAATCGTAAAAAGGTATATATAATTTTTCCTTTTGAAATGGAATGTAATGGAATTTTGGTTGCACTTGGAAGTTGTTTTGCAAATTGGTTTGAATTAAATTTGGAAATTAATTGTGATTGAAAATGTATTGAATATTATTGTAAAAGATGAAGTTAATCATGAATGTGGATATATTGTGAATTAATTATGGTTTTTGAATGGTTGATTATAAATGGCCGCAAATATTGAAAAAGAGTTTGAAATGGAAGTTTAAGCACTAATAAAGGTTTTTGAAATGTCAATTAATTGAAAATGGATTTACAATGTTGAAGTGGTTTTGAAAAGTTTAATTTAAAAGGTCAAAATGTTAATTAAAATTTAATTTGAAATGGTTTCAAAAGGTTGATTGAAATGGTTTCAAAACTAAATTGCAATTGGGTTTGAAAAGATTAATTGAAATGTTAATGAAAATTGAAATTGAAAGTTCAACATGCAAAGTATACATGAACATGATCATTAGAAATGGAATGAAAGCTTTTAACGCCTTAGTTACTCATGACTTGGTTAATGTGAATAGAAGCAAATCAATGGAAAAAAACATAACCAATGTTGTCATCTATAAAACCTAATTATTGATTATTGTCAAAATGATATGGAAATGGTCTGTATACAAGACAAGTTAGGTTGTAAAGACCACAATTGGAAAGGTTGACTTTGGTCAACTGGTTGACCAAAAAGTCAACAGTTGATCAAAGTCAATTAGGAGGCGTGAATTAGGGTTTCATAGGATTGCAAATAAGGCATGAAACACATACTGTTGTATATCCACAATGAATCAAGACGTATGGGTCAGTGCTTCCGCCAATACCAAAAGACTTAAGTCAAAGGCCTAGGCAATGTTTGTATTAGATGAACATCAAACATGTAGGCATACATATGATGGATGAATCAAGGTTTCTACCAAGCCCAGGATGATAAGTCAAGCCACATGGCAGTATAGGATCATGCCTTCCCTGATTAGGGTTTTAGATGCATAGATAAAAGCTCATGAGGTCAAGGGGTGGTTAAATCAAGAATTAGGGTTTGAATGCATAAATGACTGTCATGATTGTAATCTTCTTGGACCAAGGTCTAAATGTCATGAAGTTAGGGTTTCCTCTCATTTGATGAGCCAAACTCCAATACTCAAGCAACACATTAGTTCTAATTAACAACAAGCTTTGAATCTATGATACTTGTATTAATATGAATGCATGCTGCATATGAATGAAGCATGAATGGGTACAGATGAATCTTAAGCCATAGGTTGAGTAAAAAGATGAAAAGGGGAGGGAAAATTTTGGGGTACGACAACGACATATGTTTGTTGGTGGTATGAGTCATGTTCTTGGTTTTGTGTTTGGGTGTTGTCGCTACCGGGATTTCACGATAATGAAACCGGGACTAAAGAGAGGCAAAATCAGAAGAGTCGCCACCAAATTTTATTTAGTTTACCTCCATCGGAGAGGAGAGGGGAAATAGTCGATAAAACCCTCGGAAAGGAGACACCAACGGGAAGCGCTAAAAGAGAATAAGGAATCGATCTCGCAATCAAGATTTGGGTTCAGAAGTCGGTTACGCAAGGGGAAGATATTAGCACCCCTCACGTCCATGGTACTCCATGGGAACCATTTGGGTTGTTTTACATACATGGGGATTTATCTATCATTATTTTATTTTCAAAAGAATATGTGTGAAAAAATGGTGTTTATTATTATAGTGCTCGCCAAGGATTAGGGCCCTTGTGCCTACGTATCACTCATTTGAGGATGAGGAATCAGAGTTCCGTAGTTCGGAGTAGAAAATATTTGTGTGTTGGTTGATTTTGCCTTTGAGAAAAGGGTTTTCGAGATGATGCCTTAAGGCACAAAAATGAGTTTGATGAGTTGTATTATTTTTACCTTGAATAAGGGTTTTATGAAATGAATGTTTGTTATTATATTGCACTAAAGTCTATTGGCGGGGGCGATTATTCTAAACAACAAGCCAAACGTCTTGCGTCCAAAATAATCAGAGTAAGGATAGGAATGCTCCATTCTTACTCATTCTCCGCCACTTAAGGCTCGTGGCGCACAATAATAATCGTAATCTTATTGTATTTTGAATTTGATTATGAAAATGTCACTTCATGTTGAATCAAGGGTTTTATTTATTTGATTATGAATTTTGGCTTATGCAACATGAATGCAAAGTAACCAAAAAGAAAATAAAGGATCTCATTGTAAGGTATCGCAAGAGAAAGCCTTGTGTGTGTAAAAGTGACCTAAGTTAAACAAAGGATAATGGTCTTACAAACAAGCCCCCCTAAGATGGTGCCATGATGCCATTCTTACAACATGAATGTAAGTTACGGATGAAAATCCAACATTTACAAAGTATCACAAAGAGTAAAGGAAGACCTCCAAGCAAAGGTCATAAGATGAGATCCTCTAAGTCCAAGTTGATTAAGAGTGGAATGAATATTTTTGGTCTTATCATTTTATCATGCTTTTGTTGTTTTTAATGTATGATGACAATGAAATAAATAACAAGTAAATAAACATGCATGATGAATTAGTACAATGATGATGGTAATGAGTACTTGAATGTAAATTACATGGTAAGGACATAAAAGTAAATTGCAAGATAAAGAATGACAATATCACAATCATAATGGTTAGTGATTATAAATGACATTTGAATAAATAACAAGTTAGTAGTACCAAAATCACAATAACAAAGGTTAATGATAAACAAAGTTAGTGAAGTATAATTAATGGTTAGTAATATGTACAAAAATGAACATCTTGAGAACTATTTTTTATAGGTCAAAAAGACCCAAAATATGACACATTAAGGGATAGCTTATCCTTGATGCAAAGTATTGAAGATGATTAAAAAATCAACTAACAATAGATTTGTAACAAAGAAAGTTATGCAACCCTAAGTCCATCTTTCAATATTTTAACAAATTATGATTTGTTTTGTTCTTACTTATTTTTATTTAGTAAGGTAGTAAGAGAGTCAATAAGTTAGCATAATGTAAATGATATGGTTAGATAACAATAAACATAAACATAAAGTACTTGAAAATAAAATGAGCAATAAAATAAATTGCAAGGAAATAAAGTGCAATAATATAAATGTTAGGAGTTAGTAGTTAGTGGTTAGTAGAATAACAATAAGCAAATGGATTGGCAAGTTAATGTAAAGAACATGATTTCATCTATGATACATCTTTGGTCTTTTCATTTTATCATATTTTTGTATTTTTTCAATGGATTAGATAACAAGAAGCAAAACACAATAGCTAAAGCATAAATAAAGAGGAAGATGAGATAGATGACAATAATGAAGTAGATGATGATGATGATGATGGATGATGATTGTGCATAAAGGTAAATGAACAAAAATGTTAATAACCAAAGGTAAAAGTTAGTTGTTAGATGTTAGGAGTTAAGTTGCAAAAGGTGATATCGCGTATTAAGGTATAACCTATCATTGATTTAAAGTGTCAAAAATGATACAATGATCATTTATCCACAAGTTTGAATCAAAGAAGATTGAATCAACTGAAACATCCATCTATTAATGATTTGAAAGATGGAAGATCTATCAACCAAGCAACCACATAAAATGAACACCAGTTAAAATATAACAGGAAGATAAAAGTTAATAGTTATGTTAGATAAAATTATTATTGCAACAAAAACAACTATCAAAATACAATTAATCAATTATTAACTACTAAACAAAAGAAAGAACAAAATCAATTGCAAAGTAAAACAAAGATTAAATTGCAATACATAAATAAAAATGGGATTGGATCAAACAAAATGAAATGAGAAATTAATTTACAATATTAATATTAATTATTAAATTGCAAATTAATTCAAAATCAAAATATAAAACAAAAATCACATTCAAATTGCAAACTAATATATAAATTAAATTGCAAAATTATGTGGAAAAATGCTTGAATTAAAATAGACATTTTAATCAACTCATGAAAAATGCTTGAATCAAAATTATGAGTAAATATTGATTGAAACTTGATTGACCATGATGATATCTTGAAGCTTGAATGGTATAACATGGAAATTAACTCATGAACCATACTTGACTTAATATAGCAAATGGATCCTCTTTAGACCATGATGAAACCCTAATCCCAAGGTGAATAAATTTTGATTATGATCCTTTGTTCCTCTACCTTTTGACTTGAGATCAAAACCTTCCCAAGTCCATCTTGCACACTTTGATACAAGGTAAAGCATCAAGAAAACCCTAGTCTTCAATATCTTGTATTCTACTTATGATCAACCATGCTTGAGAATCAAGAACCAAATGCTATGCTAATAAGATGATATGTTAATGAATGCGATGATATGCTAGGATGAAAATGAGGGTATGACAATATGTAAATGGCATGGTGATGAGGAAAATGGTATGAGATGGTGATGACGCTGTTAAGCCAATCACGAAACCACTACGCCAAATAAGGGAAAAGAGGGCGCTTATTTTGGCCTATAACAGCGCTTTTAAGCGCTCTCTAATCTGGCGCTGGCATAGGTAAAGACAACGCTTTGTTCTCCTGGAGAAAGCGCTGTCTAAAGTGGCCACATTATAGTGCGCTTTAAGAAAAAAGCGCCCTCTGGAGTGGTCCATAGAGGGACACCTTAGAGGGCGCTTTCTGGTAAAAGCGCCCTCTAAAGTTGTCAGTGTAAAGTGTTTAGAGGGCGCTTTCAGGAAAAAGCGCCCTCTAAAGTTGTCATTGTAAAGTGTTTAGAGGGCGCTTTCAGGAAAAAGCGCCCTCTAAAGTTATCAATGTAAAGTGTTTAGAGGGCGCTTTCAGGAAAAAGCGCCCTCTAAAGTTGTCATTGTAAAGTGTTTAGAGGGCGCTTTCTGGACAAAGCGCTCTCTAATGTGTTAGTTATTTTAAAAAAATTTGTTTGAAAAACAGTGGATATATATTTATTTGGTAACCTGTTCGCATGCTGCAAAAGTGTAAAATTCATATTGATTTCATCCTTTAATCCAATGTTATACACCATTAATCCATTGATATATACAACATGAATCCATTTATATACAACATTAATCCTCCATATATACAACATTAATATATGATTCTTTGATCAACAATATACAACAACATATTCTCAAAGTACTACAATTAAGAGAATAAAACATAGCAACCAACACCCAGTGACCACTGTATCCAAAAGCTGTCTAGTAGTTCTAACCAATACTAAACAAAAACGCCCATCCACCCATGGTGGCAAACATGTTCTGTATATCCAAAAGCTGTCTAGTAGTTCTATCGCACATCCATACAAAATAAGGCTCAACCAAAACAACAGATGGCAGCATAAGTAGTCCCCTACAAAAAGAACACGTCCAAATGCAAATAACACATAACTGTCAAAAGGCGATTGAGCAACAAATAGTAAACAATGGCATAAAGTTAAATGACATAGCTAATATTACCTGAATTCCTGCATGGCTGTTAAGGTAAAAATCAAATTCCCTAGGGTGACAAATGCCGGTGTCTACCACGGTTCCTTTGACAATTTAGAACAACAAAATCAGCAAAAAATGATAAATTCAAATGATAATATATACCAGCTGCATTGAGAAATATATTGAAAAAACCTGGCATAATTTTTCCACTTCTATCGGTCTCTTTGGGGTTGACAGGAAAGAGACGGGTGTGATGTCTCTTTTGGACCACTACAAAAGTAACTTTAAGTAGATACCCATCCTCTATTGAGACACAAGCCTGTATCTCCGACCATATTTTTTCTTTGCCAACCTTCAAGTCCGGACTTCTCCAATTATCACATGTAATCGGAATATGTTGTCGAACAAGGAAACCAATGTCGTAGAGGGATACTTTCAAATATCCAGCATCATCATCTAAACAAATATCAATTGATACTTTCGAGCATCCCTTGCCCCTTGCACAAATGATTGACTTCATAATAGCCATTTTACCTGTAAAAAAGAAAACAATTAAAATCAGATGACAAATGTAAAAACAATTAAAATCATAAAAGTCATTTTACCTGTAATAAAGAAAACAATTAAAATCATTTGACCTGTACCTTTTTCACTAAGTTCTCTTTCTTTTCTTGGTTGGAATATGTTCTACATGTCTCTTAACAACACGGACGGTTGGATTGATCCAAATACCCTCATTATGATCATTTCTAATATATGAAACATTTGATATATTATTCTCATCTTGATCATTTCTGGTAAACGATTCAATCTCAACATCAATATCATCACCTTGATCTCCAGTGTTTTCATCAATTACTTTGTTGGAAAAAAGAACTATAGACCATTTCGTACTTTTCGGATCATTGACATAGAACACTTGTCTAGCTTGAGAGGCTAGAATAAAAGACTCATCTTTGTATCCCACCCTATTAAGATCCACTTGCAAAAATCCTGACTTATCCATTCGAATGCCGTTATTATTTTCAACCCACTTGCAACCAAATATAGGAATCTGAAACTTCTCATAATCAAACACCCAAATGCGCTCGATAACACCAAAATACGACAGATTTGCAAATTTGGGGTTTAAGTCCTTCACAACAACCCAAGCAAGGACATATCATTCTACTGGGGTCTTCGGCGTTCGCAACGGCAAACTTAACGAATTCTAATACCCCATTCTCGTACTCTCTCGACAATCGATTGGAAGACATCCATGTATTATCCATTACTAATTAGAATAAACAAAAAACAATTTCAGAAGAGTTCAAACACATTCGGACCTAGGTTTCTAATGATATTGGTGTTGACACAAAATCAGATATTCATAGGGCTTGAAATTGCCTAATAAACCCAAACAAACGTAGGGCTTGAAATTTAACGCATGCGCTATCAAATTTAAAATGACTATGAATATTGAAACTTTACAGGTTGAAACAAACGTAGCATAGACAACAATAACAAAAAACTGAAATGGGGCAAAGCTAAAACAAAGCAAGAAATAGGGCAAAGCTAAAACGAAACAAACGTACCTTTGGTGCCAGAAGGAGGAAACGTCGTAGATCTAACAGAGGTGGAAGGAGAACGCCTTAGAACCCTAACGTGAAAAAGAACGAAAATAACAGAGAGTGAAATAACAAAACGCGCAGTATGTTATAATTTTAATGTTTACTAAACGGGACCTTAGAGGGCGCTTGTGGAAAAAAAGCGCCCTCTAAGGTGCGCTGTCTATTGCTCCTTATTTTTTCGCTTCACTTTAGACAGCGCTTTTGTAATAAAGCGCCCTCTAAAATGCGTTGTTGTACATGGACTTAGAGAGCGCTTCCTTAGAAGCGCCCTCTAAGGGTATCCTTAGAGGGCGCTTGCATAAACGCGCCCTCTATTGTTGTCCCTCCATTTCCTCATTATTTTTTCGCTTCACTTTAGAGGGCGCTTTGTTACACAAGCGCTCTCTAAAGTGCGCTGTTGTACATGGACTTAGAGAGCGCTTTTTTAAAAGCGCCCTCTAAGGGTATCCTTAGAGGGCGCTTTCATAAACGCGCCCTCTATTGTTGTCCCTCCATTTCCTCATTATTTTTTCGCTTCACTTTAGAGGGCGCTTTGTTACACAAGCGCTCTCTAAAGTGCGCTGTTGTACATGGACTTAGAGAGCGCTTTTTTAAAAGCGCCCTCTAAGGGTACCCTTAGAGGGCGCTTTCATAAACGCGCTCTCTATTGGTGTCCCTCCATTTCCTCATTATTTTTTTGCTTCACTTTAGAGGGCGCTTTGTTTCAAAAGCGCCCTCTAAAGTGCGCTGTCTATTCCTCCTTATTTTTCTCTTCACTTTAGAGTGCGCTTCTTTAAGAAAGCGCCCTCTAAGGTGCGCTGTCTATTCCAGTTTTTGGCGTAGTGAACTCATATGTGGAACTTAAACAAACCTTGACTTTTTTTTAAATTTTATATTGTTGTTAAAATGTACGCGATGAGGTGAATTATGTAATGCATAACTTTTTTTTTGCAACATATGTGCAAGTTGTGACCAAATTTAAATAAAATAAACCTAATCAAACTTAATTCAGTTATCCAATTTTTTCTTCTACTTCTTTACCTAACATGGGTCAAATGCAATGTGTGGATGAGATAAAAAAATCAAGGCTCAATGTCACTTATTTACTTTAAATCAAATGATCAATATCATAATATAAATCAAACTTGACTTCAAATGATAATTGTGGTATTATAAAAGGACTAGACCATATGATGATGTCATGTAAAGAAGAAATTATAGTAAAATGCAAAACTTTGTTGAAAAGGAACTTAGTCCTAATGACCTAAAATTCCAACTTGAATGATAGTATGCAAAGTGATATATGAATAACAATGATCAACAACATATAAGACCTATTATTGTAGAAAATGCAAATCAAATTGGATGAAATGAACAACCATAGTCAAATTGATCCTAAATTCAAATTGACATAGATCTAAAAATGCAAGAGATACTCTGCAAAATAAATTAAAAGATTAGAGATATGAAAAAGATAAAATTAGGGTATGACACGTAATGATATCCCCTCGAGTCAAAATTTTTTTTTAAAAAAATATATCTATAAGTTATTTTTTTCATCTAACATAGACATTAAATTCAATATTAAATTTAAGGTTGTATATTTAATGCTCTTTATGAATTAGATATTCATTACATGTGCTTTATAAAAAAAATAAATAATTAATATATCTATTTGATATATATTAGATACATTCATGTATAAAATAATTTAATCAATCGTAAAAAAGTATATATAATTTTTCCTTTTGATTAAAAAAATAATCTCTCGATATCTATAAAAAAAAATTGAAAACAAAAGTATTCATTCGTTGAACCATTGATTATTCAGTTGATCGGAATAAAAAATTATATATTTTAAAAGGTTAAATATATTTTTATTCTCTTAAATATTTCTAAAAATTTTAATTATTCCAAAAAGTTCCTTCAAAGAATGATACTTTTAAGAATTTTAATTTAAATTTTTGGTCCCACATGCCAAAACCGTCGTTAAAATTGTTAATCAAAAAACAATTGCTAAAACTGTTGTTAATTCTGTCGCTAAATTGTAAAAACCGTCGCTAAATTGCAGAAGAGATCAAAAGTTAAAATTAAAATTTTTAGAAGAATTATTCTTTAAAGAATTTTTTTGGAAAGACTAAAAGTTCAATATGAAATATTTAGGAGGACAAAAACAACATATTTAACATAGATTGAAGGAAATACTATATCATAATTATTTTAATTTTTTTATGAATTTAATTGAAATATACTGACAGTGCAAAAGAATTTAAAAGAACTTTACATCAGTTAATCTTATTTTAAAAATCTATAAAGTAATCCAAACGAATGACGGTAATGAATTGACAAAATAAAACTTTTTACATTAATATTGCATAGTAATTAATCCTTTTTTTAATTGGAGTCAAAGAATATCTCCTTTTATTTAATTTTTTTATATATAATTGATTGATGATTTTTTGTAGAACAAAAGGAAAATTATATTTTTTTATTTTGTTATATTTGAAGAATGATATTTCCAAATATATTATTTATTTTGATTCAAAAATATATTTTTTCTTATATTCAAAGAATGAGAATTTAATTTATATATATTTGTATTATACATTCAATCAAATTGTTTGATAATATAATTTTTAATTAATTTAATAATGCAATTATTTAATATTAATAATTTTAAATATAAATTAAACATACATAAACTAATCTCTCAAATCAAAAAGATAATAATGGAAGACAAAAATTTCTTTGAAAGTCAACATTATTTATTTAGATAAATAGTATATAAAATATTACACATATATTTAATCAAAATATTTTAAAGTATCAAATCATATAAATAATTTAAATTATAACTTGGCCGTTATATTATCATGACACCATTTTTTTTCAAAAATATTTTACATTGTTGAATATTATTTATTTTATTTATTTATTTTAAAATATTTTAACATTATAATTAATATAGAAAAATAGATATTTCTAGAAGTTGAATAGGCTGGTGACAGAACATTTTCAACCTTCAACAACTACCTATTACCAACACCAACCACATTTTTATTTTTGCTTTTCATTCTCGCCAACCACCAACCTTCTTCTTTATTTCAAACACTCTCAATTTCACTCATCACTCATCACTCAACAATGGCTGCCAAGACCTTCACTTTGTCTGAAGTCTCCAAGCATAACACTCCCAAAGACTGTTGGCTTGTTATCCACAATAAGGTAATGCTGTTTTTCTGATGTTTTTTTTTGTTGAAATTCATGTTGCATTTTAATGTTTTGATGTAAACTAACTTAGATAGATGATTGAAATAGTCAGATCTATGTTAGGGTTTGGATTGGACTTGTTTTGATTGAAATATTAGATTCTGGTTTTTTTGATGCTATGTGTGTTATTTTCAAGTGTAGTGAAATTTGAACAAATTGTGATTGTTGTGTGATATAGTATGCTTAGTATAAATTATTGTCGAATAGCGGCTGTTGCGGCTCTATAGCTTTGTAGTTTAGTGGAATTTTCACATTGTGTTATTTTCTGAGATCTAATAATTGTGTTTTGAAGGATAATGATTTGCTTCAAGTGGATCGGTTGTAGCTGAAAGGAAACTAAACTAGGGTTTAGGGTTTAGGGTTTCTGGTTTTAATTGTTTGAAGGTTTTTATTTTCTTTTCAAAGTGCTGTGTTTGAGTTGCTGATTTCAATTTGTAGGCATATGTAAATTTAATTTGGATTAGGTTTTTTCATTGCATTTCATGATTGTTTTCTTTGTGATTGAAATTGAATCATGAGGTCGTTGAATGTAACCACGTGTGTCAGTATCAGGCACCAACCTTTGTTGGATATTGGACTCACGTTCAATCTGAAATGTCGGTGCTATATGTAAACAAGAAAAATCTTCACTTATTTTCCTGTTTTTTATTCTTTGTAATTGACATCTTTCGATTTTATAAGATGTTTTATTAAATTGGAATTTGGAAGCAAGATTTGGAATCGGTGTTGTCGATGGCGGATGGTGGTCCATGGGGGAGAGCCAAAATCCCGCTTTACCGTCCGCTTTGCAGCACCGTTATAGTGGATTGTGACAGAAAAATCTGCAAATCGGCCGATATTTACCAATGTCATGTATATCCGCCATAGCGGCCATGGCACTACTATTTGATAACTGTTTGGAATATGACTTGGATTTACTCTTCCTTGGCTTTTTCTGTCTGTATGTTTTTAACCTTTCTTTTTTGTCTTTCTTCACTGAGACACAATCGAAAAATGTAGGAATCGTTGAAAACGATTTTTCATTCTCATAGAACATAATCATATGTTGTGTGTTTATGCTAGGAAGTAGTGGCACGTGCATTTCGGGTTTAAGAAAAATATACTACTGCGCTATTTTGTAGATTTGAGCCTTTGCTATAACTTATTGATTTATGGTCTGTTTGGATTGACTTATTTTAGTTTATGTATAGGTATAAACACCTGTGAGACTGTTTGGGAGAGCTTATGAAAATAATTCATGACATGTCCATAATTTGTTTTCCGCTTATTTCTGTAAACTCTCTGGGATAGCTTATGAAAACAACTTATAGATTATATGAAAACTGGTTGACTTTGTTTTATCTTATCCTATAGAAATAACTTATACATAAGTTTTTATATGATAAGCGCTTACAGAATAAGCGGTTAAATAAGTTATTTATCCAAACAGGGTTTCAATGAATGAAATTCAAACTCGAATGTTTTAACTGCACTGCTAAGTTTTTTCAACTTTTAGGGTGATTGAACTTGTCCTGGGTTCGAACACCCAAGACTTCGTTCGCAGTTGTGTGCTTGAGTTTCTAATTGTTATTGCTACTTTGTTTATTGACCAAAACTAAAAAACATTATGCCGCGTTGTTGCTTCTGCTCCTTTATCTTTTACCTTATTATACCGTTTATGGAGCAGGTTTATGATGTGACGAAGTTCTTGGAGGACCACCCTGGTGGTGACGATATCCTAGTGTCTTCCACAGGTATCCTACATTGTCTCTAAAATCGATCTTAATTATTCAATTCAAACCTCGTAATCTTAGTCAAAATAACACATGTTTGTGTTTGCAGGGAAAGATGCTTCCAATGATTTCGACGATATCGGTCACAGCATAACCGCAACAGCATTGCTGGACGACTTTTATGTCGGAGACATTGATTCATCGACCATTTCTTCCAAGGTTGAGTACACTCCTCCAAAACAACCTCACTACAATCAAGACAAGACGTCTGATTTCATCATCAAGATCCTCCAATTTCTTGTTCCGTTGTTTATCTTGGGTGTTGCAGTTGGTATTCGGTTCTACAGCAAATCAACATAGTCATTTAAACCGCGAAAGAACTTAAATTTTTTAGCAGCATTTGCAATAAAATGTTATTTTTGACTGTTGAAGGAATATGCAATGTGATACTGTGCTTGTTTGCTTTTTCGTTGTAATTTTTCTGTCAAAACTCCGGTATCGTCTTTCGCCGTCGTTCATTTGCTACTGGAATCAGAACAGTTTTATGGAGTTTTCACAGTATAAAGTTTTGCTCAGGTGGAGTTTAATTCCTGGACTCATTTTCTTTGAGTTCGGTCTATGTTCTCGATATTTCTTGTTCAATTTTGCATTTTAAATATGTTTATGGTATGCTGTAAATGATTGTTACTGCTTAATTAGACGCGTTTGAATATTCATATTATTCAAACGCGTCAAACATATAATTTTATTAAGTATTTTCTCTTGTTTTTATTATAAATAAAAAATTTATTTTTTTAAAATATTGAATAATCAACGTATCTGAACTATATCTGAACTGATATATTGATTATTCAATATATTTAAAAAATATTTTTTTTTTATAATAAAAATGGGCGGAGTATTTGATATAAGTTTACGCACTTGTTTATGCGGCTAAAAAGAGAATGCAGTAGTACTCTCTATAAGTTAAAAAAAACCTTGATATCTTAAGGAGCATATGAAAAAAAAGCTAAAAACAACTTTTAATTACGTGACATGTTACTTTTATAAACTATTTCAAGTGCTTATGTCTAAAATAGGCTCTTCCAAATGCTTCCTAAAACTCCATTGACTAAAAGAAGTATTGAAGTGTCATGTTAGTACTCATGTATAATCTTACTTAAGGAATTAAATAATCAAGGTATAATTGATAAAGGAATACAATGAGTCCAATGATTTGGTTGAAACCAATAATTAGATTAAAAAAAACATGGAACAGTATAATAATGTCTGAGTTTGCATGCGGGTAATCTTTGTTACCACTTAACACAAGCAGAGGATTCTCTCAAGTTCACATCATTTCTTCCACCCAAAATTCATAATGACTTGAGGAACATAGATACCCGTTTTTGTTTTCCAACTATAATAGTTGTTAAAAGTATATACCTAAAATGTGGCGCCTTTACTTGAATTTGGTATATGCACACTCAACCATCAACACAACTCAACCAACCACCAACAAACTAGGAGTTGAGTTTAAGAGAAGACACTACTCTAGTCTCTAACATTCTAATTAGGATGATAAAATCGGCCCGACCCGTCGGACATGTTCGTTTTGTCCGTACTTTTTTACAGGACGGATCAAGGTTTTAGGTTCGCACCCTCCAATATGAACGTCCCGTCCTTTTCTATTTTTTTATGTTTTTATGCGGGCATAGACATTAACAAGAATTTTGCAACTTTTACGTGGTGTAAGACCCGCATGCATGCCGTTCTGCCTCACCCTCATTTTTTTCGGGACAGACCAAGACCAAGGTTTTAAGTCCGCACCCTGAACTATGTCTGTTTCATCCTGTTCTGTTTTTTTTACTGGATTTTACATAATAGATTTAAATAAGGCGGACATATCCGTTTGCGATCTCTAGTTCTGGTAAATCAATGTTCAATCACAAATAAAAATGTTTGGTGGTGTTTTGAATGTGATTTGAAAATTCAAGTAAAATAAGTTTGACAAATGAAGTGAATATATCACCATGAGCATAACTTAGAGTTCCCAAATGAGTACATTGAAGAACAAAGACAAGAAAAATTGGAAGCTAAGCTATACATTTGACCTATTCTGTGCTAGCACAAGTTCTCTCAATCACCTTTGAATCTGTTCTATGAGAGTTTCTAGATGGAGAACTTGTTTCTCTAGAAGAACTATGTCCAAAGAGACTAAGCCTACTAATTTTTTTCGAAAAAGAGCTCATAAATTTACGCGATCCTGATTTCGCCATGTCCCTCTTCATGCAAACATGCTCCCTCTCTAGATCATTTAGTCTCATTCGTAGTCGAGCCAATTCGAGTTTTAACTCACGATTCTCGCGCCTCAATGATGCGTAGTTATCGCGTGGAGACATTGCTGCACTTAGTGCGCCACTACTTATGCGCCACGACGCGTGCATTGGCTTGATGTCATCGTCCCCGTTGGTCGTGGACAACGAGTTTCTTAGCTTTAGTTGTTCGAAATATAGAACTTGCACTATTGATTGTAGAGGAAGGCGCTCGTTTTGCGCAGCATGCGCTCCAGCTTCTTGAGTAAGCTTTTGAAAATCGATTAATTTGCATAGTTTCTTCTTCTCCAAGTCTGATAAACCTTGATGAGCCTGAAAATGCATTTACAGAAAGAATCAGCTTAAAATCGCGAAATTTTCTTAGACATTTGAAATAGCATAATCTCGTAAAAAACGTACTTTCAAGTAAATATCGATGGCTCGATATAAGCCGTCATGAATGGTACGGGCATGTGCTGGCAATGTTTCTGCAATGACCAAAAACTTGGAAAGCTTCAAGTTTGCATCAGGTGCAATTTCAGCGAGGTAGTTGTCGACTAATTTCGACACCTTAACTAACGAAGTTTGCGAGGGCGAACGAGGACTATCGGATTCGAAAAGAGAACCATCTTCTAGATCATCGTCACTATCATCCTGCTGACTGAAGTTTACTAGAAGTCTATGAACTGTGTCAACATCAAATAAGGTATCACCCGAATGCTTGAAAGACGGAATCAAAATATCGTCAAGCGTTGATTGATCCAACTGCGATCCAATCCTTCTTTCCAAGTCAAGTCTAGAGGAAATCGCGCAATCAAGCATCACCGCGCTTCGCAGAAGCCCGAAAAGGAAATGAATCGGAATGACAAGTTTCTCAACTGGCAAAAGGCCTACGATAGTCTCAACCACGAGTTTTTCATGCAAAGTTGAATTTGAATCAGTTTTATTCTGGCTAGATTGATTCCACAAGGTCGTTTTCTTCGTCAATTCTTTCTCTGCATAGTTCACAAGGGAAGCACCGATACTTTCTGGCCGAACGCCACGGCACTTCATGGCTGTTATCACTCGTTGATACATATCGATCCTTAAAACCGAAATATCTTCTATCCACCAATCACCATCGCATTTGGCTTGCCTGCTCATGTGCAACCTACCCGAGCTGCTATACTCTAATCTCGAGAAACTAGAAGCTATTTGCTCGGCACAAGTTTTCGAAGCTATCGCGTCAATGCAACGCGAAACTATTTTCAGCTCGTCTGCGAGAGGAATCAAACTTTCGCATTGTTGCAAGACTTCAACACACATTTCAAGATTCTTGCAGACAATACAATTGAGATATTCCTCAGCTCTCGAACCGAGATTATCTTTTGAGAAATCATCGGTCATTTCGAGGTAATCGGAAACGCAACAAAGCTGTGCAACATTTGTCGATGTGATCTCGAAGTTAATACCATAACAGAATTTGGCAGCCAATTCAAAGCATTCAGCTCCTCCTGGTAGATTAAGAAGCTCAACTCTTGAGATATCAGAATCTCGGTGTTCTGCAACTAATCTTCGAATTCTACCACTTCGAGAAACAAGAGGAAACTACATACCAAAATCACAGTGTCAAAATCACAGTGATTCTGAATATGCACTCAAATTAACAGAAGTAAGTACTTACCTTGTGTAATGAAAATGTTACTCCACAAACTTCTATAGTTATATCACTCGGAACATCGCGAAAAATCCTGCAAAATGTTGATAAAATAAACCATTCAAAAGACAAACTAATGATTTCAAAAGTTGAATTCAAAGTGAAAATAAGAAGGTAGAAGAATTTGTCGATAACATAGTTCACAATTGAGATAGATACATTATAGCAGACAGGCTACCGCACATGACCCAAAATGTATCACGATTAAACCATGACTAAATAGTGCATCGATAAATGTCTGCCTCAGTTAAACTATAGTTAAAAAGAACATCTATCTATTTTGTCATGGTTAAACTGCAACTAATTTACAAAGAACCTCCGAAAACTTGAGACGAGACTCTGCATTATAGCATGATCTCATCTCAATATTAGATTAAAACAGATCTTTGATCATTCCATTCCAGCAACAAGTTCAGTAGAAGTAAAATTAATTAGCATAAATATACAAAATGCTAACTAATTGTTCCGGTTAAAATTGACCAACGTCGCTGACGTTGGTCAATTTTATCCGGAATAGTATTCAAAATACACATCATAACAGAAAAAAAAACACCCTTCAAGTAACAATTTTCCAATGAAGCAAAGAAGAAAGAAACAAAGAAAAGTATGAAACAAACCATTCATTGTATCTCTGTCTGCCATTCTTCCCCAAAGACAACTGCTGATGTTGTTTGTCCGAAGAAGTACGGTCCATACTATATGAAACAGAAAGAACAAGAGAACAAGAGAATGTAAAGGTTAAGGTAAAGCAATAGTAGTGAGTTTAAGGTAGTTGTAGTAGTGAAGTAGAGAAAGAGAGAAGAAAAACAAAGATTGAGATGTTGCTGTTGTTGTGGTAGCTCTTTCAGCATTTTCATTCAACAGTTGGTGCTCAATGCATAGATTGCAATTGTCCAAAGTTAATGGACCTCTCTTGTGGGACATACCTTGCTTTCTCTCATACTTAATTTATACGTTATATGTCATATACTACTTTATGTAAAAAAAAAAAAAGTTGAAAAATGTATATAATCATTTTGTCATTGAATCTATATAGAGTACCTTTAATCGAAAATCTAAATATTTTATTTGCCTTAATAAAAAGCATAATATAATAGAGTGGTTTGAAATTTGAAAAATATGTTACTATATAAATTAATTGGATTTTCGGTTTCATTGTCTTTTATTTTATTGTATTAATTATGTGTCAAAAAATAAAATTAATTCGGTTAAGAAAACTTAATTTGATTAATTGAATTGGATATACAATGAATAGTAAAACTGGTCATTGATTTGAAGTTTAATTTCAAAAGTAATTTAGGTAAATAGCGTTATAATTATTATAGCTATGACAAATATTCTTGATTTTTTTTAATATAGATATATTATTGAATAAAAAATGAAATATAAAATTTAACTTATCAAACGGATAACAAAAACTATAGGTGTACATATTTAACATATTCTCAAAAATAAATAAATGAAAACACACAAATATACTAAGTGAATCCTATCAAGTATAAGAAAACAGGCATGCATGGATTAATATACACATGATTTTTTTGAATATGAGATATTTTAAATAAAAAAAATATTCCATTTGATTAAAAGAAAATATATGAATAATCATTTTTGAGATAATTTTTTTTCAAATTTTTTCAAGATATTCAACCACAAACATGACTCAATGTTATTCGATAACAAATATGAGTTCATGTCATTCAACTTGAAAATTAATTAAAAAAACTATTAAAGAATATTTTAAAATTATTTTTAAATATGTCACCTATGTGATATTTCAGGATTTTCAATAGCTTCAATTTAGTTCATTTAATCTAATTATTAATAAGAAACTCCTTAACACCGACACTTATAAAAAAAATGTGTCAGTGTTATTACATTTAATTTATCTATTTTTTAAATATTATTATTCATGTTGATATGTCAACGATTAATGTCGTGTTTTTGATGTTCACATTTCGTGAAAAAATATTGATTAATTTGTACAATTTTTAAAGTGTGAAAGAAGAAGTCGAAATATTTAATAATATAAAAATATTCATAAAACATATATATTATTTAATAAGAAAATATTCTTAAAGTATGTATCTAATATAAATTATACATTTCATTTGATTTTATTTATAAAAAAAAAATTCATTTTTTAAATTTATTAAATAATCAATATATTTGATATATTATATAATTCAAATATATTAATTATTTAATGAACGAATGATATATTATATAATTCAGATATATTAATTATTTAACGAGGAAGAGATAAAATTTTCTATTTCTTACTATAACACTCAAATTTCTTCGTTGATTCGGTGCTTTTCTATTTATTTTTCTAATGCCATTCATTTTCAACGGCTGAAAGATGAAAAAAGGTGGAAGGATGTAATAAGAAAAGTCAGAAAAACTGAGAGAAAAGGAACAAAAGCATGAACAAAAGTTGTTAAGCAAGTTTTGACAATTTTGTCATGTTACTCTTTCTGTCCCCTTTTACTTCAAATTTAATCATTTTCTCTCTTTCATTAATATTGCTTTTTTTTGTCAACAATGTGAATGGATAATTTTATTTATATTAAAATAAAGATAGTGTCTAGTTATCAAGAAACAGATGCAAATTACTTTTGTGCAGAATTTATGGACTCCTTTGATAACGGTGAGTTTTCTAATATTATACAAACTTGTCTTATTTATTTTGACAATGTGGCACTATAATAATATTTTAAAGGAAAGGAAAAATAATTCATATTCTTTGTATGATGAAAGAAAAAAAAAACTTCAAACACTAGTCATTCAGATAAATCAGGCGATTGCGATCGAAGTTTCACTTTCTATTTTTAATTTAAATTGTTTTTATTATTTAAGAAAAAAATTATGTCATTTTAAAGTATTCAAGTTCCATAAAGCCACACAATATATCATTCAACCATAAGTCGTCGTTGAAGTTGTCAAAGTTCCATCTCATCTTCCTTAAATAGGGGATGATCTGATCCTAGTAATGTCTCATTTGGATCCTTCACAACAAAATCATGATTCCCAGAGAATCAATTAAGGAGTATTCCAAACTATTTCATTCGCCATATCCACACAACAATTTTATCAAGGAGAACTTTCGCATTGACCTTCATCACTAACCGTGATCCATGTATATGAAGCACTCCCGGCCCTTCTGCTGTTAGAGGTAACCTCAGAATCCGATGAGATATTGATCGAATGAATAATGTTTACATTTTAGTGGAACAACATAATTCACAATTATTGGCAGAGATACTATTTAGGATTGAAAAAAGCCTACAACACGTCACTCCAAAGAAAATTACTTCACGGGAGGTAGTCTCCCAAAGAAATCAACTTGTCATTCTTGAGTTATCCTACATCAAGGAAGCAATGCCATAGAGAGAAACCTCGAGGTCGCCGACTTGCAGTCATCATCAAAGACATATGACTCATTTCCTCGATCCTAAAGGGGAAGGAAGTAGCCATACTTGGAACAACCCAACTTTTAAATAGTGTATTTTATTTAATTGTTAGTGTGATTTATTCATTATATTTGATTTATATATTTTTCGGAATGTAGAGGTATTTTAATAATTTATTAATTACCAGATTATGAGATTTAAGAGCAGATAAATAAAATATTATTATTGAGATTATTGTAGATAATTAGATATATTTAATTATTTTATAATAAATTGAAATAATAGAAAATATAAAAATACTGATTAAATATTTATTCAAATTAAATATTTATTAATTTAAATAATAATTTAAATAAATAAATAGGAGTTTGGGTCAATTATGTGAGTTGAGGATAGTATGAGGTGAGAGGAGTGAAGTTGAGAATAAGTGAGCAAAAAGTATAATTTGAGAAAGAATAAAACCATATATATTATATATATATATATATATATATATATATATATATATAATATATTATAATATATATATATATATATATATATATATATATTCTAAAATGTTGGGAGAAGATAGATTTTTCAAAAATCTTTCAGTACATGAAAAAGAGGTAAGAGGAGTTATGGGGATTTTGGGAATGAGAGAAAGGTTTGAGAAGAGGAATCTAAAAGGTGTTAGGATCATCAACATTGTTGGAAAAATCTAAGGTAGGGGAAAATTATCTGCTTATGTGTGATTTTAGGCAATCAGGATAGTGAAGGTTCCTTACTCTCCTATCAGGATAGTGGAGTTTATATGATTTTTCCTTCATTTTTCACTTTTCTTACGATATGTGTAAATTGACCAAATAAGGTTTGTGAAAAACCTTATTGATCGACTAATGAAAATGTTTTTCTATTTGATTTTTCTGAGACCCAAAAACGGAATTTGTGATAAATTCACTATGGTCTCTATAAGTCTTATTGTTTGTAGGTTTATAACCTTGATGTTGATGAATATGATATTGTATGATCTTTTTTGCTTATCTGGCTGATTGTTGTTATAAAGTTTGGATTTTACCCCCGAGAGTTCAAACGAATCTGTTTGGATCGTTTGGTTTCCCAATTTTGTAATGACCATAATTTTTGATCGATTTGTGACTATTGTTAAGGCCATCTCATACACAGCATAAGGTTTTAACTATAAAGTCTTTTGATAAGGCGAGAATATAAACATGTAACATTTGAATTTCTATTATCCATGGTTAACATTTTTTGTTTTGGGGCGGTTCAGACTCATTTAAGCGAATTAGTCGAGTTTTGGATTTGTTCAATAAAGTGAAAAACACATAAAATTGCAGGTAGTCATAGAAGAGGATTAACCGTCTTATTTCAAGCATAACTTGAGTTTCGCAAGTCGGTTTGAGATGTCGTCACTTACGTTAGAAAGCTAACATGATAAATTTCTTTTTAAGTAGAGAAATTGGGTTTAGGGGCGCTACAACAGTAATAGTTTGTTGGTTTTTATACCAGAGGCGTAGTCAATTTCAGTCTTGCGTTGGTCATCGTGTTTCACAAGTAACTTGAGTTTCATAAGTCCTTTTGGGATACCGTCAATTGTATTAGAAAGAGAGGTCAATGATATTTTAAACTGGGGAATTTCAAGATTTTATCATGAGTATATAATTTTTCGTGCTATTTTGAAGTCATGCATTCTGTTTTAGATTTTATACAAGAATTGTCGCGATAGATCTGAACTTGAACGAATAGAATTGGAGTTTTGTAACTTCACTTGAGGTGCGATTAAGTGCGTTTGAAAGAGGATTTAAAGAAAATTTAAACTAGATATTTTCATAATTTTATCGTAAGTCTATAATATTTAGTGTTATTTTAAGGTGAAACAATTTTAGAGTTAGGTCCAGAATTCTGAGCAATTTTGAGTGTGGTGACCTTTCATTATCTTTTTGATGAGAGTTGTCAGAGTTGTTTTTGAGTTGTTTAGAGTTGGAGATAGGAATATAGGATATAATTGAGTTGATTTTGGAGCACTGTTGACATTATAAGATTATCTTTTGAGTAATCTTTTTATTTATTGAATATTGTTAAGTCAAAAGAGTAAAATTGAGTTAAACTGTCATGCTTTAGAGTTAGTAGAGTTTTCACTTATGAATATTTTTCCTTAGAACACGTTTGAATACTTTAGAGTACTTTTGGGGTACTCTAGAGTCATTTTTAAGGACAAAGAGGTATTAAGCTATTTTTTTGAGTTTCTTTGAGAATTTTTGATGAGTTAGAGTTTTGAGTAATAAAATAAATTTACTCTTTTTGACAAAAAATAATTATATTTTTAAAAATATTTTTTTTAGTTTAGTAATCCAGAGGGATTACAGTGACGACCTTAATTGGCGATTTTGAGTATAATAATCTAGAGGGATTACAATGACGATTTTAATTGGCGATTTTGAGTATAGTAATTCATAGGGGTTTAAGTAATGATCTTTATTGGCGATTTGAGTATAGTAATCCAAAGGGATTATAGTGATGACTTTAATTGACGGTTTGAGTATAGTAGTTCAGAGAGACTGCATTGATGGCCTTTATTGATAATTTGAGTATAGTAATCCAGAAGGATTACAGTGATGTCTTTTATTGACGATTTGAGTATAGTAATCCAAAGAGAGATTATAGTGATGGCCTGTGATTGACAACTTATAAGTTCAAGAGTGGAACCTTTTGAGAATGTTTTGTTATTGTGATTTTATAATGTTATGATGTGGATGATGTTGCGTATTTACCTTTGGTATGATCATGCATTCATTTATTTTGGAGATAAGTAGGACTTAAATCCAGTGGTGGCCTGCTTCAGAGAGGGACTATGATGGTCTCACATCCAAAGAGGGACACAGTTCAGAGAGGAACCAAAGACATGGGAAAATCAATAACATACCTTTGATCCCAAGAATTTTGGTACCACATGCATTATGAGAAGAGTTGGTGGTATTAGCGTTGTATTTGCATTGTTATATATTTGATTGTATTTTTGGGTGTGATGATATATTCTATAAATCGTTATTACTATCATGATGTTGTATTTCACCGTTAACATTTGTTAGATGTATTCTCACCCCCTATTTGTTATTGCGACATATGTGCTCCTCGGGATTACAGACAATCAAGTATAGGAGTAACCGCTTGAGTTAGAGGATGACGTCAATGCCTCTTTAGCTTTTATTATTGGGTCTTAGAGGAGTCGCTCTGATATGTAGCACTGAGGATGTGATGTCTTTTGTTATTTGTGTTATGATTTATTTGTGTTGGAGTCTTGGTTGTTGAGACTTTTATGTCGAACTTGTTTATTTCTGCTACTCATTCTCACATGACTATTTCGTATTTGATGTTTTTATGCTATGGTGAAGCATATGTGACACTCTATTATATATTTTTATTTGAATTATTTTGTTAAATATCGAGTCGGGGGTTAGGGTGTTACAATACTTCCTAGAGGTTCGTCTTCCTTGAAGGAGGGAGAGGCTTGATGAAGACACTTTGGTCCCGCATCGAAAAAGAAATCCCACATCCACTCGCATCCTTGATAGTAGGATTTCGAGGTCACTAAAGAAACATCTAAAGTATTAAAGCTATGATAGGACTGCAAACCCATACAAACACATTGAGAACATGGAAAACATGTTAGACTATTATCACATACGTTGGGTAGTAAAGTGCAACCTCTTGGCACTAAATTTGATTGGATTTTCAATGACTTTGTTCGATACCCTCCTAGAGGAGACATAGACTCTTGGAAAGACCTCTCTAAAGCCTTTACCACCCGAAACCAGAAGCCCGCAACTATGGCCTTACTCAGTGGGATCACTCATAGAAAGAAAGAGAACTTATGCGAGTATATCAATCGCTTTAACAAAGTGGAATTAGCCTTAGGCGACACATATGATAAGTTAAAATGTTGAATATTTGAGACGAGGTTGATACCGAACTGCATGTTTCAGGAGAAATTAGGGCTCAGGGAAGCCCATAGCTAAAAATATTTATTGAATAGAAGACATCCTAACATCAATTATGAAGAAATTATTATTGTCGAGGGAGGAGGCCGAAAAACATGGAATTTCGGAACCAACTAGAGACAAGAGAGAGAGACAGTGGCCATCATAGAGAAGAATGAGGGTACATCCCTGGTCCAGATTCAACGTTTACACTCCCCTGAACAATTTAAATGAGAAAATTTAGAAGGAATGCGTAAATACTGAGTTCAAATAGGATGGGATCAAGAATCCCTACCCAGTCAAGGAATCGTCCCGAACAGACAATTCTAAGTACTTTGTTTCTATAAGAGTTGTGACCATAATACGAATGATCACATCTAGTTAAAAGATGCAATAAAAGTATTGATCAAGAATGGGTGGCTTACAAAACACACCTGAGATAATAAGAGAGGTTGAGGAAGCCAAGAAGATTCATCAAAGAAGAATTGTTCCCCCTATAGAGAGAAATCCCCCAAGATGACCACCAAAACTATTGCCAGAACCAAAGGTGAGAAGGATACCAGCAAAGAAGAATAAAAAAACCATAAAAGGAATTTGCAATACACACTCTTCCCTCACTGACGATCTCCCTAAAGCGAGGAATTCCTCCAAAGGGATAATGAAGAGGAAGATCACTGTGCTAATAAATTTAAGCAAAAAGGAGGGAAACACTTCAACGCGGGTGCTAGAGAGGCCAATCCTCGGATTCTGTGACAATGAAATAGTATGGGGGATCCTAATGACATTATTCATCTGGTGATAACTACCACAATTTCAAAATTTGCCATTTTCTGAGTCCTCATTTATGGCGGTAGTTCCAACGATATCATGTACTTGGTCCTTTTGAAAACATAGGCCTAAAGAAAGAGATAGTATGGCCCTATGAAGGATCTGACCCATAAGACTTAAAAAACATAGTAATTTGTTCTTAGGGGTACATTGAACTAATGGTCACCCTAGAAGAGGGACGAGATACCAGGACACTTGACTCATTATTTTATTTAGTTCTTTGAAAAAATGTCTACAAATTAATCATGGGAAGACCCTTTGCAAAGGCCTTAGACACAATGGCTTCTCTTGTCCACATCAAGCAGAAATATTATAACGTTTATGACGAGCTGGTAACAATAAGTGTCGAGCTATATAGAGCAAAAAGGGTATACAAAGTGCTGCATGAAGTCTACAAAGAAGGTAGAGGAAAGGCCATGGAGATAAACATGACTTCCATAATCAGGAAGTTGAGCGACATGGCTATCCATCCCCTGACATGCAAGGCAGAGCATCCTGACCAGATATATGCGGGTAACCAATTCAGGTGAAAGTCAAATCCACCTATCATGATCCCTACGGCCAATAGGAAGCAAACATGCCACTTGGTTAATTTTAACTTAATAAATCTGTAAATCTATGATGTACAATGTTATTCCATCAAAGAATAACTAAAATTCCAATAAATTCTCTTTTTTCCTTGTGATTATAAAGGTAACAATGATTTAGAGGTGTTGTCACAGACGCCTTTGGTGTACGACCAAAGCAATCAAATCACTATCACAAAGACTCCATGGTGCTGTCACAAATGCCACAAGTGTGCGATAAAAGAAATCAATGTCTCACAATGACAACACAAATAAAAACATAGCATACCATGAAGTGGCGAATACTGGCTTACCCTCTCTTGGTAGCAAGCTACTCTAGGCAATTGTGAGTCCATATTACATCGACCTCAAACTAAGTTTTCACTTGGGGAAATGGAATGGGTATTGACCCTTGGCCAGACACATTCCCCAAAGACGTCCAATAAAACTTTGAGCATGATCTCAAAAGACAACCTATATTCCAAATAAACAAACATGGGACTGATAACAATATTACAAAAACAGGTAAAAACAATGGTAATTTACAAAAACTACAATACACATTGATAGAAAGGAACCATAAAGTTTACTTATTAATTGAATACACACATGTAAAATACAAGTACTTCTGAAGAAAAAAAGTATTTGGCTAATCAATCAAGGAAATCGGCTTCCCATCTTCCATCAATTGGTCAAGACGGGCTTACTCTTGAGAGTTAGGCCCAATCGAATAAAAATATCCCACATGCTGCAAATCACTCTCAAAAGAGTCATGAGTGATAAATTAAATCTCTTCTAATGAGTTTTCATACGCCTTGGACAAGTAAATGTTCTCGAGATACATGTCACAAAGGTCACCCTTAATCTTCTTCTGACCTTTTTGACACTCCTTCAAAGATGCCTCAAGATATTCTATCATTTTTCGAGCATGATCCAAAGACCAGTTTGATTCCTTAAGTGAGATCTCCACCCTAGATGAAAATGCCTAAAAAGAAACTAAAGCCTCATTCTTGTTTGTCGCTTCCTGAGCAAGTAGCTTCACCTTCTCAACCAAAGTGTCAGGATACTATAAAGTCTTCCCTACAACCTTTATGCCCATAAATGAGGCAGAAACTTCACGAATCTCTTATAAAAACGGATTTCACTCAAAGATAAGGGCATCAACACACTCTTTGAGCACCTCTCTCCATCATGACATGAACAAATGAATCTCTAACTTCTACCCACGCCAGAGTAGGAGCATTTTGGGCCACCACATTAGTAACAAAGACTGGAGAAGGAATCTCTTGGGCGACCCTCTTCACTTGTTGCATTCTTTTCTCACATTTCTTCTTATTTGTAGAAAAATAAGAGATGAGTTATAGGGGTCACAGAGAAATATTCCAAAAAGAATGCATTCTCATCTCACTTACAAAATATATCCTTACTAACCTCCTTCGAGTTGGCTTCCATAAGCAGGTGCCTCTCTATGAGCCACCTTAATTTCTTATTTAATGATGTATCAGAAGAGGTGACACCCTCGACATAACCTAGAGCCTCGTAAAAAGATACCAACTACTTCTTTAGGAAGGCGTCCTCTTGAGTTAAATTATCCATCTTGTAAACGTAGGATCCAGACTCTGCCAAAAGATGGCTTTGACGCTAGAACTTAGCAAATTTATCTGAGAATTGATATGGTGTTATGAAGTCTATGGAGAAAATTTTAGCATGAGCCTCTTTGTTAAGAGGTATGACCATGAATAATTGGTCCTTGAAGTGCGTCACCCTGTCCAAATAAACCTCAAACATCATGACACATTGGAGAAGTGATATTAAACCATGACCCTTTGCCAAAGCATCCATGCCATGTTACTCCTTGAAGAGAGGGGGAAAACATTAAGGTAGACACACTCACCTTGTATTCACATCACTATCATAATACTTTAATGTAACACCAGCTCATCGGGTGCAACTGCGAAGGGGCGATCAATAAGTGATTAAAAATGCTACCCTCGAATGTGTTAAATGGGAGACAAAGACCTATAAATAGAAAAAAACACTCATGAAGAGGGATTACGCTTCCATTATAATTGTTACACACCCTCTTATCTTTCTCAATGGTAATTACTCCCTAGTCAAACTAGGGCCCCACCTCAGTAAAGGCTCAATCTAAACCACCCTGGGATTACGCTTCCATTATACTTGTTACACACCCTCTTATCTTTCTCAATGGTAATTACTCCCTAGTCAAACTAGGGCCCCACCTCAGTAAAGGCTCAATCTAAACCACCCTCTAAGGCGAAAATAGAAGTTGTATCCAATGTATCTGGATCTAGCCACGCTAAATAAATATCCTCCTTGTCCTTACGACACATAGTAGGTAGAATATCCATTATGAAGAGAAAAGTCGATGTAGATGAAGAACCAATATTCTAATCGAACAAACCAATAATGGGAGTTCGAGCGACAAAGGTATCAAAAACTTATTGCTTAAAAAATCCTAAAAAATAGGTGAAAATAAAAATAACATGTTTGATTTATCCTAAGAAAAATACATTCGTCGTTTTTGCATGTCAAGTACCAACAAATAAATAAATCACAATGATTGTTGAGTCTGAATGTTTATCATTTCAACTCGAACCTTTATTTGACTTAGACAACTTAAATCAATCATAATGACTGTTGAATTTGAAGGTTAATTATCCAAATTAACTTTGGCTTTAGTCAACATCATGATGATCAAACTTCCATAAGTAAACTATGTTATTTTTGTCTTTTGGCATCTGAACATGTAACAAATCATTCTAAGAGCCCAAATTTGCTTGGTAAATCTGACTTACAAACTACATAACCATCACATCTTCCTTCATAAGATCTTCAAGATTTTCTCTTCTCGAGAAAAGTAATCGAGTCACCAGATGGTGCATAACACGACGACTAGATTTCAAAAATTTCACCTTGAAAGGAGGTTTTCGATCTCCCACTGGATTGGTGGGAAAACTTTAAATTTTAATAGAGAAATATAAATTGAGAAAATTATCACGAGCATTAATAGTGTAGGTTCTTTCAAAAGCTGGTAATATACACAATGTTCCAAATTCCTCTAAGGAGAAAACAATCGTGGTATTGTTCACCTCTGATATGATAGTCATATCTTCATACTTGAGATTTGCGTAGAACATTGAGATGAGTCATGGAAACAAAGGTCATGTTTTTTAGACAAAAAAATTCTATGATCAATCCTTGACAAAGATTATAATAAGAGATAAAATCTTTAATGAAATTTACTTCCAAGAATGTGGGATTGAGAGTTCTTCGAGTTGAGAAATACTTCTCTTATTCAAACTTGGATGAAGAATCCACTATAGAATAACCTTTTAATAGAGGATTTCCAACACTAGGAATCCTTGTTAAAGCCATAGTAATGATGATAGTAGTAACAGAATTTAGACACTCGCACACAAACAAGAGAAGAGAGAAAAGATTAGGATGAATAAGAGGATATGAGTGTTCACCTTTATATAACACGTTTTTAAATTATTACTGGTGTGAAAAATCATTGAAAATCACATTGATTTGAAAACATCCTAAAAAGAGCTTTCTAATCAGTTAGAACCTTAGTTAATCGAATAGATATTTATCAGAATTTGCATCTTTCGTGTTTTTGATTGATGGCTTGATTTGATTGAGATTTGGAGAATATATGATCTTTGGCTTGATTGATATTCTCTTAATTAACTGAAAAATTGAGGAAGAAAATAGATTTAATTGATAAGGCCCTTAGGGTTAATCAATTATAAGCAATTTTTTTAGCTTTCTTGGCCCGTTTGGGCCTTGAATGGATTTGGGCTTAACTTCTTCTTTTTGTACCTCCTTTCTTTTGGCATGACACCATTTGCTTAAGTTTTTATTTTATAGAACTAAAGTGTTTGTAATAAACAAAATAAATTTACTAAGCACATAAATAATCACTTGCTAGAGGATTAATCAAGGTTTTCTAAATTTTATTCTTTATCAAGTGTTTACCTCAAATTCTCAAGAAATTTAAAGAATGTAATTATATCTTAGGTATTTCATCTCTTTGAACCACTTGATATAAGAGTTGGTTAAAATATCTCCAATAGTGATAAAATAATATCATAACACTTTTCAAAGAGTTCTTCAACTATCAAAACCATATTTTGGTGGAACTTTCAAATACATGCTTTGCTTAGACTTTCTTAATTTACAATTAAGTCATAAAAGATTCAAAACATACATGTAAAACATATCAAAAAAACATTTTAATATTCAAATATTTTTGGTTCCTTTTGACCATCAAAGCATATCAAAACATATCAAAACATATCAAAACATTTTAACATGTAAAACATATCAAAGCATTTAAATTTTAGATAAATAAAAAGATTTTAAACTCCCAAGCTTATTACAATAATTATATTTAAACACATAGAAATTATATTTTTTCCTATCATGGCATATGTGATTGAAAGATTTTTTGGGTTGATAACCTAATGTATTTTTTATTATAGGAAGCTCTTAAATTCGATAGAATTAAGTCTAAATTCTCTTTTTCCCTTAGGGTATGTTTGGTTTGGGGTAGATGAAGGGGAGAGGAAGAGAGTGGAGGGAGTATTTTTAATTAAATGTGTTTTGGAGTATTTTTAATTTAAGGAGGGAAGGGGAAGAGATTAAAATCTCTCCAAAACACATTTTTTGCTTCTCTCCAAATTGGGGGGATTTGGAGGGGAGGGGTGGGAATATAAATTTTGATATTTAAAAAAATATTACATTTAGTAAAATATGCGCAATTTTATTTTAGTATTTCAAAATTATTCATTTTCTTTTATGTTATTGTTTCTCTTTTGTGTAATTTTTCTCTATTGGTTCCATCAATTTATTATAATTGTTATCCACCTTCAAATTATTTTGGTATTTACTATTTTTTTTTCTAATCTTCACCTCCTCTCCTTTTCCCTTCCCTCCCCTCCTCTCCCCCTCATTTGAATCAAACCGATCCGTAGTGAAATTTTGTAGGGTTTCATCCAAGCTATCTATCTAATTTTCCAACAAAACACATGTTCCGCATTTAGCTGATTCTAATGATTGATTTCTAACAACAATTATTTCTACCCCAAAAACTTTATTACTATTTTCCATAAAATCAGTATAATCTTTAACCTCTAGGATGCTTCTTTCCAATTTTTATTTCCTTTACTAAGTTCAACACTTAACTTAAACATTTTCTTATAAGCTAGGAATTTTACCTTATCATCATCTTCTTCATTGGTGGCTTAGAAGCATCATTCTTCTAAAAGATGCTTCATGAGAATCTTTGAATAAGCTATCATATATATAATATATATATATATATATATATATATATATATATATAATATATTATTATATATATATATTATATATATATATATATATATATTATATATATATATATATATATATATACATCTTTGAATGAATTTTTATATGAATATCTTAAGGTCTCTCCCATTTATTCCTCTTCTTTAGGGGATACTTGATATGATGAATCTACAAAGAAATTATCGGACGTTGTTTCTTAAAAGATCTTTCAGACGTTGATTCTTCTTAGGATTGTTCATTTATTTATTGAGAAACAAGTGCGAGTTATGTTGAGAAAGAAGTGTGAGTTATAAGTCCCACATTACTTAGAAAAGTGGAGGTTGAACACTTTATAAGTAAGAGAATCCATGCACCTATCACCTTAAGGTTTTGGATGAATATATGGTGTCTCTCTCACTTGTTTGGATAAGTCTTTGACCTTTAGGTGAGTGTTTGACCCAATGTGTATGCCCCCCCTCATGATGACCCATCGATGGTATCAGGGCCATGTTTCAAGCAAGGGACCGACTCCTTGTGTCGAAAGTTTTCCTGACATGGTGGTCAGGTGGTGTGTTCCATTGAAGTGCCCATGACGAGATAAGGTGTATCTCAAGGGTGGAACAAGTATATGTATGAAAGAGCTCACACTTGGGGGGAGGATGTACTCATACTTGAGGAGAAGATTATTGAGAAACAAGTGTGAGTTCTAAGTCCCATATTATTTAGAAAAGTGGAGGTTGAGTACTTTATAAGTAAGAGGACTCATACACCTATCACCTTAAGGTTTTGGGTGAATATTTGGTGTATCTCTCACATGTTTGGGCGAGTCTTTGTCCTTTAGGTGACTGTTTGACTCAATATGCATGATTCCCCCTCATGATAACCCATTATTATTGTGATAGTTTTTTCAATCAAAATATTTGGTGTTGATTTTTTCTGTTGTTCCTTTTGTTTAGATGCATTATGAAAAATAACATGGATTGTACAAGATATTTTGGTGAAGAAATGACACACGTGGGACATGATGTTCCAACATGTGTGCAATATTTTCCTGTTGTCAGCAGGCGAATGTTGTTGTTGTTTTGAGCGTAATTTTTTGTTGGGTTTCAATCAGATTCATTGATATCTTTGAAAAATGCATTAATTAGATTTATTTGGAACATTAAAATGATCAAATCAGTTAGAGATTTAAATTTGAATTCAAACAAATCAAATATTTTTGGAGGTTTTTGAAAAAATAAATCTTCTATAAATCTGGACGTGATCTCATATCTTATGTCCATTGGATAAAAGCCAATAAGTTGCATTGTCATTTAAGGACACTCAAACCTAACATTTGAAGAGTGTGCAAGTATTGAAGATCTTTGTGTTAGGGTTTCTATTTTGAGTCTTTTGTTTGTGTTGTTATTTGGGTACCACTTTAACCCCTATATTCATATCCAAAGGCAAAAAGGTTTGTTAGTTGAGTTGTTTTTCAATAAACAATATTGTGATTATTGTATTGATCACTTGGATTAGTGATTGAGATAAAGTGAGAGGGATCTCATATTTAGAGGGAGTTCGAAATAGAAATACACAGATAGAATTAAGGAGAGGGGAATTGAACAGTGGGTTGTTCATCTTAGACACTTTCTACTAATTCTATTGAAGAGTGAATTTTATTTCTTGGGTTGGAAGCCCCTAGACATAGGTGACGTTGCACCGAACTGGGTTAACAAATCTTTGTATTCTTTTATTGCTTTATGATTTATCATCTTGTTTTATATTATCTGTCAATTCTGGTTTAAGATGTTGAACATGTTGGCTTAGACATCTGATCCAACATATGTCCCCTTCAGAATATAATTTCGTTTTCTATTAGTTATTCAAGTAGTCTTTATGAAAATGATAACTTTTCGAACTCTCTTGGCTTTTCTTTATCTTCTGGAAGTTGAATTACCTATTTGTGTTTCAAGATGATTTCTTCCTTTTGGAATTTTTCTTTAAATTTAACACAGACGTTTCTATCTTTTGAATTAAGTATTGGATCATATTTCTGATACCATTTATTGAGTCAAAAATATTTTTTAGATACAAACTTTCTAAAAAACTTCCAAGGCTCCAATGTTTGAGAACCATATGTGAAGATGGTCTTCAATTTCACTTGGTGACTCATATTCTTGGATATGTATGTTAATTTTCTCTTGTTCGATCTTGGAAAATTTTACAAGGATCATTTCAAGAGTGTCATGTACTTCCTTGGATGAATTACAATTAAAAACAAAAAGATCCTTTTACAAAAATAATTATGTTGGTTTAAAAAATTATGTCCAATTATTAAAAAATTGATTTATAAAAACATTTAAATTAATTTTATAAATCAAATAGAGAATAAGTATCTGAATAATTAAAAGAATGAAAATCAACTAAATGGAGAGATATAAATACAACTTAAAGAAATAAAGAACTTAAATATAAAGAGATAGGGGAAGATATAAATGCACCAACGATGTATATAGGTTCGGAAAAACCACTTTTCCTACTCTTGTCCCCAATAATTTATTTTTGAGAGATTTCACTATATGAGATGTGAGTTTTTCAAAGATTATGCCCACAAACCCTTTTACAACCAAACAAGAGATTTTGCACCAGCTAATTCCTAAACCAAATGAGGGATTTTACATCGGGATAATCGGATAACAAAACTGAGATATTACACAAGACTGGACTTAAAATCCAAATAAATTTTTTAACAACTAAACTCAATAACCAAACATGATCTTTTAATAGATTGAGCTTACGAACAAAACATAGATTTTTACCTAGCTAATTTCAAAAACCAGATAGAGCTTTAAACTAGTTTAGCTCAAGAACCAAACACCAACTTCTTTCGAAGATATTACACAAGAGACAAACTCATCTTGAGTAAATAATAGTATTCTCACCGCACTAAAACAACATGAAAAATTCACATATATTTTTTACACTCAAAGCACTAAGACAACTTTGTGAAGAAAAAAGAAATAAATGAAGTAGAGAGAGTAGAAAGTAAGAAAGTATGATTGAAATATGTTGCATGATATTTTTTGAAATTAGGAAAAGCCTTCTATTTATAGGAGATAAAATTTGATCAAAAAGGAAAAAGATCCACGAGACTTTTAATGACTTAATCAATTAAGTATTAGGGTTAATAGATAAAGTGGTTCAAAATAATGTCAATCCTAATCCCCAAAAAAAAACACTATAATGATTATTTGTCTTAATAGATTAGGAGTATTTCTAATCAACTAAGAACATTTTTAGGTGTTTTAAAAACATTTTTAGGTGAGTGTATGAGTTGCCTTAGTAATTCAATAATTACCCGTATTCTTTTACAATACACTAATCACTCAGACACAAGCCAGACAATCATCCACACTTCCTCTGTTTCAGAATCTTTTAAGCTTCAAGGTCCATTTCTTGGGACTTTCCACTATCTTAAGAGCTTTTAAAAGGATATTCCCATGAACCTCCTTTTATAAGGATATGAAATTTAATGGCTAACTTTTAACCAAATAAGGAACATAGTTTACTCTCCAAACCAAACAATATTTTTCACGGGATGATCTCAAACCAAGATGGATTTTACACTAGCTATCCTCTAAATTGAGATTGCGTTTTATATTGGCTATCCTCCGAACCAAACTGAGTTTTATAATATGGCCTAAATAATCAACACTAGAAACAACAAACACACATTTATATAACTTTGCAACAAAATGATTTAAAGCAAGCAACTCTAAGATCAACCACAAATGACGCACATGATCAGTTAAACAAGAAATGTAAATTAAAATGCCATAGAAAACTAAAATAATCCATCTTAAATAAGGTCAGAGAAAATTATTTATTTATGATTGGAATGTACTAGGAGCATTAATCAAACCAAAAGGCATAACCAAAACTCGTAGTACCCATCAAAGGTTCAGAACGTTATTTTTTGAGTGTCTTATGGTGTCACTCTAATTGGGTGCTAGCCTGACCTTAAGTCAATCTTAGAAAAAACAAATTCATAACCCAACTTATTAAAAAGTTCATCAATGGTGGGGATATGGAACGATCATGGATTGTAATTGCATTAATTGCACAGTAGTTGACACATAAATGCCAAGTACCACCTTTTTTTCCCACTAGA